>NC_066580.1:486692621-487292621 GCF_024323335.1 Lathyrus oleraceus | reverse complement strand
ATGAAATCTGAAATGGATTCCATGTACACAAACCAAGTTTGGACCTTGGTAGAGCCTCCTGTAGGAGTTAACCCTATAGGATGCAAGTGGGTCTTCAAAAAGAAGATTGGCATGGATGGTAAGGTACATACCTATAAGGCAAGACTGGTTGCAAAAGGATATAAACAAATTCATGGGGTTGACTATGATGAAACCTTTTCACCAGTTGCAATGCTTAAATCCGTTTGGATTTTAGTTGCTATCGCTGCATATCATGATTATGAAATATGGCAGATGGATGTCAAAACTGCTTTCCTTAATGGGAATCTTCTTGAGGATGTGTACATGACACAGCCTGAAGGATTTGACATACCAGAAGAAGCCCAAAAGATATGTAAGTTACAATGATCAATCTATGGGTTGAAGCAAGCTTCCAGAAGCTGGAATCTTTGTTTTGATGAAACAGTAAAACAATATGGATTCATCAAGAACGAAGATGAGCCTTGTGTCTACAAGAAGGTTAGCGAGAGCATGATCATTTTCCTGGTACTATATGTAGATGACATATTACTCATTAGAAACGATGTCCCTACCCTGCAACAAGTAAAGTTTTGGTTGGGGAAATGCTTTTATATGAAGGACCTAGGTGAAACAGCCTATATATTAGGAATCAGAATCTATATAGATAGATCACAAAAACTGCTTGGCCTAAGTCAGAGTACGTACATAGACAAAGTGTTGAGACGCTTTAATATGCATGATTCCAAGAAAGGATTCATACATATGCAACATGGTCTGTGTCTATCAAAAACACAATCCCCTTCAACTAAGGAAGAAAGGGATCGCATGAATAAGATTCCATATGCATCTGCAATAGGATCTATCATGTATGCCATGTTATGTACTCGACCAGATTTCTCGTATGCTTTAAGTGCAACGAGTAGGTACCAATCTGATCCTGGTGATGCTCATTGGGTAGCTTTCAAGAATATCCTTAAGTATTTGAGAAGGAATGAGGACTCATTCTTGATATATGGAGGTCAGGAAGAGCTGGCTGTAATTGGATACATCGATGCTAGCTTCCATACAGATAAGGATGACTTTAGATCGCAATCTGGTGATGTGTTTTGCTTAAACGGTGGCACTGTAAGCTGGAAAAGTTCAAAGCAAGATACAGTTGTTGATTCTACAGCCGAGGCCGAGTATATTGTTGTCTCAAGTGAAGCAAAGGAAGTTGTTTGGATTAAAAAGTTCATTAGTGAACTCAGCATAGTTCCTAGCATTGTGGATCCCATTGGTCTCTATTGTGATAACAATGGTGCTATCGCACAAGCTAAGGAGCCTAGAGCTCACCAACGATCAAAACACATACTTAGGCGTTATCACCTCATTCGAGAGATAATAGATAGAGGAGATGTGAAATTATGCAGAGTACCTACACTTGACAATATTGCTGACCCACTAACAAAGCCTCTTACGCAGCAGAAGCATGATGGCCATACTAGATCTATGGGCATTAGGGGTATGCCTGATTGGCTCTAGTACTAGTGGGAGATTGTTGGTGTAAGCCCTAGAGGCCAATACTTTTGGTACTTGTATCGAATTATTTATTAATAATAAAAGGCTATTTCTTTATTATGTTTGTTTAATAAAGTCCCTAGAATAGATAGTCCGTTTAATGTATCAAGTGTGACTTAATCATGAGATCACATTAAACATAAGGACACTATTCTTAAGGTATCCATAGCCGAGCTTTATTGTGAAGTGGGATAACATTAAAGCATTAAGACTATTATGTATATAGACCGATAATCACATCTCATGGATCATGGATAAGGAGTTATCAAGTCTTAAACATAGGTATGAATATTAAGAGTAATATTTATACTGGATTGCCCCACTATGAGAATACTATATAGAATGTTATGCAAAGTGTCATAAGTTATTCTCATGGTGATAATGGTGTATACCACCCTTCGACCTGAAACCACTGTGGACCCTAGATGTAGAGTCGAGTGCCTTATTGCTGATCAAACATTGTCCCTAACTGGATGACCATAAAGACAGTTGATGGGTACTCCATGAAGCATGCTAAGGGACATGAGTGACCTAGATGGAATTTGCCCATCCTGCGTAACAGGATAAATGTCTATGGGCCCAATATTGAACTGGACAAGGATGACACAGTTTATGCCTTGTGTTCAATATAGACATAAGGGCAAATGGGTAATTGTACACATAAGTATTATCATAAAAGGATTTGTCAGATCATATGACATTTTCGTGTCTTGGGTATGTTAGACGGTGTGGCTAGTGATCGAGAGGGGGGGTGAATAGATCACCTCTTTAAAAATTAACGGATTTAACGTTTAATCAGAGTTTTCAAAAGCAGCGGAAAAAGCAGTCCCGAATCGACTTCCGTCTATTCTGAACTGCTACTAGAATGCCGGACACGCAAGTGCAGTTGCTGGATTTTAATGAGAATGACAGAAATAATACACACAGAATATTAACAGATTGAATGCGCTTATCCTCAAATACTATTTCCAATGAACACAATCAAGTTAACCGTTTTGTCAAACAGTTGGTGTGTGAGTGTTTGATGATGAACAGCAATGGTGTATGACTAAAGATTTTGTTATCACTGCTGTCCAGAAATATAATCAATCACCACACACTAACAGAATTTGCAAAACAGTATTTGAAACGTAAAGAAGATTAAGGTAAAAGTAAGATACGCAGAGATTTGTTAAGGAAGTTCCCCACGTCGTCCTCGCGTGTGGGTACGTCTCCCTCTCAATTTCAAATGAAATTGAGAACTTTGATTATCAATTATTGCCGAATCCGTTGATACAAGGTTTTGATACAAAGACAGAATTTCTAATCTCCAAGAACCTCTTCTTGTATAAACCTTCACTTGATCTGAGCTTGATCAAGATTTTCCTGCACAAAGTTGCAAACAATTCACCGGTTCCACGACCTGCTTGCGAAATCCCCCGATCTCCAAACGCAACGCTGCGGCTGAATCTGTTCTGCAAATGTGACTCCCAAACCCTCAAGAACACACCAGTTCTTGAAGGACAAACCAGTAGGTTTTTCCTAGAAACCCCCTTCAATCTTCTACCCAGCTAGATCCTCGATCGTTCCACTGCAACCCACAGCTAGATCCTTGATCACACCACTGAACGTTATCTCAATGCTTCTTTAATCCAAAGAACAAGAATTGTTATGTGTAAATGTTCTTGAAAGAAGAGTGATTGAGAAGATGAAGAAGATGAAGTCTCTTTCAGGTTTCTATGTGCTCACTGACAATTGCTCCAACACTACTTTGATCTTGTGTTCAATTGTCTTTTTGCTCAATGAATTCGTGTTTTTGTTTTGCTGTTGAAACCTGTATATATGTGCTGCAAAACAGATTCTGTTATGACTTGAAACAACCTTGTGTATTGATACACAGGAGTGTGCATCGATGCATACTGTAAGTTGCATGAAATTTGGTCAAATTAATCAATCATGTATCGATGCTGGAGTCGTGTGTATCGATGCATGTGGTATTTACACTAATCTGTATCGATGCTTAATGCTCATGTATTGATGCACATGGTTATCTCAAGTGGTCATGTATCGATGCAGAAGTCGTGTGTATCGATGCACAGAGTTTTTGCTCTTCCATGTATCGATGCATGGCTCGTGTGTATCGATACATACTGAACATAATTTGTTTTGACATTAATCAAGGCTGCATGTATCGATGCACAGATTCATGTATTGATACATACTGTTGCAAAATGCATTTTAATAGTTATTTTAAGGAATTTTTCAATGTACATATATATGTGTGGTTATGCAACAATAGAGTGGGATGAATCACAAAGTAAAAACACAATTATATCATGTAATGCAATGCACAACCAATTTGGATGATGTTCACACAATTTGCTATCATTAAAAGTTAATTCAAGTTAAAGAATTCTTTCACAAACTCCCCCTTTTTGATGATGGCAAATTCTTGGCAAGATGTGTGATACTCCCCCTGAGTTTGTGCATATCTGCATTTTCTCCCCCTTTGTCAACATCAAAAAGAGGAAGAACTATAGTTATCAAGTAGAAAGTGAAGCAGGGCATGGCAAAAAGGATAATACGCTATCAATCACACAGAAAGAAGCGGCAAGTTAAAGAATCATTCACAAAGAATCATTCAAAAGGTAAGGGCAATAACAAATAGAGATAAACAGAACCTTAAAAGCATTTAAAGTGTGCAAACGAGTTTAGGAGTTACATAAGCGAGAACAAGTAATGTGCAACCAAATGAAATGAAATGCATTGAAATGAAAGGTATGGTGGGTTAATTTGGATTGTGGCCACCACAGGATTCCTCATCATGTCTGTCGGGGTCTCGGTAGCTTGGCGGAGGTGGAGGAGGAGGCATCGTGTCTGGATTATGTCCCATGAAGGAGTATTGCCTAAACCGATTCTGAACCTCAACGCTTCGAAAGCTGTCCATAATCCCAGGATTTTCACGGCAGTCATCCATAAAGCTGGACATTTCGTTGTAGAACACTTGATGCCATTTGACCAAGTCTTGGTGCCAAGCATGTTGATTGTGATACATCCGTGTGTGCTCATCATGCCAATCCCGATGCTCATTGTGCCATTCAGTTTGTTGAACATGCCAGTACCGTGCTTCTTCATGGCGTTCTTTGTTGACGATTTCCATCTGTTGAAGCATGTGAGTGATGTCCGCATTTGGTGTTGAGGCTGAAGTACCACCGGCGAATGGAGGGGCTGTAGGTTCAGGTACGTAGTTGGTGGGAGACCACCTTCGTGGCACCCACTCACCCCAACCAGTATTGGCCTCAGCTTGAGGCACATCTGTTTCAGGCGCATCCTGCATTTCCTCATCAGGCTGTTCTTCAGCAACATGGATGCGTTCAGAAGGCACGTCAAAGTTGTAAATTCTGGTTTTGGATTTTCTTTCAAAAAAGTAGAAGCACTTGCGGTCTTTGTCCCATCGATAGCCCATATGCGAAAGAGTTGCAGAGTCAAACTCTTGAGCAGCAGACGGGGATAGAAGAGGAACAATAGGGATTGTAACTTTCCAAAACTTTAGAATTTTCATGACTTGAGAGGCATACCCTAGCGCTACAGTTTTGCTGTCTCGCACATAAAATAGACGTTTTACAAAGTAGTTCGCCCAATTTAAGTGAATCTTATTTTGCAGAATGTGGAGAAGATGTAGGCTAGGCCTATCCAACCGAGAGTGGCCACTGTTGGTTGGACGCAGAATGTGAGTAATGATCCAGTGAAGAATACGCGGAGTTTGTTTGATCATACCTGACGTGATGTGTTCGTCCTCACTCAACGGTCTATCAATCTTTAGGATAGAAGTTGTAAATTCCTTCAGGTCAAATTCAGGATCAAAATGCAGGTCATGCCAGGACTTGAAAGCCATCGACGGAAGCGGCATTTGAAACACTGTTTCCCAATTACTGGCTTCAAAGGTATATGTTCTAACTCCGATAGAACACCGGAACATATATCCTGTACCAGTGTGTAAACCAGCATAGAAGGCCCGGATGAAATCCTCATGATAGTCATCTTTTGTAGATAGAAAGGACCCAAGTCTTTGTGCATGTAACAGTTCAACTACTTCATTTAGGTGCAGATGAACAGCATCTGTTTGATCAAAGATATGGGGTTTTATTACCAACCTGGCCTTGAAGGATTCCTCAAATTCAGCAGCAATGGCAGGATGAAGAATGTCTAAGGCACTTGAAGGAACCTCTGGTGGTTGCTGAGACGTGCCGACTGCTTCCTTTCCCTTTCCTTTACCTTTGGTTCTGGCTGGAATGGTGCGTGGAGGCATGGTGATATGAGATTTAGGGTTTTACCAAGTTTGTGAGAGAGAGAAGATGAGAGGATTAGGGTTAGCCACTGGTTTAGGGGTTTTTGAGGACAGATGAGATGAAGTAATGAGATAGGAGATGATATGATTGGTTGATGTGTCGATGCATGAGAGAGAAAAAAAATGCAATTAATTCAGATGACAGCAGTAAGTATCGATGCAGAGAGTTATGTGTCGATGCCAAGTATTTGAAAATTGTGATTGTATCGATACATACGATGGATGCGTCGATGCCAAGGGTTTGCAATTGCCTTGTGTATCGATACATGCGATAGATGCATCGATGCATACTGAAGCAGTTTTAAAAAAATTGAGTTTCAGAGGATGTGTATCGATGCAGGCTTCGTAGGTGTCGATACATACTGATGCTGAACTGGTTTTTAATGGATTTTAATGCAGTATGATTATGCAGTTGCACTATGTCATGATAATTTTGCTCAAAAATCAGAGTGTTAATGAGCATACATTATAGACAGGAAGTATATTCAAGCAAGCTTTATATCAACTAGAGTAAGCACATTGGATCTAACAAACACAATCACTAATCAATAAGAAAATTGTAGAAAGGATTGATATTACCTCTGTTGGAGAGATCTTGTGAAGGATAATTGACATCTAAACAGTGCTTGGCACACACGGTGAGGCATGATATAATTAAGATGTAACGTGCTTATGACATCAAATGAGATAGATCTAAGATTCCTAATTCACGACGTATGTTGAAGAAAGATTCCGTTGCCAATGGTTTAGTGAAAATATCAGCAAGCTGATTTTTGGAATCAACGTGCTCAAAGACAACGTCTTCTTTTTCAACATGATCGCGAAGGAAATGATGTCTAATCTCTATGTGTTTAGTGCGTGAGTGTAAAACAGGGTTTTTAGTAAGGTTTATGGCACTAGTGTTGTCACATTTAATAGGAATACGTTTTAGTTGAATGTTGAAGTCTTGTAGTTGCTGCTTAAGCCATAAAATCTGAGCGCAACAACTACCGGCTGCAACGTATTCAGCCTTAGCAGTTGACAAAGCCACAGAAACTTGCTTTTTGCTGTGCCAACTGACTAAGGAGTTTGAAAAAAAGGTGACACGTACCACTTGTACTTTTCCTATCTGATTTGCAGCCAGCGAAATCAGAATCGGAGTACCCTACTAGGCTACAATCACTTCCTTTAGAATACCAAAGCCCATATTTAGATGTTCCATGAAGGTATCTAAATATGCGCTTCACTGCTTTTAGGTGCGATTCTTTAGGATTTGATTGATAGCGTGCACACATGCAAACACTAAACATGATGTCCGGTCTAGAAGCAGAAAGATACAAGAGAGATCCGATCATACCTCTGAATCTTTTGACATCTACACACTTACCGTGCTCATCCTTTTCTAGATTTCCGTTGGTAGGCATTAGAGTGTCGATTGATTTTGAGTCATTCATTCCAAAGCGCTTGAGTAGTTCTCTGCAGTATTTTGTTTGACATACTGCAGTACCTTCCTCAAGTTGCTTTATTTGCAGTCCTAGGAAGTAGTTTAGCTCCCCCATTAGACTCATCTCAAATTCACCCTGCATAACCTTAGAAAATTCTTCGACCAAGTGTATGTTAGTTGAACCAAATATGATGTCGTCGACATAAACTTGAACTAAAAGAATGTGCTTTCCTTTGTGCTTAATAAAGAGAGTATTGTCCACTTTACCTCTTGAATATCCATGATCAATTAGGAATTTGCTAAGCCTTTCATACCAAACCCGAGGGGCTTGTTTAAGACCATACAAAGCTCTTTTTAACTTGAAAACATGATCTGGATTTTCAGCATTTTCAAAACCGGGAGGTTGTGAAACATATACTTCTTCATTTATGACACCATTAAGAAAGGCACTCTTTACGTCCATTTGGTAAAGCTTAAAATCCTTAGAACACGCATAGGCGAGCAAAAGACGTATAGCTTCGAGGCGAGCAACTGGAGCATAAGTTTCCTCATAGTCTATGCCCTCCTCTTGGTTATATCCTTGTGCTACTAAGCGTGCCTTGTTCCTAGTAATCACTCCGTTTTCATCAAGTTTGTTTCTAAAAACCCACTTAGTGCCTATGATATGATGATCTCGCGGACGAGGGACAAGTTCCCAAACGTCATTTCTTTTAAATTGATTAAGCTCTTCTTGCATGGCCATTAGCCAAAACTCATCAATCAAGGCATCTTTGGTATTTTTAGGCTCTACTTGTGAAACAAACGCGAAGTGAGAACAAAAGTTACTTATCTTAGACCGGGTCATTACTCCCTTTGAAATGTCTCCCAAAATGTTGTCAATGGGATGGTCTTTTGAGGATCTCCAAGCTGTTGGAAGATCATTCACTTCAGCTGTCTTTTCTTCCTCAATTTCTTCATGACTTGTATCTTCCTCCTTCTCATGGGCAGCTGTTTTGGACTGATCAATTTCCTCAACAGCTTCCTTGAGTATGTCTTCTGTAGATACACCTGCGTCATCAAAAGAAATACCTTTTCCGACATTTTTCGGATAAGACTCATCAAACGAAACATGAACCGACTCTTCAACAGTAAGTAAACGCTTATTATACACTCTATATGCTTTGCTTGACATTGAGTAACCAAGAAAAATACCTTCATCCGCTTTTGCATCAAACTTCCCAATGTTTTCCTTACCGTTATTCAAAACAAAACATTTACAACCGAATACGTGAAGATGTGACAAGTTTGGTTTTCTTCCTTTCAAAAGTTCATAAGGAGTTTTGTTCAAAATAGGGCGAATTAAAATTCTGTTTAGGACATAACAGGCTGTGCTAACAGCATCAGCCCAAAAGTATTTTGGTAATCCACCCTCATTAAGCATTGTTCTTGCCAACTCCTCTAAAACACGATTTTTACGCTCCACAACGCCATTTTGTTGTGGAGAGCGAGGAGCTGAAAAGTTATGCTCAATGCCATACTTGTCACAAAACTTCTCAAAGTGATAATTTTGAAACTCACCACCATGATCGCTACGAATTGTAACTATTTTGGAATTCATTTTGTTTTGGGACAGATTTGCAAAATTTTTGAAAGCAGAAAAAGTTTCATCTTTGCTATGAAGGAATATAGTCCAAGTGAATCTAGAGTAGTCATCAACTATTACAAAGCCATAGTAGTTTCCACCTAGGCTCTTTGTCCTGGAAGGTCCAAAGAGGTCCATATGGAGAAGCTCAAGGGGTCGTGAAGTTGAAATTACCTTTTTAGATTTAAAAGACACCCTTGTTTGCTTTCCCATTTGGCACGCGTCACATAGGTGGTCTTTTGAAAATTTTATTTTTGGTAGACCAACTACTAGATCCTTGGATACAACCTTGTTTAGCAAATCGAAGTTAACATGAGCTAAACGTCTATGCCAAAGCCAAGAATCATCATTCAAGGTGACTAGACATTTAGTATTTGTTAACGGTACATCAAACAAGTCAAGCATATAGATGTTGTTTACTCTTACACCCTTAAACACAATGTTTTGTTCAGCATGTTCAATTATGCAGCAAGTTTTTGAAAACGAAACTTTATAACCCATGTCGCATAGTTGACTTATGCTCAACAAGTTGTGTTTAAGTCCCTCAACTAAATGGACATTTGAAATAGTAGTGGTGGAGGGATTACCTACACTACCTTTGCCGAGTATGGCTCCTTTGTTGTTGTCTCCATAAGTAACATATCCCTTCTTCTTTGCCTTGAAGTCTATAAAAAGCGATATGTCACCGGTCATGTGCCTTGAGCAGCCGCTGTCAAGAAACCACCTTCTATCCGCGGAGGCAAGGCACTCATCCTACAACATCAAAAGAGAGAAGTTGGTCCCCAATTTTCATTGGGTCCAAGAGGGTAAGTGTTAACATGGTTGCCTTTTGGCTTCCATTGATAAATACCTTTAGGGATTAGAAATCTTCTAAATTTGCATTTCTCAATGGTATGGCCAGCATGGCAACAATAATGACATAAACGATGATGATATGTTTGTTGTTTCTTGTTCATTGAATCCTTTAAAATAAAAGAGTATTTTGCATATGGAGGATTCAATGACTTCTTAAACAACTTGGAGTCAACGACATAAGTAATTTTAGGTTGTAGCGCTTTCTCTAGTTTGACCTTAAGAGTGTTTACCTCTTTTTGCCAAACATAACAAGCGTCACAATACCTAACTCTACTACATTCGTCAATGTCAATAGTTTTTGAATTTTCTGCAATACTAGTTTTCAATGCTTCTAAATCAATTTCAGCTTTGTTTACTTTACTTTCCAAAAAAGAGAAGATATGTTTGTCGGAAGCCAATCGTTTAAAAGCATCTACAGCTTCGTTATGCAGTTTTTCAAAAGCTATTTTTAATTCCGAAAAAGACATAGAGGAGAAGTTATTGAAGTAGGCTTGTTTCACCTTTTTGTCATTGTCTTTCTTCTTGTGGTAGGACTGATTTTTTGTGTGAGCCATAAGGCACAGATTTGCAGCTTCATCATCATCACTTGAGCTTTGTGTGCTTGATGAGTCACTATCACTTTCCCATGCAATATACGCTCTCCTTTGCTTGCTGTACCCTTTTGGTGAGTCTTTTCTTTGGTCCTTATACTTCATAGGGCAGTCCGTTTTAAAGTGTCCGGATTTACCACAATTAAAGCATGATCCTCTTCCTCTACTTTTCTTGTTTTCTTCTTGTTTCGAATTTGTGGATTGTCTTCGAAACTTCATGAGATTTTTGTCGGAATGCTTGACTCCATTCTTTCGAATGAATCTATTGTATCTCCTTACAAACAGTCCCATTTCCTCATCATCCGTGTCTTTGTCACTACTTGAATCATTGTCGCTTTGCTCTTTTCGTGAGGACTTAGAGCTAGAAGCCACAAGAGCTATTGGCTTCTTCTCTCCCTCTTTGTCTCTTTTCTTTTCCTTCTCTTTCTTACTTTTATTCTCATATTTTTCAAGACTTTCCAAAGCTTGCTGATGTTCTTCCAGCTTTCCAAACAGTGTTGTAATTGTAAGTCTTGTAAGATCGTTGGCTTCCTTGATTGCTGTAACTTTAGGTTGCCACTCCCTGCTAAGACACCTGAGAATTTTATTAGTAGCAATTTCATTGGAAATAGGTTTTCCAAGAGCATTCAATCGGTTAGTTAGATGGGTGAATCTCTTTTGCATGTCGGAGATTGATTCTCCTTGTTTCATGCGAAAGAGCTCAAATTCTTGATTGAGTGTATTAATGCGGGACTGTTTTACTTCAGTAGTGCCCTCATGAGCAATTTCTAAAGCGTCCCACATTTCTTTAGCTGTCGTGCAATGTGATACTCGATAATATTCATCAACACCAAGTGCTGAAATTAACATGTTTCGAGCTCTCCAATCACACGACCACTTTTTTTCATCTTTCTCATTCCAATCATCTTCTGGTTTAGGTACTATGGCGCCAGCCGCATTGGTCATTGTAATTTGAAACGGACCGTTTTCAATGGCAGCCCATACTAACCTATCCACAGAATTTATATGAACTCGCATGCAGTCTTTCCAGTAGCCATAATTTTCACCGTTGAAAATAGGCGCTCTATTATACGCCCCCTTTGGTTCAGAATCCATACTGTTACAGGCAGCCACAGAGCACCAGCGAACCGGCGCTCTGATACCACTTGTTAGACGGTGTGGCTAGTGATCGAGAGGGGGGGTGAATAGATCACCTCTTTAAAAATTAACGGATTTAACGTTTAATCAGAGTTTTCAAAAGCAGCGGAAAAAGCAGTCCCGAATCGACTTCCGTCTATTCTGAACTGCTACTAGAAAGTCGGACACGCAAGTGCAGTTGCTGGATTTTAATGAGAATGACAGAAATAATACACACAGAATATTAACAGATTGAATGCGCTTATCCTCAAATACTATTTCCAATGAACACAATCAAGTTAACCGTTTTGTCAAACAGTTGGTGTGTGAGTGTTTGATGATGAACAGCAATGGTGTATGACTAAAGATTTTGTTATCACTGCTGTCCAGAAATATAATCAATCACCACACACTAACAGAATTTGCAAAACAGTATTTGAAACGTAAAGAAGATTAAGGTAAAAGTAAGATACGCAGAGATTTGTTAAGGAAGTTCCCCACGTCGTCCTCGCGTGTGGGTACGTCTCCCTCTCAATTTCAAATGAAATTGAGAACTTTGATTATCAATTATTGCCGAATCCGTTGATACAAGGTTTTGATACAAAGACAGAATTTCTAATCTCCAAGAACCTCTTCTTGTATAAACCTTCACTTGATCTGAGCTTGATCAAGATTTTCCTGCACAAAGTTGCAAACAATTCACCGGTTCCACGACCTGCTTGCGAAATCCCCCGATCTCCAAACGCAACGCTGCGGCTGAATCTGTTCTGCAAATGTGACTCCCAAACCCTCAAGAACACACCAGTTCTTGAAGGACAAACCAGTAGGTTTTTCCTAGAAACCCCCTTCAATCTTCTACCCAGCTAGATCCTCGATCGTTCCACTGCAACCCACAGCTAGATCCTTGATCACACCACTGAACGTTATCTCAATGCTTCTTTAATCCAAAGAACAAGAATTGTTATGTGTAAATGTTCTTGAAAGAAGAGTGATTGAGAAGATGAAGAAGATGAAGTCTCTTTCAGGTTTCTATGTGCTCACTGACAATTGCTCCAACACTACTTTGATCTTGTGTTCAATTGTCTTTTTGCTCAATGAATTCGTGTTTTTGTTTTGCTGTTGAAACCTGTATATATGTGCTGCAAAACAGATTCTGTTATGACTTGAAACAACCTTGTGTATTGATACACAGGAGTGTGCATCGATGCATACTGTAAGTTGCATGAAATTTGGTCAAATTAATCAATCATGTATCGATGCTGGAGTCGTGTGTATCGATGCATGTGGTATTTACACTAATCTGTATCGATGCTTAATGCTCATGTATTGATGCACATGGTTATCTCAAGTGGTCATGTATCGATGCAGAAGTCGTGTGTATCGATGCACAGAGTTTTTGCTCTTCCATGTATCGATGCATGGCTCGTGTGTATCGATACATACTGAACATAATTTGTTTTGACATTAATCAAGGCTGCATGTATCGATGCACAGATTCATGTATTGATACATACTGTTGCAAAATGCATTTTAATAGTTATTTTAAGGAATTTTTCAATGTACATATATATGTGTGGTTATGCAACAATAGAGTGGGATGAATCACAAAGTAAAAACACAATTATATCATGTAATGCAATGCACAACCAATTTGGATGATGTTCACACAATTTGCTATCATTAAAAGTTAATTCAAGTTAAAGAATTCTTTCACAGGGTAGCAGTGATGTGTTGCTAGATACTGCTCACTATTTATTATGTTAAATACGTGATTTAATATAATTGCCAATGCCGCGAAAACCTAGAGGGTCACACACAAAAAGGACGGATTGATGAGAGATAGAGTAACTAAGGAATACCATAATGTACGGTGCCCTTAAGTGAATTGTAGAACATCTTAAGGTACGGTGTACTTAAGTAGAATACGATATATGGTAAGTGTCATACGGTGAACTGACTTTGTGTGTTTTTTCTTTGGAAAGCAAATGTCGCGGATAGCAAGAGTCGCCACCGACTTTTCTTTTATCCAATAAGGAAAGGCGGAAAAGAACATGAAAGACCTTGATTAGATTTTGGGTTCGGGAGGTACATTATACAAAGGGAAGGTGTTAGCACCCTTTGTATCCATGGTTATCCATGGGCTCTTAATTGCTTGATCACTTATGTTTTTCTTGTCTGAAAAAAGTGTTTGAGAACTGTTTAGAAAATGTTTTGAAAAGAGAGTTTAACTTTGTAATGATTCTTGTACGAATGTATACAAAGTATTTATCTCGTTTAATTTTGAAAGTTGTTTAGAAAAATATAACTTGGCAATGATTCTAGTACGAATGTATACCAAGTGGTGATTTTCTAATAGATGTTTTGCAAAGTGTGAGGTGTGAAAAGTGTTTTAAGTTGTGAGTCAGCATTTAAGAGTTATACCTACCCAAGGTCTTTATGGGTATTTCCTATCCTTATGAAGGTAAAACTGTCCTTACTATTGAGAAGCAAGTAGTTTTATCCTTTGGATATAAAAGGGACATCGTAGGGTCATCGATTGGTCATTGAAGGCCACACTTGTAAGGGTACCCTAGCATTCGAAGGGACAATCATCATTAACTCGTAGGCTACAACGAAGGGTCATCGAGGGACAAAATCATATATTCGCAGGCGACATCTGAGGGACTATGATTTATCTTATAGGGACATGATGATTTAACCGAAGGGTCTTTGCTAAGTGTATCCCCACATTCGCGGGACATGACCGTAATACCGTAAGGCAACAATGAGAGGGCCAAGATCATATATTCAAAGGCAACAATTTATAATCAGTTAGGTAATTAGGATGAATCTCCACAAGGGTATCCCACAAATAAAGTGGAATACCTAGCAAGCTACCTTCTCCGGGAATATGTGAATCCTTACAAAATTCAGCAAACAGGTCAGAATACCAAATCAGGGTGCAATCAAGAGTTGCACCAAACAAAAGGAATCACAACAGTAATAGTGTCAGGTAAACCATGCATGGTTACAATAAAACATATCAGATGAGCAAAAATCAGAACAGGAAAATCAGCGACTGTCATGTTCGCTGCTGCCTCGCCTAGCGAGGGCCTGGCGAACGCTCGCTACATGTTCGCTTAGCGAACGGCTACGGGTTTTGAATTTAAGAACAGTACGATTTCAGCAAGCTCTAAACCCTATGGCATCCATTACAGAAATTTTATGGTTAAACATTCAAAACATCCATGCATACTTAAATCCACGTGCAAAACCTAAGATATATTTATAAATTCAATCATAATGCCACATGTAAGTTGGGAGCATAAAGCGGTAACGGTAGTGCAAACCTGTTTGCAATTGAATTGCAACGTTGGATTGGCAGATCACTCTTATGGTTGGTGTCGGATTGAGGTGGGCGGAGGTAACCTTTGTGCAGATGAGTTTACTTCAGGGTTTCCTTTAGGGTTGCTCTGAATTCTCTTGGTCAGCCTCCAGGGTTTGCTCGGTTGCTTTTGTTAGGGTTTCCTTGCTAGGGTTTCTGTCTGTCCTCTTCTGTCCCGTTTGTGAATGAAGCTCTGCTATTTATAATAATTTTTGTGACCTGATGGGCTCAGAATGAAGCCCAAAATTTCTGGTCTTCGCAAGCTTCGCTAGGCGAGTGGTGTAGCG
Source organism: Lathyrus oleraceus (assembly GCF_024323335.1). Classification (NCBI taxonomy): domain Eukaryota; kingdom Viridiplantae; phylum Streptophyta; class Magnoliopsida; order Fabales; family Fabaceae; genus Lathyrus; species Lathyrus oleraceus. The sequence goes on along the minus strand of NC_066580.1, from coordinate 487,277,481 downwards.
AAGGATTCGCTAGGCGAATGATTTGGCTCGCCTAGCGAGCAAGCCATTTTAAGTCATTTTCTGGATTTGGCCACCTGTACGCTGGGTCTTTGTTCCTTTAAGATCAATGCCTTGAAAAATGAGTTGGAGTGCCTTGAAAAATGTCTTGCAAGATTGACGGGCAAATTTTGGGGTATGATAGCTGCCCCTGTTCAATATCCTTGAACCGAGAGAGTTAGAATGGTATGTACGCCATTTGTGGTCTGGAGGTGGAAGATTATTGAACACTTAGAATACCCCGAAAATTTGCACTTGTTAATTAGTCTTGACAGAGATGGGCTTAAAGATGCCATCCAGGAAGTTTGATGATGAGAGCTTCAGAGTGCGTCGTACGCTGCTGGGGATAAAGGATCAGAATGGATCGTACGCTAGATCGTATCTGAATTGTAGAATGAACCGTCTATTAGGCGGGTGACTTCACTGGGGATGAAAGATCAGAATGGATCGTACGCTAGATCGTATCTGAGTTGCAGGATGAGCCGTCCATTAGGCTGTATTTGAGGATGAAAGGGTAGTCGTACGCTAGACCACGTTTCAGAATGTACCGTACGCTAGGAAGTATCTGAGGAATAAAGATCAGAATGGATCGTACGCTAGATCGTATCTGAGTGGCAGAATGAGCCGTCCATTAGGCTGTATCTGATGATAAAAGGGGATAGTCATACGCTAGACTATGTTTCAGAATGTACCGTGCGCTAGGCAGTATCTGAGGAATAAAGATCAGAATGGATCGTACGCTAGATCGTATCTGAGTTGCAGGATGAGCCGTACGTTAGGCTGTATCTGACAAAAAGTAGTCGTACGCTAGACCACACCTCGGAATGTACCGTACGCTAGGTAGTATCTGAGGAATGTAGATCAGAATGGATCGTACGCTAGATCGTATCTGAGGGGATGAACACCCAAATGGGTCGTACGCTAGACCGTATTGGAACAGTTGAAGGAACCATACGTTAGGCTGAATCAGAATGAACCGTACGTTAGGCTGAATCTGACAATATTGGTATATGTTGTATTTGCAATAAATGTCTGGGATGGGCTTAAAGATGCCATCATTAGGAGGATATCAGAGTGCTTATCCGAATGAATGTTCATATGGATTATATCTGAAAGATGTATTTGAATCTTGAATGTAATCGATAAAGAGGTCCGTCTGAATGGATCTTTATTTTGACTGTATCAGGAGGGTAATTAACCTGAAAAATAAAGTTAGTTTTATGTCATGTCATGATGCATGAGATGTTTTATGCTTTCAAAAATAAATGCGAACATTGTATGCATGCGTATGCTGTGAAATGATGTAATGAATGAATTATGCGTCTGAAAAGTTTTTTCAGGGGAAAATAAATCCCACTATTCTGGTCGGAGATACTTGTATTGATGACCCTTTCTTAGCTGGGGATACTTGATTTCTGTCTGACGGTAGAAATATTCAACAGAGCCTGGCTGGGGATGGAAGAGATGATCAGTCTGTCGGGTGATACCCATTTCTTCTGGGGAATAACTGGTTTTGCTGGGGAACAGGATTTGTAACTGGACTTGTTGGAAAGCATGGTTAGACCTTATCCTCGACCCTAAAGTCTTTTAGTAATTGTTATTGCTATTTTATGCATGTATTTTCGGTAAACATCAATCATGTTCAAATGCATATATTAATTCGAATTAAATCAATGGACGTTTATGCAAACAAAACAGAGAGAGTAAAACAAAAGCATCTTTTTGGAAACAAAATTGTATCGATTTTGAAAGAGGGCCTATAAACAGGCAATTTGAGTACAAGGAGACAGAAATCCTAGTAAGAGGAAATTATCAAGAAAACAAAGAGAAAACTATGCAGAAAAAGTCCTATTGATATTAGCTCCACTACTGTCATTATGTCTTCAAACATCTCATCTCCTGCTGTCGGATGGGAGTGATTGGCTTGTTCAGTCCCTTTGACTTGGATGAAGCTGACCGAGAACGGGACATAGTCATACGCTTTTATCCCTAATTTTTGCCTGGACCGCCTTTTCAGGTTTTCAGTCCACCAGGATACCCTTTTTTGCCCAAGCCGCCTTTTCAGGTTTTCGACTTGCCGGGTGTACAATTTTATATGTTTATCCCTAATTTTTGCCCGAACCCTTTTGGTTCGCCGGGATGCCCTTACTTTTGCATAGATACGTCGACCTAGCGGGTCTCTTTTATGCGTAGTATCTTTTAACTATGTCTGCGTTCACGGGATGTGGGAAGTCTTCGCCATCCATTGTAGCAAGTATCATGGCTCCACCAGAGAATACCTTCTTAACTACAAATGGCCCTTCGTATATGGGAGTCCATTTGCCTCTGGGATCACCTTGTGGTAGAATGATACGCTTGATCACCAAGTCGCCAATTTGATACACCTGTCTCTTGACTCTTTTATTAAATGCCTGGGTCATGCACTTCTGATATATCTGATCGAGTCGAGTCAAATTTATCTGATCGAGTCTCTTTTCATCAATCAAATTTATCTGATCGAGTCGAGTCTGAATCCATTCATCTTCCTCTAAGCCTGCATCTTTCATAATTCTTAGAGAGGGAATCTGAACTTCCACTGGTAAGACGGCTTCCATTCCGTAGACTAAAGAGAAAGGAGTTGCCCCTGTCGAGATGCGCACTGAAGTGCGATAACCATGAAGAGCAAATGGTAACATCTCATGCCAGTCTTTGTATGTTACTGTCATCTTTTGTATAACCTTCTTAATATTCTTATTAGCAGCCTCCACGGCGCCGTTCATCTTTGGCCGGTACGGAGAAGAGTTATGGTGTTTTATTTTGAACTGCGTGCAGAGTTCAGTAATCATCTTGTTGTTCAAATTAGTACCATTATCAGTGATAACTCTTTCGGGGATGCCATACCGACAAACGAGACTATTCTTGATGAACCGTGCCACCACATTCTTGGTGACAGAAGCAAATGAGGCTGCCTCTACCCACTTTGTAAAATAATCAATAGCAACAAGAATGAAACGATGCCCATTAGAAGCATTAGGTTTAATTTCTCCAATCATATCAATGCCCCACATTGCAAAGGGCCAAGGGGCTGTCAATACATTTAATGGAGCAGGAGGCACATGCACTTTATCCGCATAGATCTGGCACTTGTGACAAGTTCTGGAATGATGGTGGCAATCAGCTTCCATGGTAGGCCAATAATACCCTGATCTCAGAATCTTCTTGGCCATCGTATGTCCACTAGAATGAGTCCCAAAAATACCATCATGTATGTCTTCCATAATCTTTTCTGCTTCCTTTTTATCCACACAGCGAAGCAAAGTTGAATCATGATTCCGTTTGTATAATACTCCATTACTCAAAAAGAATTTAGCGGAGAACTTCCTCAGAAATTTTCTATCATTGATGGATGCCCCTTCAGGGTATTCCTGAGTTTCTAAATATCTTTTTACTTCGTAGAACCAAGGTTTCTCTTCTACTTCATCAATATTCAGTTCATAACAATATGCTGGTTCATCTAATCGTGCAGTGGTGATCATGGGAGCTTCATGGTCCCATCTGACTCTGAACATAGATGACATGGTAGCCAATGCGTCTGCCAACTGATTCTCTTCTCGTGGAATGTTCGAACGTAATCTTTTCAAAGTATGGGATTAATGTCAACACCCGCTCTCGATAAGGGATGAGATTCGGATGTTTAGTGTCCCATTCTCCTTTGATCTGACTGATTACTAAGGCTGAGTCTCCATACACACTCAAAAACTTGATTCTTAGATCTATAGCAGCTCTGAGTCCTAAAATACACGCTTCATACTCAGCCATATTATTGGTACAATCAAAACATAGTCTAGCAGTGAAAGGCGTATGGCAACCCTTGGGGGAAATGATTACAACACCAACACCATTGCCCAATGCATTAGAAGATCTATCAAAAACCATAGTCCATCGGGATCCCAGTTCGGGTCCTTCATCCGGTCCAGGCTCTTCATAATCAGTAACAAGCATGACATCCTCATCTGGGAATTCAAAATTCATAGATTGGTAATCATCAACTGCTTGATGAGCCAAATGATCAGCTAGCACGCTTCCTTTGATTGCTTTCTGGGTAGTATACTGGATATCATACTCTGTTAAAATCATCTGCCATCTTGCTATTCTTCCGGAGAGAGCAGGTTTCTCAAATATATATTTGATAGGATCCATCTTAGAAATCAATAAAGTGGTATGATTCAACATATACTGTCTTAGTCGGCGAGCAGCCCAAGCCAAAGCACAACAAGTTTTCTCGAGCAATGAGTATCTTGTTTCACAGTCGGTAAACTTTTTGCTAAGGTAGTATATGGCATGCTCTTTTCGACCAGACTCGTCATGTTGCCCCAACGCACACCCCATTGAATTTTCTAACACGGTCAAATACATGATTAGAGGTCTTCCTTCAACTGGTGGCATCAAAATTGGAGGTTCTTGGAGATACTTCTTGATTTTGTCAAAAGCTTCTTGACATTCATCATTCCATACCATCTCTTGATTTTTTCTCAGTAATTTGAAGATGGGTTTGCAGGTAGCAGTCAAATGGGAGATAAATCGGGCAATGTAATTCAAACGTCCCAAGAAACCTCTGACTTCTTTATCTGTACAGGGAACTGGCATTTCTTGAATAGCCCTCACCTTAGCCGGGTCAACCTCAATTCCTTTACTACTGACAATAAAGCCCAAGAGTTTACCGGATCTTACTCCAAAGGTGCATTTGTTCGGGTTCAATCTCAACTTGTATTTCTTCAACCTCTCAAACAGTTTGTATAAATGATCGAGATGTTCTTCTTCAGTATGAGATCTGGCTATCATGTCATCCACATATACCTCTATTTCATGATGGATCATATCTTGGAACAAAACCACCATAGCACGCTGGTATGTTGCCCCTGCATTCTTTAAACCGAATGGCATTACTTTGTAACAGAAAGTGCCCCATTGCGTCACAAATGTAGTTTTCTCCATGTCCTCAGGTGCCATCTTAATCTGGTTATAACCTGAGAATCCATCCATGAATGAGAATACCTTGTGTTGAGCGGTGTTATCTACCAGAACATCAATGTGTGGAAGTGGAAAGTCATCTTTGGGACTTGCTTTATTCAAATCTCTGTAATCTACACACATTCGCACCTTACCATCCTTCTTTGGCACTGGTACCACATTAGCAACCCATTGAGGATAAGAAGTAACAGCCAGAAAACCTGCATCAAATTGTTTCATAACCTCGGTTTTGATTTTCTCAGACATTTCAGGACGCATGCGACGAACCTTTTGCTTAACAGGATGACAATCTTCCTTCATTGGCAAACGATGCACCACTATATCAGTATCCAATCCTGGCATGTCTTCATAAGACCAAGCAAAAATCTCTATATAGTCATGTAACATCTGAATCAATCTTTCTTTGACACTGTTTTCCAAGCCTGCTCCTATTTTGACTTCTTTCTTGTCTACTTCAGTACCCAGATTTACAGTTTCAATTGATTCCTCATGCGGCTGTATAGTCTTTTCTTCTTGCAGTAACAGTCTGGCAAGCTCTCCAGGTACTTCACAATCTTCCTCACTTCCATCCTCGGCTTGGTAGATCGGGTTTTCAAAGTCATAATGAACAGTAGTATAATTATTATCAACAGGATCCAGAGTGGATATGGATCTGCAATGTGTTACGTGAGTGTGTGTAAGAAAGCATAGCTTGTTTGAAAAGATGACAGGAAAGATAAAGAGCGCAATATTTGAATGCAAAAAGTCCATTGATTTATTGAATGTGAATATGCTTATGAAAATGACAAAACCTTAACAAATTAGCTATTTGTGCCCCGGGTATGGGCACAATGCTTTAAGAAGTTCAATTGTAAAAACTAAAAAGTTTGCAACACTAAAATAGGCAATAACAATTACTCCTGACTAAAGGAAATCGAGATAGTGTCTTCAGTCTTCCAATTTTTGAGTCCGTCACCAATTGTTGGGAAAATCCAGCTATCCAAGTCGCAATCGCTATCAGCATCTTCTACCGCATTAATCTGATCTTTGACTACCTTTTCAGAGCTAAATCCCAGGCCACATCTATCAGACTTGTACGGTACATCGATCAGTTGACCCCAACCAGTACGACCACCATCTTCGACCACGGCTTGAGCGTCTTTCAGAGAAGTCATAGCAGGAGGAGCACAAATAACCTTGGGCACACGGGAAGTTGGCTTAAGGACAGGGCTGGTCGGAGGAACTACTTCAAATGACTGAGAAGGAGTCTCAAAGAATTCACCATCCATCTCGACGTATCTGAAGGTATGCACACTACTGACAATATACTCTTCTTCTCCACACACAGTGACAATCTTACCCTCTATTGGATACCTCAGCTTTTGATGGAGAGACGAAGCTACAGCACTTGCCCCATAAATCCAAGGGCGTCCCAGCAAGCAGGAATAGGCAGGACGAATGTTCATTACGTGAAAGGTAGTGTTGAAGACTTGAGGTCCTATCTTGATAGGGAGAACCACTTCACCATGGACAACACTCTTCGCACCATCATAAGCACGCACCACAACGTCACTAGGTTTCAGTTCAATACTTTTACAGTCAAGTTTATCGAGCACAGCTTTCGGTAGCACATTCAAAGAAGAGCCATTATCGATCAACACATGAGACAAGGTGATCCCCTTACACTCAATGGAGATATGCAAAGCTCTATTGTGATTCTTTCCTGCTGGTGTCAGGTTAGCATCGGAAAAGCCTAGGCCATTGTCAACAGCCAAGTGAGCAACATAATTTTCGAACTGATCGACAGATGTCTCTTGATGTACATGAGCGGTCTTCAAGAATTTTATCAATGCATTGGCATGAGATTCAGAAGATAGCAACAAGGATAACATCGAAATTTTAGACGGAGTATGCCCCAACTGTTCTACCACATCAAAATCACTCTTGCGGATGATTTTCAGCATTTCTTTCATCTCCTGTTTGGCAACATCTTCGATAGTAACTTCGACTGGTGTCCTTGACTGAGAAGGATTGATTACTGGTTCCTTTCCTCGAGTTTCAGGGATGGGAGGTGAGATTTCTGGAGAAAAGATCCTTCCACTTCGAGTAATTTTACTAGTCCCAACAATGTCAACGTCATTAGGATCAGCAGAATTATCATCTTGCTTTATGCCGTGGATGTAGACATCACCTCCATAATTCCACGGAATGGCTTTTCTTGAGGAATACGGTACTGGGCCAGGTGCAGTAATAATTAGGGGAGCTACCTTGGGCTCAGCAGTAATCTTCACAGGCACTCTAGTAGCGGTAATCTTCACTGGAACTTTGGATCTGGCAATCACAGATATTTCTTCAATAGAGTTTTCCACCTTAGGAATCTTTTCAAAGAGAATTGTACGATCATCCATCAGCCGTTGAATACCCTCCCTCAACTTCAAGCAATCATTGGGTCGGAGTATAAAGAGATCGCAATTTTCAGCATAACCTGGAAATAAACCAGCTTGTAATAAACCCTTCTTGATGATCAGGAGAGGAGATGCTAAGTTAGCTACATTAGAAATGTGAGAATTGTCATCCACAGCGTTAACAGTCTTGTCATGGTTAGGCATAGGAGCCGTGATGACATTAGGAGTCTCCGGAGGATCAAATTCAATTTCCCCAGCGTCGATCATATCCTGAATCTTATTCTTCAACAACCAACAATCGTTTGTATCATACCCGGGGCTATCGGAGTGATATGCACACCTGGCATTGGGATTATAACGAGGAGAAGTAGTGTTGGGATTTGCAGGAGGATCTCTGAGGGTGATTAAATTCTCCTTTAGCATACCTTGCAGTGCCTGTGCTAAAGTCATATTGATCTTCGTAAACTGTCTTCTGGGCCTGTCTTGTCTGTGTTGGAAGTTTTGAGATGGCGGTGCTGCAATCGTAACTGCTCCAATAGTATGGTCACGATTTTTCTTGTTATGACCCCTTTGACCGTACACAGCATTTGATTCGTTCCTCCCCTGATAGGACTTTTTGGTGCTTGCAGAGGTAGCCACCTGTATCTTTCCACTTCGAATGCCACTTTCAACATGTTCACCTGTTAATATAAGTTCAGTGAAACCCGATGAGGAACTTCCCAATAGATGGCTGTAGAATGGGCCAATCAGTGTACCCATGAACATGTCCACTAATTCTCGATCAGTCATAGGGGGTTTGACTCTGCCAGCCAAGTCTCTCCATTTTTGAGCATATTCTTTGAAGCCTTCTTTAGAGCCCATAGTCATATTCTGCAATTGTAGCCGAGTAGGCGCTAATTCGGAATTATACTGGTAGTGCTTGTAGAAAGTTGTCGCTAAATCAGTCCAGGTGCGGATGTTAGAGCTCTCGAGCTGATAATACCACTCTAATTGTGTGCCAGACAGACTCTCTTGGAAGAAATGGATCCATAGCTTCCTATCAGTGGTATACGGCTGAATCTTTCTCACATAAGCTCTCAGATGCATCTGAGGACAAGACGCACCATCATACTTATTGAAAGCGGGGACCTTGAATTTGCGGGGAATGACCACATCAGAGACCAGACCTAAGCCTTCGAAATCCAGACCGGGTGCCTTCTGACCCTCCATAGCCAGCATGCGTTCTTCCAGCAACTTATATTTATCATCTTTTAGAGAGTATTGTTCATTTTCATAATCTTCATCGTCGTCCTCAGGGTCGAAGGGATCAACATTCTCCTCTTCCGAATCATTTTCTGTCTCTTCTTCTTGATCTTTCGGAATTCTAATCTTGACTCCTGCGGCCTGTCCTTTAAGCCTTCTTCCCGGGTTGATGTAACTCACAGCTTTCTTGTCTTTCTTCTTCTCGAGCAAGAGAGCCTTCAGCTCATCCTGCCCCTTGGATAAGTTCAAGATCATCTCCTGGAATTGAGCATTCTGAGCCTGGAGATCTTTGACAGTTTGTTCGAGAGCCATCTGTTCTGTTTAGAAGGAAGACCGTGAGAACATTGATCTTTTAGAGTACCTATTATGCAATGTTATGTTATGCTATGCAATGTATGAAATGTTTTCAAGGACTTTTGGAATTTAACTTTGCGTAAACCACCAAAAGAGGGAAACTTTTATTAATAATTTCTTTAATCAATGTTTATTACAAAAAATAAATAAAAATACAATGAAAGATCAAGTCTCCCAGGGACGGCTTCTTTTTGGGCGAAGATATGCATTGAGTCTCCGTTCCTCATTAAGCTGGCTGGTGAGCTCTAACACCTTCTTCCTTTCTGCACCGAACTGAGTTTCAAACGTATCCCTTTCCTCTCTCAACTGGATCCAGGATTTCTTCAATTCTTCAACATTGGTAGGCATATCTGGATAAGGAATGATCTGAGGAGTATCTCCTTCAACTTTTGGTTCGACAATCAGAGGTCCGATTGCAAGATATGGCATGGTAAGCTCACGGGCTCTGGCGCGTACCCATCTGAGATAAGGTTCCATAGGAATAAAGTTTTTCTGTCCTAAAGTACTTCTTTTCACCATGCCCCAAGCTCGTACAAACTTTTGACGGAGACCTTGAGAGTCGTTGTCATAGTCAAACACAGTGCCTTGAATAATTATTTCATGTGGACCATCTCTTCGAGCATAACCAAACTGACGTAGGGCTAAAGCTGGGTTATAAGTAATACCTCCTCTTATCCCCAGGAGTGGTACGTTAGAGAATTCTCCGCAGCGGTCGATGATGATAACATTTTCTTCGAGATGAGGACACCAACGGATGTCTGAATGGGAGAGCGACATTATCCTTTGAGACCATTTCAACTTCTGCTCGTTCTTCAAGACTGATTGAGGAAGGTGCGAAATAAACCATCTAGACAATAAAGGTATGCAGCACATGAGAGTCCCTTGCCTCTTCATAGTACGAGTGTGAAGGGAATGCAAAATGTCTCCAAGCAAGGTAGGCACAGGGTTATGAATGAGAAATATCTTAACAGCATTCATGTCTATGAATTGATCCGGATTAGGAAATAGAACCAAACCATAGATTAGTAGTGCTAGAACATCTTCGAAAGCATGGACATTCATAATCTTTAGGAATTCTCGGGCCTTATTTATCAGAAATTTGGCAAGTAAACCCTTAACTCCACTTCTTGTTACCCAATTAGTTTCAATATCGGACTTTGTCATGTGTAAAGTCGCGGCAACTTCTTCAGATTTCGGAATCTTTTCTAAACCACTAAAAGGTGTTTGATCAAGGATAGGTATCCCAAGCATCCTGGAGAATTCTTCTAATGTGGGCACCAACTGATAATCTGGGAAGGTGAAGCAATGATGTTTAGGATCGAAGAACTGGAATAGAACTCTCATCATATCTTCTTTGAAACCGGTGGTAACTAAATCAAGGAGAGAACCATGTTTCTTGATGAACTGAGCATGATCGGGCAGTTCTGACACTAAATCCTTGAGTTGAGGAGAGATCGCTACAAGATTGATCCAGATGGTCTTTCTGGAAGCCATAGCCCTGTTACAGAGCAAAGTTAAACCCCTAAGTTCTTGAAATGGTTAGTACAATGCCATGATATTATGATGTTATGATGTTATGATGTTAAGATGTTAAGTAAACAACAAGCACAAGCAAATCACACAACAATCATTCCTAAGTTTTAAGGCTTGCATGAGTTCCATAGGTAAATACCCTCCCCACTGAAGTTTGGTTGGTTCAACCTGTCCTAGAATAGTAACCGGGTTCTAAAAGGATCTCCAATCATTAACCTTCCCTTAAGTTCACTTCAGTGCAACACCAAGTGGTTGACCAAAGCTTCCCTAAAGTCCAATCTCAAAGAGTGTAGTATCGAGTCTCAACCAACCCCAGTCGGAACCGAAGTCAGTTATCTCACTACTTTCTAATGGCCAAGATGAGTCAATTAGGATTCTAAAGGTCTGGTTAATGCTTTGATGACACCACGCAGACGCCAAATTTTTCCTCAAGTAAACATGAGGAACATCAGGACATCCAAAGTGTCACATTAACCGTAGCCATCATTTTAACCATTCCAGTATACGCCGGATAGTCGCGATGATCTCTTGCTACTTACCTAAGGTACACTAGATCCGGGTGTAGGATCTTTCACTCAAGCATAAAATACCCAAGCAATCCCTTAAAAGTAAATCAGACAATTCAAATAAGTGATTTTTTTTTTAAGGCAACCTCTCTTTCTCGTCCCCAGCAGAGTCGCCAGTTCTGTCATACGGTGAACTGACTTTGTGTGTTTTTGCTTTGGAAAGCAAATGTCGCGGATAGCAAGAGTCGCCACCGACTTTTCTTTTATCCAATAAGGAAAGGCGGAAAAGAACAGGAAAGACCTTGATTAGATTTTGGGTTCGGGAGGTACATTATAAAAAGGGAAGGTGTTAGCACCCTTTGTATCCATGGTTATCCATGGGCTCTTAATTGCTTGATCACTTATGTTTTTCTTGTCTGAAAAAAGTGTTTGAGAACTGTTTAGAAAATGTTTTGAAAAGAGAGTTTAACTTTGTAATGATTCTTGTACGAATGTATACAAAGTATTTATCTCGTTTAATTTTGAAAGCTGTTTAGAAAAATATAACTTGGCAATGATTCTAGTACGAATGTATACCAAGTGGTGATTTTCTAATAGATGTTTTGCAAAGTGTGAGGTGTGAAAAGTGTTTTAAGTTGTGAGTCAGCATTTAAGAGTTATACCTACCCAAGGTCTTTATGGGTATTTCCTATCCTTATGAAGGTAAAACTGTCCTTACTATTGAGAAGCAAGTAGTTTTATCCTTTGGATGTAAAAGGGACATCGTAGGGTCATCGATTGGTCATTGAAGGCCACACTTGTAAGGGTACCCTAACATTCGAAGGGACAATCATCATTAACTTGTAGGCTACAACGAAGGGTCATCGAGGGACAAAATCATATATTCGCAGGCGACATCCGAGGGACTATGATTTATCTTATAGGGACATGATGATTTAACCGAAGGGTCTTTGCTAAGTGTATCCCCACATTCGCGGGACATGACCGTAATACCGTAAGGCAACAATGAGAGGGCCAAGATCATATATTCAAAGGCAACAATTTATAATCAGTTAGGTAATTAGGATGAATCTCCACAAGGGTATCCCACAAATAAAGTGGAATACCTAGCAAGCTACCTTCTCCGGGAATATGTGAATCCTTACAAAATTCAGCAAACAGGTCAGAATACCAAATTAGGGTGCAATCAAGAGTTGCACCAAACAAAAGGAATCACAACAGTAATAGTGTCAGGTAAACCATGCATGGTTACAATAAAACATATCAGATGAGCAAAAATCAGAATAGGAAAATCAGCGACTGTCATGTTCGCTGCTGCCTCGCCTAGCGAGGGCCTGGCGAACGCTCGCTACATGTTCGCTTAGCGATGTGCTAGCGAACGGCTGCGGGTTTTGAATTTAAGAACAGTATGATTTCAGCAAGCTCCAAACCCTATGGCATCCATTACAGAAATTTTATGGTTAAACATTCAAAACATCCATGCATACTTAAATCCACGTGCAAAACCTAAGATATATTTATAAATTCAATCATAATGCCACATGTAAGTTGGGAGCATAAAGCGGTAACGGTAGTGCAAACCTGTTTGCAATTGAATTGCAACGTTGGATTGGCATATCACTCTTAGGGTTGGTGTCGGATTGAGGTGGGCGGAGGTAACCTTTGTGCAGATGAGTTTACTTCAGGGTTTCCTTTAGGGTTGCTCTGAATTCTCTTGGTCAGCCTCCAGGGTTTGCTCGGTTGCTTTTGTTAGGGTTTCCTTGCTAGGGTTTCTGTCTGTCCTCTTCTGTCCCATTTGTGAATGAAGCTCTGCTATTTATAATAATTTTTGTGACCTGATGGGCTCAGAATGAAGCCCAAAATTTCTGGTCTTCGCAAGCTTCGCTAGGCGAGTGGTGTAGCGAAGGATTCGCTAGGCGAATGATTTGGCTCGCCTAGCGAGCAAGCCATTTTAAGTCATTTTCTGGATTTGGCCACCTGTACGCTGAGTCTTTGTTCCTTTAAGATCAATGCCTTGAAAAATGAGTTGGAGTGCCTTGAAAAATGTCTTGCAAGATTAACGGGCAAATTTTGGGGTATGACAGTAAGGTACCACGTGCTTAAGTGATTTTGACATATTATAAGATATGGGCAACATACACTTGAGTGGGCTTTTTAGCTTGCAGCCCACACAAGTGGTAGTATAAATAGAACCCTTGTGTAGAAGCATTTGTGCAGTTGCAATTTCATTTCTCTCTCTCTCTCTCACACACACTCAAAGCCTTCATTCTTAGCAGCTAGCACTGAGATTGAAGGAATCCGTTCGTGTGGACTGAGTAGAGGCGTTGTCATCGTTCGACGTTCGTGATCGCTTCGTATATATGCATCAAAGGTTACAATCGCCACAAGAGGTAACGATTCTATCACTGATCATGCGCATTCGTAAGGATCACTAAAGGAGAAGTTTTTAAATTCCGCTGCATTTTGGATCGCTCTTTTCCTTCATTTGGGCCTTGTATTCCATGAGCACCAGCTGCATAACATTAGGAATCAATCAAAAGTTTCCTAAAATGTCTTAAAATTTAGGAAACAGAATCTGTTAACCACAATTCACATCTCTGATTCCTCAATCACAAACGTCACCAGGGAAAGCCTAATATTCCTAGAATATTCTATAGACAGTTAACCCTACAAAAATCACCAAGGTAAAAACCTGTTTCAGACAAGATGTCACAATCACATGTTAGGACATCTTGTTTAACATGTTGCAGCTAAGTTAGTTTTACCAAAATTACTACCAATTAAAACAACCAGGAATTAACAATCTCCCCCTTTGGCAAATTTTGGCTAAAACAACCAAGTACACCTTGCACAGCTGCACCACAGTTCAGGTTAACACCATAGGACTGAAACATCAACATAACAAAATAAAACACACATATAAATTACATGGGTACTCATTCAATCACATTAGTCAAAGTCAATAGTCAGTACTCCCCCTATTTCACATAATCAGGACTCCCCCTCAAGGGAACATCCAACCTACTATGAACTGTCCAAGTTCAGACAACAGAGGCTTATGCAGTAGAAGACCAATAAGTCTCACAAATAAGAGAAACCAAGGTTCTCCAAAAAAAACACTACAAACAAGATGTTAGAACATTTGGTCTGACATTAGCACAAGCACCAACATCCACTAAAGCATAAACAGGCATGACAATCAATCATGCATACATCAGAGGCATATGCAGTGGTCAAAACCACTCCCTTAGTCAAGTTGATGTCACAACACCTTGTTAGACATCACAACACAACAACCTAGAATATCTCCTATCTCCTTAAGCACAGTCAGACAGTGGTTAGTGGTTAGCACACACAATACTCCCCCTTTTTAGCCATAATCTTACAAAGGTAAGCATCTAACCAGAAACTGAAACAAAACCATATTCATAGAGTGCAAGAACCCTCACAATAGGGAAAAATATCCTGGTCACAAACCAAAAACCACAACAAAAAAAGAACACAATAAGACTGCAATCAAATATCTTCCTGACTATCTGAGTCAGTTGTTGCATACTCTTCTCCTTCATCTTATTTCTCTTTATCAGCATCATCTACACCAGCATACTCTTCATCATTAGTTGCTTCATTAGCACCACCACCTTGTGCATCTTCCTTCTCCTCCTCTTCCATCATTGCCTTCATCAATGTCTCTAATTTAATTTTTCTTACAGTGTTAAATATGATGGATTCCTCCAGTTCTTTGCATGTTTCCTTCAACTGAGCAATGATGTTCTTCTTGGAGGTGGCAGGGCTATGTGCCTGACTGGATGTCATAACAATGTCTGGAACATGGGTTCCTGCAAAGAGTTTGTCGTGGAGTGATAAGGGAGACTCCTTTTTCTTCACATTGTCCATGGACAACAAAATACTAGGGTGTTGATTTAGGATGATTCCACAGATGAGGGATGGAAAGCAAATGACCATTTTTACAGCAGTAGAGAAGGTTTGTTTCAACACTTGTTCAAAGATGTATTTACCAAAGTCAAATGCTTTTTTGTACCAATAACATAAATGAATTTTCCCAGACCAGTAGAGATTGTTAAGGTATGATTAGTGGGCACCCAATTGGCAGTACCAATCCTATGTAGGATGGCATATTTTACACTCAACTTAACAACATACACATTCCCTTTGTTTGGCCAATGTCTAACCTGCTTGGCCGTAATCTGTTTGCACACCTGATCATCAGTGACTTCTAGTTCAGCCTGAGGTTCATCTAGTCTTCCTAGGAACTTGTTGATCACAGCTGGGGAGAATGTTACAACATTTCCTCTCACATATACTTTACCATAGTCAACTCTCTTCTTATCATCACATCCACCAGGGATAGTCGCCACAAACTCCTTTACTAAGTTTTCATATCAAGGTCCAAAGTGTATAATAATCTTCATCAGCCCTGCAACTTCTATCAGTTCCAAGACCTCCTTACACTTAAGGGTATCTCTTCCCAATTCTCTTTCTAGGGCTACCCTTCTCTGAATGACATACTTCCATCTTTCTGCATTCTTCTCATAATGTAAAGAAGCATTGTCCAGTGGAGCTTTGTATCTAGCATCATGAGGTTTCTTGTTAGCAAATCTTTTTATGGGAGTGATGTCCTGGACATCCTGTGCAACATCAAACTTGAATTCACTATAGGAGACACCTTTCCTCTTTCTAGTAGGGGTAACAACTTTAATCCAAGACCTAGTGGGTCCAACATGAGATTTTCATGTGGAGCTTCTAGAAGGAGTTCCTTTCCATCCATCAGCTTTTCTCTTCACTTCCGTGGAGGGAGAATCTTAAAAAGCAACAATCTTTCCTTTACGTCTCTGCAATCTCTTGGCAATACTGAGAGTAACAATGTTTGTAGGGGGTTTTTCATCAGAGGTAAGTTCTTCAACATTGACAACAAGCTCAACTTTCTTCTTACTTCTTCTCTCATGGGTGTAGCACCTCAAATTTGCACCTATCATTGTACATACATTTCCATGTTAGGTCATAGCATATCATGATCCATTGCATAGCATTGCATTGTCCCATTTGCCTCAAGTGCAAGCCAATCAAGAAATTAGGTCAAACTGATCAGGAGATCAGTCAGTCAAGCAAGCAAGCACAATTCTCATTGAGCCAAGGCCCTAGGGTTGGTCCAACATGTTCACATGACTTGGGGATCCATTTGAAGTGTTTTGGTCAAGGATTGGATGTTCAGAAGTCATCAGTCAATGCATAATCAGTCAGAAACCCTAAAAGTCAACTGTTGGTCAACTGTCCATTTAATCAGTGATTTGATGATGGGATTTGGTTTGAGAGAGAGCTTATTCATGTCCAAATAGGCCTCATATATCATGTCAAACACCATCATGGAAGAATTTGAAGCCAGATCAGAAATTTCCAAAAATGGAAACTGGACCTGTAATTGAAACCTGCCAAAAATGGAAAGTCTTGATCCTCAAACTTGCATCATGATACAAGCTTCAAATGAATTTTTGCCCAACATGAAAGTTGAAGATCTTGTTCTCCCATTTCCAAAAAGTCCAAGAACACTCAATTCCCATGTATGGTTGGCAAGTTATGATCGAATCGTTTTCAGAAATTCTTGAACTTCAAAAGGCCATATCTCCCAAACCATTTGGCCAATTTGGGTGGGGTTTTTTCCTACAAGTCACATTTCATCTCCTCTTTCCAAAAATATAAATTTCATGAGCCAAAACATTGCCAATCAAAATGGCATTTTTGAACCTAGCATATGTGAAATTCAAGTTTGACCAAGAGTTGACTTTTTGATTTAATCATCTTTAAACCATTTGGCCAATTAAAATAGTTCAGAAATATGGTTTTAAATATGTTTGCCAAGTCAAATTATGCAGTACACATGGCCATGCTTAACTTGTTTGAAAATTGGCCACAAGTACACTTTTTTTCACCAAATCTATCCCACCATTCCATGGGCCATGCTTGGTACCTCTCATGGCAGAATTTTAACATCATTTTCTGTCACGGTGAACACAAGTTGCAGCCTAAAACCAACAGCAAAAGAAAAGCCATTCCTTGCTTGCTTGAAATTGGGAAGAAAGTACAAATGCAACCACCACATCTCACATATCCATGGGCCATGCCTTGTACCACAAAACAGTGATTGTGAACCTCATTTTCTGTCATGAGAAACCAATAGCAGCCACAAGCCATGAGACTGCACACAGAACTCACTCATGCTAAAATCCTCACTCTCTCTCATTTTGGCTCCATTTTTGAATATTTGCTAAGAATCCTCATAGAACTTGCCTTGTTTTTCTTTTGTTCCAATACACATAAGCCTGCTGAAGCACTGTCAAAAACCAGCAAAAGAGCCTTTAATCTCATTTTCACATTTCATTCAAAAAGCCACAAAATAGCCAAAACATGACAGCTCTTGTTCTAAGCATTTGTTGATCAAAAGAGCATTGCAAACACATCTCAAATATCACATAGCAAATGTCCAAAGCCTCAAAACCTGCAGAAAACATCAAGAACTCAAAATCACTTTTCAACTTGTCACATTGTGTCAAATTTGCATTTTCAAAGCTACTTTCATTCTCAGGTCATTCCAAGCTTAGCAAATTAGTTTGTCATGGTCCATAGGGTATATTGAAGCTGTCTCAAACCTCCATTGCTCACTGTTTGAAAATCAAAAACATCACCATTCTCAAAAATCAAGCAAAACCAGTTCAGTGGCCATCTTCATTACCAGCTTGATTCAAGTTCAAGTAAGGTGTCAAACAGCTTGCCTTGGACCCTTTGAAGCTATTTGGATACCTGTCAAGCATTGAAAGCATCTCCAGCATCACATTCAACATTGCCCTGTTCAGTTGGGATTTTGAGAAAAAACCAAGCATCCACAAGCCAAAGGACCTTCATCATTCATTATTTGGGACCTTAAGGGACATCTATTTCAGGCCAAAAGCATCAAACAGCCATTGCATCTCATCTGCCTTTCCACTTTGGTAAAAATTCGACTTCCTTGTTTATTAAAATTGATACATGCTTTGGAAAGGTCCTTTTATGCTGAGCTCAACAGTGGTTTTAGTTTTAAGAATGGTTTAGTGTGTAGCAAGTTATGTTGAATTGAATGTTGGTGATCCAAACTTGTTTTGCATGTTTCTTTTTGCCCAGCTCGATTTAATGAAAACCAATGATAGATTTAGGTTGTATGTTGTTTGATGATCACAATGGTATAATCAATTGCTGTTTTTGAGCCAATCCATTTTCCACGATTTTTGGAAGAGATGAACAAGCTTACTGTACACGAAACCCTAGTTTCAAAATGCATTTTCCAGATTTTTCTCATGTTTCACGTATGCATGGCGTTTTGTTCACTGTTGCGTGGCCAACAGCCAATCAGATTATTTCTTTTCAGCCCCCTAAACGCAGCGTTTCACTTACTTTTCCAGGGAATTACAAAAATGCCACTCAGCGTGGCATGTGACACATTGAACCATGTTATTTTTTTCATTATTATTTCACTTAATCACTCAAACTTCCAAAAATCATAACTTGTCCAATTTTAACCCAAAAATCATGGGGCTTTTTGCATTGTCTTCCTTATGACCTCTACTTTTTTATCATATTTTTTCCAGAATTTTGTGATCATTGGTTTTTGTTTGGCATATTGGTTTGTGACATGTATGCATATTTTGTACCTTTTGCCAAAACAATTGTGAAATGATGAGAATGTATCCAATGGCTCCCAAATTTTTTGTGCTTAAACTAGACACACTGATGGTGATTTTGGTATAGAGTTTGTGAATTTATCATTTGTGGTTTGTGAGTTATGATTTTTTGAATTAGGGTGTGACAATTTGTGTCACACCATTGATGTCCAAATTCATGATTTTTGTATCCATACTTCTTGACCTCCAATTGATCTGATTTTTTGCATGAACCTACTTTTGTATGTCTAGTTTACATGTGAATTTTATTGGAATTATTTGTGGCATTTCCTAATTGTTTGAGATTTTCTCCCCTGCCTGGTCATATGTTGACTTTTTGTGACACTTGTTCCCATTTCATTTGTGAAATTCTCATACTTTATTAGATGGACTTGAAATTTTACATGAGATAACTAGACATCCCAATCTTTGCCATGGTTTTAGTCCCATTCATTTATCATATGCCATCTCTGATTTATGATTTTTCTAAGTTGATGCATGTTTGGTTGACTTCTTTGAGCATGTTCAAAATTGCTTTGACTTTCTGATTTTCATTGACTGCCTTCCACTTGTCCAAATGAGATGAAATTTGACATTCTTACCATGATGTGGGTTGTGATTGATCATGATTTATTTGGTGATTTTTGGAAATGTTTAAGATTGCTTTTGAGTTAAGTCTTGCTGTTGACTTCTATGAGCTTCTAAATGCCATGCTCTGACCTAATTTGTTCATGAAATGATGATGATGATTGATATGAACATGAACCCAATTGGTTTTGCTTCTTGAATGTTTGAACATGATTTTGGATACTCATCCTTTGCTGTTTTGACTTTTTCATTCTCTTTTGACCCTAGGCTTGTCCTAGTGGTCCTGTTACTCACTTTTGAGCTCATGTTTTCAGGTTAACCAACAAATGACCAATGAGACCAATTCTTTTTGATTGAGCTTGCTTAAATATCATTGTCTAACTTGTTTGTTTTGTAGGTTGCTTGGCTCAAGCCTTAGGCCCTGTGCCTTGCACATTCATCTGCTTCAGATTAACTGTTGATGTCTGTTTTCTTTTGTTTGAAGTTGTATACTAACATCTGTTTGACTGTTTCAGGTGCTTTTAGTTGCTTAGTTCCTTGTGAACTTTTTGCTTTGCTTTGCTTGTATAAGCAACTTGCATTGAGGTACATTCTAATCTTCATGTAGTCTGGAAGACCTGGCCTGTTACTTGGCCAGGCAACTGTCTGAAGTCCTCCTTAAGAGGCCATGTTTGTGTATGTTTAATTTTGTCCTTGCATAGAGTCAAAGACCTCCTAAGTGAAGAGGCAATTGGTAGAACCCAAGGGATATGCAACCTATCCCCTGCTATTCAGTGTGTCTTCTGTTTTGCTCACACCACTGTGTTGATGCATTACAGATAAAAACCCAAGATCTTGTGCAATTGCACAGTTGAGTCAGTATTCAAATGTGTAGAAGGGTTCCCACTTTCTGAACCCACACATTCTTGTCAAATGCTCTCCCTGGCCAGGGATAGAAGCAATGAGGCACACCCCTCATCTCCTTTCATCTGCTTCACCTTAGTCTCTCAATGGCAAGGTTAAGAGCATATCCACCCAGTTCCAGAGGTTTGTTTGTTGAGGTTGATATGACCCCTCGACTAAAACCTAACCCTTGTTTGAGCCACTTGCTTGTGTATAGTGTGTGCTATCTGTGCTTGTAGGATTGTTTGACTTGCTTCCTGTGCAAGTTAGGATTGTTTGACTTGCTTCCTGTGCAAGTTAGGATTAGTTTAGACTTGCTTCCTGTGCAAGTTAGGTTTTGCTTGGCTTGCTTCCTGTGCAAGTTAAGTGTGTGTGTGGCTTGCTTCCTGTGCAAGTCATGATTAGGACAGGCTTGCTTCCTGTGCAAGTTAGCTAGAAACCTTAACTTAGGGATGATTTTGCATGATAACATCTAGGCTCGAGTCGTAGTCTCCCTAGTTGTGTCTCCCTCTGTTATCTGGTTAGGCTAGTCCTTTATCCCTCCGTAGGGGAACTACATCGCCCTGATCTTCATACCAGATGAAGTATGTAGGCAGGAGATTGAGCTGATCTCTCCGGGCGCCTTTTTTTTCTTTTTGTGTGTGTTGTTTGACAGTTGCTAGGCTCGAGTGCCTGACTCTTTAGCAATTTGTTGTCTGTCTGTTTGAGTGTGTGCTTGACAGTTATAGGCTCGAATCCCCGACTCCCTATTAACTTGTTGTGTTGTTGTGTGCTTGGAAGCTGATGTAAGTCCATCGAGTGGCAGTTAGGTTCCAGTGTGCGTGTGTTTGGTTCGGATGCTGATGTAAGTCCAGTGATTGGCATTCAGGCTCCACGTTTGCCTTCTTGTGTGTGTTTTGGTTCGGATGCTGATGTAAGTCCAGTGATTGGCATTCAGGCTCCATGTTTGCCTTTGCCTGTGTTTGTTTTGTGTGCGTGTCAGCCGAGCTACGAATGCTCTGATTCTTCTCTCGTCCGAGGAGATACGTATGCATAGGATGCGACATCCTAGCGAGCATGTGTCGTTTCCCCAGTCCGAACTACTTCGACTCTGATGTCTATGCCTGATAGACTAAGTAGGCCCAGGATGCGATATCCTGCCGAGTCAGTTTCAGTCAGTTTCGTTTGTCTCCTTCAGCCAGTGTGTGTGTGTGTGAGTAGTGTTTTAGCAACCATTTTCCTTCCTTTTGTGCGTGGATCCCGTCGAGTACGACGGATGCGTAGGGGTGCTAATACCTTCCCTTCGCATAACCGACTCCCGAACCCATCCTCTTTGGTCGCGAGACCATGTTCTTTTCCAGGTTTACTCTGAGCGTTTCCTTTCCCTCTTTTGGGATAAATAACGCACGGTGGCGGCTCTGTTGTTTCTTCTTTTCCCGCCGGTTTTTCGCGTGATGCGACAGCTGGCGACTCCGCTGGGGATAATAGAGAAGTTGACCTGTGCTGGTCCATCTTCCCTAAGCGAGTCTCTCCTAGCGCTTTCTAGGTTGGGGTTTTGGTTGCTTTGTGTTGTTTTTATTGCATTCATTTGTATATATGTGCACTTACTGTTTGCATTTATTATTTGCATTAATGTTTGCATTTCATTCATATTCATCTGCTGTGCTGTCTGTGTTTCTCTGTTTGGGGGTGGGAGTTACTTGAGGTAAAAGGCCCAATACCCAGGCTATGAGTGAAATCTAGGAAACCTAGGAATAGAGTGATTCATGGGAAGCGGGTGGTGTACGCCACTTAGCGGAACATTGATATCACGAGCAGTTCAGACCCTGGTGGGATATTATCGGTGCATACATCGGGTGTGCACAGGATGATATTCTGCGAAAGGTTATTTATGCTGCGTTTCTCTCGACCTTACCCTGGCCTAGATAACACCCGTGAGTGGGGAGGGTTTGATCATTACAGGTACAGTTGCTGATTGGTTGGCGATTTGTTGGTGACTCTTGGTACTGATGGTGACTGTGAATTATGGAGCATTTATTTCTGGGACGCCAGAGTTCTGGTCCATGGTTTATCAGCGGGTTCCGTTTATTTCGGATCCCCGGGCTGATTTGAGAGTACTTGTTCAGAGGATCCGTTTGTCACCCGTTCAGTGTTTGTTCCTGTGAAGATAGTGATATAATCTCCGGTTCCATTTATTTCGGAACCCCCCAAGTGGGATTTATGGTGACTTGATCCCACAGATATGACTGGTTCAGAAAAGCAGAGGGTCTACAGTTGACTTGGTGGCACAAAGGCCTGCATTCATGCATTTGCATCATATCATCTCGCATTCATCTGCATTCAACTCATGTCTGTCCGTACTCAGGGTCCATTATTTTTAAATTAAAAACCCAGGTTGAGAGACATCTGGATGTTAAAAAATTTGTTGATGAAATTTTATCTGTCTCAATGAAACCAAAAAAAGAGAGGACTGAATATTCCTGGTACGGACGGACATTGCATGTGTGAGTCATACTAACCCATTTGCTGTTTTGTAGGTCTCAGTATTCAACCGGTGCGCATAGCTTGTCTGTTCAGATAACTTGCTGGGGGTCAACAAATCCAAGCTGATGGATCTTCTCAACGCCGATATCCTTGAACTGAAAGAGATGATGAGGGAGTTGTTCAGTGTTGTGCAAGGACTTGCCTTGGGGCAGAAAGCCATGTCTGAAAGATTGGAAAAGATTGAGAAATGGCTGATAGTAGAGAAGGTTCAGGGGAAGGCTCCGTCCTCCGAAGTGAACAAACCCTCCGGTACTGTAGCAAGGAAATCCTCCGACAGTGGTCCATTCAAGAAGAAGGTTGAGCCAGTTGGTGTGCCCGCAAAGAAAGAACGTGGTAAAGATCGTTATCACCCTTACGCTACCACTGTATCCACTCCTGTCAGCAAATCACCTGTTCAACAGCAACAACTGCCACCTCAACAGAAGACACCGAGAGCTGAAAGCCAGGTGAAGAAGAAGAAAGAGGATCGTCAGTTTGAGGAACCACCCGTGACTTACGCCCATCTGTTCCAAAGGTTGATGGATCTTGCTTTAGTACGGCCAAGGATATTGATTCCCATAGAACGGCAGAAGAGGCCACCAAACTATGATGAGAATGCCAAGTGCGAGTTTCACTCTGGGGCACCCGGACACAACATTGAGGGCTGTAGAGCTTTTAAGCATGTCGTCCAGGACATGGTGGACTCCGAGACCATTAACTTGGCCCAGATTATGAAGGGGGATGTCAACCCTGCGCCCAGAAGGGGTCCTGTAAAAGTCAAGATGGTTAAGAAGGTCAAGAAAGGATTGGAGATGACTGAGGAGGATCAGCTAAAGGTTCCAATGGCCGTGGTCCCAAAACCTCTGGAGCAGGATGAAGTTTTCCCTGTTAGTGATAATTCTTGTGCGATCGTCACCATGGAAGGAAGTGTATTGATGAAAGACACGACCCAGAAGATGAAGGAAGTAGAAATGGACGATGTAAGGTGTGGAGCACCCCGTCTGGCAGTTGAAACCGTCCAGGCAGAGAAGGCCCTTGTTGCTGAGAAAGAGAAGAAGTTGTCCATTTCTTCTTATAAACAAGCTCTGGAGGTGGTGAAGAACAAAGAAGCCCAAGGTTGGGGAAGGATCATTGACATCGTGGTAAAAGCAGACATGTTTGGGGTCGGTTATCAGCCGGGTCAAGAGTCGTCTAGATCAAATAGAGGATGTCGCCCACCTTACACCTTCGTCAGTGCAGGGATGTTAGATCCTGGCCATGCCCATTCAATGGCTGAAGATGTTGACAGCGACCGCGAGCTTGAGGCGTGGATAAAGTCGTGCGTGCCAGGCGATTGGAGGGCCTCCGAAAGCATCACTGTCACTCATTCTGAAGAGTAGTATTTCTGTTTTTCAATTTTTTGTTTGCATGAAAGCCATACGTTTTGCCCGAAACGTAATGGTCCATTGTAAGGGTCATCTTGTGTGTTTCATTATGCAACATTTTGCATCAGTAATGAATGGATGTTTTTGTAGTTAAAAGCGGTGTTCCCTGTTCTTCATTTAATTTTGCAATTTTAAAAAGAGAAAAAAACAAATAAAAATGGCAACGTTTTTTCATTCTCTTTCCTTTTGATTTTGTCTCGTTCCAAAGTGATTACCCTCCTGATCTCACCGATAACGATTTGGTTACACCTCTGTATGACTTCGACAATTCGATCTATCATGCCAGAGAAGAAGGCGCGGAAGATTGTGATCAGCTGGAATTAGCCAGGTTGTTGAAACAAGAGGAGAAGGTGATTCAACCGCACGAGAAGCGAGTCAAGTTTGTCATCTCAGGTACCGCCGAGGTCAGAAGGAAAAGTGAAAGTTGAGGCCGCTTCAGAGGCAAGTTGAGAACAGAATGGTAGCCCTGTTAGAAGAGTAGGTTGATACGTATGCCTGATTGTATTTAGATACACCAGGGCGGAACACCAATGTCCTGGGGCACGAGCTACCCTTAAGAAAAGACTGTCCTCCAGTAAAGCGGAAACTGGTGCTGAAAGATGAGAAGGTGTATGGACCACCAAGATGTGAACAGAGCTAATCTGAAGGATGAATTCCCGGTACTTCACAATGAGGTATTGGTTGATTATATGGCTCAGGTCTCAGTGTTTATCTTCATGGAGGGCTTCTTGGCCAAGACCAGATTGAATTGTTGCCAAATGATATGAAGTAAATCAGGTCCATCACACAAGGGGCACCTTCTTGTTCTAAGTTAATGTCGTTCCGTCACATGAGGCCGGTGCCACGTATCAGAGGTCTACGGTGACTTTGCTTCGTGATATGATTCATCGTGAAAGCAAATGCCATGTTGATGACATGATGGCAAAGTCCCAAGCAGAACAGGGGCATCCGGTAGACTTGGGGCAAGTTGCTTGACCGTTTGAGATAACTCATACTTTTGAGTCTGAATCAGTGCACTTATGGAGTGTTGTCCATCAAGCTACCGAGGATTGTTGTGAGCGAATCAGAGGAATCGAGGTCGATCCTGCTAAAAAAAAAAAAAAAAAAAAAAAAAAAAAAAAAGAGGGTAAGTTGCAGGAACCTTTGATTCCGACACCTCAGTGAAAGAAATAACTGTTAATCCGATACTTGATAACCCTCGAGGGGTCTACGAGGTGCGTATTGAGTCATCATGACTAGTCTTGTCGAAAAGAGTATGCAATTTACCTAAGCAAAAAGTTTATCGACTGTGAAACAATACACTCACTGTTCGAAAAAACTTGATGTACTTCGGCATAGGCTGCTCGCCGACTGAGACAGTGTATGCTGATTCATACCACTTTGTGGATGTCCAAAACGGATCTGATCAGATATGTGTTTAAGAAGCTAGTAGCAACCCATGGAAAGGTTATCAACCAAGGAAGTTTGAGGTCCCTGATGAGGACATCTCGAGGTACTCAAATCGAAAGATTGAGAGTGACTGATCCCGGAGGAGGGGTCTGACCCCGAATCCGAACGGATTCCGATGTCTGAGGGGGAAGGAGATGAGGTGAATAAGTTAGTGCTTCCCGGATCACAGTTGGTTGCACCAACAATGGTGGCTGAACATAAAGTCTGTATCCTGGATGTTGAACCAGGGGATGTGTATCTTCCTGGGGCAGCGTCTTCCTCAAGAAATATGAGAAATCAGAGAAAACTGAATGGATAAGGACTCGGAATGACACGTTGAGCCCAACTGAGGGAAAGGGCTGACAGTTACCTGGCATGGGGCCATTGTACCCAGTGAACGAAGCTTGTTGTTAACCAAGAAGTGTGACCTCGTGTGTACCACGCGAAAGAGTTGGTTGAAAAAGATCATTCCTCCTCAAGACGATTGCGGGGCAAATGGACAAACAGTTATGAATGTCCATTCGTGGTCAAGAGGGTCCCATCTGACAGAACCTTGTTGTTTACAACCACGGATGACGACGATTTTCCATTCCCTGTGAGTGCGGACGCAGTTAGAAAATACTTCGTGAAAGAAACCCGCTGGACAAAAAAAAAGAATAAAGAGTCCAGGCAAAAAGTGGGCATCCCGGCGAACCAAGAAAAAGAGAAAGGTTCGGGCAAAAGTTAGGGATAAAAATAAAAGAAAAGAACTGTACACCCGGCAAGTTGAAAACCCGCAAGGGCGACTTGGGCAAAAAAGGGTATCCCGGTGGACTGAAACCCGAAAGGGCGGTCCAGGCAAAAGAGGGAATGAAACGAACAACTGCGTCTAGCATGATCATTTGTGCTCATGATGACTTGGATAATCTCCGACAGAGACCGATCGGAAGCGTCTTGTTCAGAAGACAGAAAGTGTGAAAAGTCTTGAGGGCATATGAGGTGTAACTGAGTGGGAACCCGATGAGATCACGGTTTTCACGTTGCCATTAGGATAGATTTTTTTTATGTGTGCAATCACCTCTTTCCAGGGTTTGTTTCCTGTGTGTTGCTCAATTGTGAGCCATCTTTTATTCCAGTCAAATAAAGCGTGTGTTCGGTCAAATAAATTTTGTTTTTTGTGTCATTACTGTTTTGATTACGAAAACATCTATTTATTTTGATAAGAATATTTGCATTTTTGAAACATAGAGGTCCCTTCTGATGCATGCTTGTGAGATTGAAATATGGAAATCTTACTTGGAAGTCTGAGTGACCTAAGTGTTGAAATATCAGAACACCTGGGGCATACCTGGGGCACGTTTTTTATCTGACGATCTCTTGTGCGGGTGCTGTTAGACATCTTCATTCACTTACCAGTGGTAATTTGAACCTTTTTAACAAGAGATCCCCTCAGAGTCCAAATCAGGGGCAAGGGATAGTGGAACGGTGAAAGGACAGTGAAGGATTACGACGACGGTCCTGGAAAGTTAATCAAGAAGACTCTTCAAAGTCTGATGATTGGAAAGTATGTATGAATCCCAAGAGTTCAAACCTCCGTGAAGTACGGACGAGTTGGGAATACAAGATGATGGAGCAGAAAAGTCCAGAAGAGCCTGGGAGTTCTTAAGAGTGGAAAGTCGACACTATGGGTGGATGACGGATACCAGTGTTCGACGAATCGACCGACATCCCTGTCAAACAAGTTGTAGGAGTGTGATCTCCCTGGCAGATTCGAGATCGTTGTCTCCTCAGCAAGCCTGAAGGTTATCACGTCCCCAGCCCAAGCCAGTATTAAAGCTATCAGAGTTATTTCCTCTGCAGAGATGCCTGTAGACAGTACCTTCTTTCCCCATCAGATCTAAGGATTGCTTCTCCCCAGCAGGCCTATGCTTGCAGATTTCCCCAGTTGAGAATCCCCGCTGAGCGCCTGGCAGTTATTTTCCCCGGGAGTCCCCTAGTGGAGTTTATCAGTAGACTGTTGGTGTGTTCCCCAACAATTGGTTTTGTGATGCTATTATCTCCAGTATGGCCGTGAGTGCCTATCCTAAACAGGTTTGGGGGAATTCATCTCCAGTATGATATGACGTGTTATCATCCTCAACAGAGTTGTTACCCTCACCACTATGGTTGTTCTCTCCACTAAGATCGTTCTCCTCAGCAGAATGGTGTGGTTTTTCCTCAGCAAGTTCCCCGAGTGGAGCGGGTCTCATGAAATACATCTCCAGCAGTGATTCTCCTACATATGGATTGGTTGGGTCGTCCCTAGTGGAGTAGCATTTATCTCTCCAGCAGAGTTCATCCTACCAGTGGATTGGACGGGTTTTTGTAGTAGACTGAAATCTGCATCCTCAGCTGAGTTGAGTCTACCTATGGATCGCGTGGGTTATCCCCAACGGAGTAACAGACATTCTCCAAAGCAGGGTTTATCCTATCTGAAGATTGGTTGAGTCTTCCTCCCAGTGAAGTCGCTTTACTATTCCCCAAGCAGAGTTCCCCGCAGAATATTTCCCCAAGAGGAGTCTCCCCACAGAGTCAGAGTACCTGATCATTTCGGCTCCCTAGCCAGGGTTCATTTGCATTTCGCATGTAGTAATCATTGCATCCTCAAAAGATCGCGTAGCATTCCTATTCATAAATGGAGCATTACGCCATAGAAAAATCAAACATATGCATTCATATGTTCGAAACCTCACCAGACCGTATCCCCGGCAGAGGCGGACCATTTCATTCAACATAGCAAGCATATCCATTAGCCCTAGGCCGTGGTGACCAGCCGAGTTTGGGTTGTTGGAAAGAATTTTGCATCGTGCCATTGGATCGACTGCAGGATTGGGTTCATCAGCATGGTTGAGAGGTTGGTGTTTTCCCAACAAGTGATTCCTCAGTCGAGTGGGTATCCCCAGCAGTGTTACTCCCCAATTGTTAGCGTCTTGCCAGCTTGGGTCTTTTTCCTTAAGCAGATATGGGTGTGTCTGATCTCTCCATGTAGAGTCTACCCCTTAAGCATAAAGTGTCAATCTTTTCCTGCCATTTCCCCACTGAGATACATCCTCGTGGATGACGGTTGCTTCCGTTCCCTCCCTAATGGGATGGGTTTTCCCTATTGAGTTCTTTCCTCATTAGGATGAGTCTTGTTTCAGTCTGCCTCTTTGGATCGATCCTAAATTGGCTTCCTGTTGGCTGTCCCCCGTGCTTCCCTGGGGCATAAATGAATAGTCGCTCACTAATCGACACTCATTCATCTTATCCTCAGCCGAATTTGTGGCTTCTACCTACGAACCGGTAGCTGTAAGTCCTATCTTTGTGGTTTTCTACCCACTAGCTGGTAGTTGTAAAATCCCACATTCTCCCCTTGGTGGAGTTAACCCTTTGTGCTCATCCCGATGATGACTGGTTACTTTTCTATGGTTGTCTGCCTACAAACCGGTAGATGTAATCCCCTCCCTGTGGTTTTGATACTCTTTTCCCCTTTGGATACTTGCCTTGATCAAGCAGTATTGTCCCCATTGGGTCTGCCCTTTCTTTTTGGATATTTGCTCCGAGTAAGCAACTTTATCCTCTTTTGATTGGTCATCTTTGCATACCTAGTCCTGGTTCCGATGCCTTTCTTTTCGGTCGATTTATCCATTTAACAACCTGCAACCCGGTTATGGATAGTCTTCCATGCGAGCGTATTATCTACGTTTTGATGGCTATAGATAATATGTCTTATGTCTTTCCGGTATTCAGACCGAAGGAGTTTCCGACGATCAGGTCGATGTACTCGTGGCACTCAGGCCAATTTTCCGGTATTCAGACCGAAGAAGTTTCCGACGATCAGGTCGATGTACTTATGTTTTTTCCGGTATTCAGACCGAAGAAGTTTCCGACGATCAGGTCGATGTACTTATGTTTTTTCTGGTATTCAGACCGAAGAAGTTTCCGACGATCAGGTCGATGTACTTATGTCTTTCCGGTATTCAGACCGAAGGAGTTTCCGACGATCAGGTCGATGTACTCATGGCACTCAGGCCAATTTTCCGGTATTCAGACCGAAGGAGTTTCCGACGATCAGGTCGATGTACTCATGGCACTCAGGCCAATTTTCCGGTATTCAGACCGAAGGAGTTTCCGACGATCAGGTCGATGTACTCATGGCATTCAGGCCAATTTCCGATTTTCAGATCGAAGAAGTATTCCTCCTCTCCGTTGGTGTCGATAAACGTCGAGTTTTTCCCAATCATCCGTTGATGATTTGGTTGTGTTCACTCTCCCCAGTAGAGTTCTCCTCTCCGTTGGTGTCGATAAACGTCGAGTTTTTCCCGATCATCCGTTGATGATTTGGTTGTGTCCTTCTTCCCTAGTGAAGTATTCTCCTCTCCGTTGGTGTCGATAAACGTCGAGTTTTTCCCGATCATCCGTTGATGATTTGGTTGTGTTC
Source organism: Lathyrus oleraceus (assembly GCF_024323335.1). Lineage (NCBI taxonomy): Eukaryota > Viridiplantae > Streptophyta > Magnoliopsida > Fabales > Fabaceae > Lathyrus > Lathyrus oleraceus. Next base: position 487,247,445 of record NC_066580.1, on the reverse strand, counting down.
ACTCTCCCCAGTAGAGTTTCCTCCTCTCCGTTGGTGTCGATAAACGTCGAGTTTTTCCTATTCGTCCTATGACGTCTAGTTGTACCTGTCCCCATGTGGATTTACCTCTCCGTTGGTCTTGGTAAACGTTGAGTTTTTCCCATTTCGTCCGTTGACGTATGGTTGTATCCCTTCCATTCATTCATTAATGTCTGGTTACCTCTCCGTTGGTCTTGGTAAACGTTGAGTTTTTCCTAGTTGTCTGTTGGCATCTAGTTGTGATTTCTATTCCCATTCGTCATCGTTGTGATGTCAGGATGTGGCTGTACCCTTTGAAAACAAAAACAAAAAATATATACCCAGCAATAAATATCAAATCCCAGTGGACGTTTCCATTGGTGGATCCCTGTATTGTGCAAATTCTACGGTTCTTGGTATTCAATCCCTGTTTACCCTGAAAGTCTGACAGCCGTTGCTCTCATCCATTCGGGTTCCCAGCTGATTGAATAGGGGCAGCTGTAGCACCTCAAATTTGCACCTATCATTGTACATACATTTCCATGTTAGGTCATAGCATATCATGATCCATTGCATAGCATTGCATTGTCCCATTTGCCTCAAGTGCAAGCCAATCAAGAAATTAGGTCAAACTGATCAGGAGATCAGTCAGTCAAGCAAGCAAGCACAATTCTCATTGAGCCAAGGCCCTAGGGTTGGTCCAACATGTTCACATGACTTGGGGATCCATTTGAAGTGTTTTGGTCAAGGATTGGATGTTCAGAAGTCATCAGTCAATGCATAATCAGTCAGAAACCCTAAAAGTCAACTGTTGGTCAACTGTCCATTTAATCAGTGATTTGATGATGGGATTTGGTTTGAGAGAGAGCTTATTCATGTCCAAATAGGCCTCATATATCATGTCAAACACCATCATGGAAGAATTTGAAGCCAGATCAGAAATTTCCAAAAATGGAAACTGGACCTGTAATTGAAACCTGCCAAAAATGGAAAGTCTTGATCCTCAAACTTGCATCATGATACAAGCTTCAAATGAATTTTTGCCCAACATGAAAGTTGAAGATCTTGTTCTCCCATTTCCAAAAAGTCCAAGAACACTCAATTCCCATGTATGGTTGGCAAGTTATGATCGAATCGTTTTCAGAAATTCTTGAACTTCAAAAGGCCATATCTCCCAAACCATTTGGCCAATTTGGGTGGGGTTTTTTCCTACAAGTCACATTTCATCTCCTCTTTCCAAAAATATAAATTTCATGAGCCAAAACATTGCCAATCAAAATGGCATTTTTGAACCTAGCATATGTGAAATTCAAGTTTGACCAAGAGTTGACTTTTTGATTTAATCATCTTTAAACCATTTGGCCAATTAAAATAGTTCAGAAATATGGTTTTAAATATGTTTGCCAAGTCAAATTATGCAGTACACATGGCCATGCTTAACTTGTTTGAAAATTGGCCACAAGTACACTTTTTTTCACCAAATCTATCCCACCATTCCATGGGCCATGCTTGGTACCTCTCATGGCAGAATTTTAACATCATTTTCTGTCACGGTGAACACAAGTTGCAGCCTAAAACCAACAGCAAAAGAAAAGCCATTCCTTGCTTGCTTGAAATTGGGAAGAAAGTACAAATGCAACCACCACATCTCACATATCCATGGGCCATGCCTTGTACCACAAAACAGTGATTGTGAACCTCATTTTCTGTCATGAGAAACCAATAGCAGCCACAAGCCATGAGACTGCACATAGAACTCACTCATGCTAAAATCCTCACTCTCTCTCATTTTGGCTCCATTTTTGAATATTTGCTAAGAATCCTCATAGAACTTGCCTTGTTTTTCTTTTGTTCCAATACACATAAGCCTGCTGAAGCACTGTCAAAAACCAGCAAAAGAGCCTTTAATCTCATTTTCACATTTCATTCAAAAAGCCACAAAATAGCCAAAACATGACAGCTCTTGTTCTAAGCATTTGTTGATCAAAAGAGCATTGCAAACACATCTCAAATATCACATAGCAAATGTCCAAAGCCTCAAAACCTGCAGAAAACATCAAGAACTCAAAATCACTTTTCAACTTGTCACATTGTGTCAAATTTGCATTTTCAAAGCTACTTTCATTCTCAGGTCATTCCAAGCTTAGCAAATTAGTTTGTCATGGTCCATAGGGTATATTGAAGCTGTCTCAAACCTCCATTGCTCACTGTTTGAAAATCAAAAACATCACCATTCTCAAAAATCAAGCAAAACCAGTTCAGTGGCCATCTTCATTACCAGCTTGATTCAAGTTCAAGTAAGGTGTCAAACAGCTTGCCTTGGACCCTTTGAAGCTATTTGGATACCTGTCAAGCATTGAAAGCATCTCCAGCATCACATTCAACATTGCCCTGTTCAGTTGGGATTTTGAGAAAAAACCAAGCATCCACAAGCCAAAGGACCTTCATCATTCATTATTTGGGACCTTAAGGGACATCTATTTCAGGCCAAAAGCATCAAACAGCCATTGCATCTCATCTGCCTTTCCACTTTGGTAAAAATTCGACTTCCTTGTTTATTAAAATTGATACATGCTTTGGAAAGGTCCTTTTATGCTGAGCTCAACAGTGGTTTTAGTTTTAAGAATGGTTTAGTGTGTAGCAAGTTATGTTGAATTGAATGTTGGTGATCCAAACTTGTTTTGCATGTTTCTTTTTGCCCAGCTCGATTTAATGAAAACCAATGATAGATTTAGGTTGTATGTTGTTTGATGATCACAATGGTATAATCAATTGCTGTTTTTGAGCCAATCCATTTTCCACGATTTTTGGAAGAGATGAACAAGCTTACTGTACACGAAACCCTAGTTTCAAAATGCATTTTCCAGATTTTTCTCATGTTTCACGTATGCATGGCGTTTTGTTCACTGTTGCGTGGCCAACAGCCAATCAGATTATTTCTTTTCAGCCCCCTAAACGCAGCGTTTCACTTACTTTTCCAGGGAATTACAAAAATGCCACTCAGCGTGGCATGTGACACATTGAACCATGTTATTTTTTTCATTATTATTTCACTTAATCACTCAAACTTCCAAAAATCATAACTTGTCCAATTTTAACCCAAAAATCATGGGGCTTTTTGCATTGTCTTCCTTATGACCTCTACTTTTTTATCATATTTTTTCCAGAATTTTGTGATCATTGGTTTTTGTTTGGCATATTGGTTTGTGACATGTATGCATATTTTGTACCTTTTGCCAAAACAATTGTGAAATGATGAGAATGTATCCAATGGCTCCCAAATTTTTTGTGCTTAAACTAGACACACTGATGGTGATTTTGGTATAGAGTTTGTGAATTTATCATTTGTGGTTTGTGAGTTATGATTTTTTGAATTAGGGTGTGACAATTTGTGTCACACCATTGATGTCCAAATTCATGATTTTTGTATCCATACTTCTTGACCTCCAATTGATCTGATTTTTTGCATGAACCTACTTTTGTATGTCTAGTTTACATGTGAATTTTATTGGAATTATTTGTGGCATTTCCTAATTGTTTGAGATTTTCTCCCCTGCCTGGTCATATGTTGACTTTTTGTGACACTTGTTCCCATTTCATTTGTGAAATTCTCATACTTTATTAGATGGACTTGAAATTTTACATGAGATAACTAGACATCCCAATCTTTGCCATGGTTTTAGTCCCATTCATTTATCATATGCCATCTCTGATTTATGATTTTTCTAAGTTGATGCATGTTTGGTTGACTTCTTTGAGCATGTTCAAAATTGCTTTGACTTTCTGATTTTCATTGACTGCCTTCCACTTGTCCAAATGAGATGAAATTTGACATTCTTACCATGATGTGGGTTGTGATTGATCATGATTTATTTGGTGATTTTTGGAAATGTTTAAGATTGCTTTTGAGTTAAGTCTTGCTGTTGACTTCTATGAGCTTCTAAATGCCATGCTCTGACCTAATTTGTTCATGAAATGATGATGATGATTGATATGAACATGAACCCAATTGGTTTTGCTTCTTGAATGTTTGAACATGATTTTGGATACTCATCCTTTGCTGTTTTGACTTTTTCATTCTCTTTTGACCCTAGGCTTGTCCTAGTGGTCCTGTTACTCACTTTTGAGCTCATGTTTTCAGGTTAACCAACAAATGACCAATGAGACCAATTCTTTTTGATTGAGCTTGCTTAAATATCATTGTCTAACTTGTTTGTTTTGTAGGTTGCTTGGCTCAAGCCTTAGGCCCTGTGCCTTGCACATTCATCTGCTTCAGATTAACTGTTGATGTCTGTTTTCTTTTGTTTGAAGTTGTATACTAACATCTGTTTGACTGTTTCAGGTGCTTTTAGTTGCTTAGTTCCTTGTGAACTTTTTGCTTTGCTTTGCTTGTATAAGCAACTTGCATTGAGGTACATTCTAATCTTCATGTAGTCTGGAAGACCTGGCCTGTTACTTGGCCAGGCAACTGTCTGAAGTCCTCCTTAAGAGGCCATGTTTGTGTATGTTTAATTTTGTCCTTGCATAGAGTCAAAGACCTCCTAAGTGAAGAGGCAATTGGTAGAACCCAAGGGATATGCAACCTATCCCCTGCTATTCAGTGTGTCTTCTGTTTTGCTCACACCACTGTGTTGATGCATTACAGATAAAAACCCAAGATCTTGTGCAATTGCACAGTTGAGTCAGTATTCAAATGTGTAGAAGGGTTCCCACTTTCTGAACCCACACATTCTTGTCAAATGCTCTCCCTGGCCAGGGATAGAAGCAATGAGGCACACCCCTCATCTCCTTTCATCTGCTTCACCTTAGTCTCTCAATGGCAAGGTTAAGAGCATATCCACCCAGTTCCAGAGGTTTGTTTGTTGAGGTTGATATGACCCCTCGACTAAAACCTAACCCTTGTTTGAGCCACTTGCTTGTGTATAGTGTGTGCTATCTGTGCTTGTAGGATTGTTTGACTTGCTTCCTGTGCAAGTTAGGATTGTTTGACTTGCTTCCTGTGCAAGTTAGGATTAGTTTAGACTTGCTTCCTGTGCAAGTTAGGTTTTGCTTGGCTTGCTTCCTGTGCAAGTTAAGTGTGTGTGTGGCTTGCTTCCTGTGCAAGTCATGATTAGGACAGGCTTGCTTCCTGTGCAAGTTAGCTAGAAACCTTAACTTAGGGATGATTTTGCATGATAACATCTAGGCTCGAGTCGTAGTCTCCCTAGTTGTGTCTCCCTCTGTTATCTGGTTAGGCTAGTCCTTTATCCCTCCGTAGGGGAACTACATCGCCCTGATCTTCATACCAGATGAAGTATGTAGGCAGGAGATTGAGCTGATCTCTCCGGGCGCCTTTTTTTTCTTTTTGTGTGTGTTGTTTGACAGTTGCTAGGCTCGAGTGCCTGACTCTTTAGCAATTTGTTGTCTGTCTGTTTGAGTGTGTGCTTGACAGTTATAGGCTCGAATCCCCGACTCCCTATTAACTTGTTGTGTTGTTGTGTGCTTGGAAGCTGATGTAAGTCCATCGAGTGGCAGTTAGGTTCCAGTGTGCGTGTGTTTGGTTCGGATGCTGATGTAAGTCCAGTGATTGGCATTCAGGCTCCACGTTTGCCTTCTTGTGTGTGTTTTGGTTCGGATGCTGATGTAAGTCCAGTGATTGGCATTCAGGCTCCATGTTTGCCTTTGCCTGTGTTTGTTTTGTGTGCGTGTCAGCCGAGCTACGAATGCTCTGATTCTTCTCTCGTCCGAGGAGATACGTATGCATAGGATGCGACATCCTAGCGAGCATGTGTCGTTTCCCCAGTCCGAACTACTTCGACTCTGATGTCTATGCCTGATAGACTAAGTAGGCCCAGGATGCGATATCCTGCCGAGTCAGTTTCAGTCAGTTTCGTTTGTCTCCTTCAGCCAGTGTGTGTGTGTGTGAGTAGTGTTTTAGCAACCATTTTCCTTCCTTTTGTGCGTGGATCCCGTCGAGTACGACGGATGCGTAGGGGTGCTAATACCTTCCCTTCGCATAACCGACTCCCGAACCCATCCTCTTTGGTCGCGAGACCATGTTCTTTTCCAGGTTTACTCTGAGCGTTTCCTTTCCCTCTTTTGGGATAAATAACGCACGGTGGCGGCTCTGTTGTTTCTTCTTTTCCCGCCGGTTTTTCGCGTGATGCGACAGCTGGCGACTCCGCTGGGGATAATAGAGAAGTTGACCTGTGCTGGTCCATCTTCCCTAAGCGAGTCTCTCCTAGCGCTTTCTAGGTTGGGGTTTTGGTTGCTTTGTGTTGTTTTTATTGCATTCATTTGTATATATGTGCACTTACTGTTTGCATTTATTATTTGCATTAATGTTTGCATTTCATTCATATTCATCTGCTGTGCTGTCTGTGTTTCTCTGTTTGGGGGTGGGAGTTACTTGAGGTAAAAGGCCCAATACCCAGGCTATGAGTGAAATCTAGGAAACCTAGGAATAGAGTGATTCATGGGAAGCGGGTGGTGTACGCCACTTAGCGGAACATTGATATCACGAGCAGTTCAGACCCTGGTGGGATATTATCGGTGCATACATCGGGTGTGCACAGGATGATATTCTGCGAAAGGTTATTTATGCTGCGTTTCTCTCGACCTTACCCTGGCCTAGATAACACCCGTGAGTGGGGAGGGTTTGATCATTACAGGTACAGTTGCTGATTGGTTGGCGATTTGTTGGTGACTCTTGGTACTGATGGTGACTGTGAATTATGGAGCATTTATTTCTGGGACGCCAGAGTTCTGGTCCATGGTTTATCAGCGGGTTCCGTTTATTTCGGATCCCCGGGCTGATTTGAGAGTACTTGTTCAGAGGATCCGTTTGTCACCCGTTCAGTGTTTGTTCCTGTGAAGATAGTGATATAATCTCCGGTTCCATTTATTTCGGAACCCCCCAAGTGGGATTTATGGTGACTTGATCCCACAGATATGACTGGTTCAGAAAAGCAGAGGGTCTACAGTTGACTTGGTGGCACAAAGGCCTGCATTCATGCATTTGCATCATATCATCTCGCATTCATCTGCATTCAACTCATGTCTGTCCGTACTCAGGGTCCATTATTTTTAAATTAAAAACCCAGGTTGAGAGACATCTGGATGTTAAAAAATTTGTTGATGAAATTTTATCTGTCTCAATGAAACCAAAAAAAGAGAGGACTGAATATTCCTGGTACGGACGGACATTGCATGTGTGAGTCATACTAACCCATTTGCTGTTTTGTAGGTCTCAGTATTCAACCGGTGCGCATAGCTTGTCTGTTCAGATAACTTGCTGGGGGTCAACAAATCCAAGCTGATGGATCTTCTCAACGCCGATATCCTTGAACTGAAAGAGATGATGAGGGAGTTGTTCAGTGTTGTGCAAGGACTTGCCTTGGGGCAGAAAGCCATGTCTGAAAGATTGGAAAAGATTGAGAAATGGCTGATAGTAGAGAAGGTTCAGGGGAAGGCTCCGTCCTCCGAAGTGAACAAACCCTCCGGTACTGTAGCAAGGAAATCCTCCGACAGTGGTCCATTCAAGAAGAAGGTTGAGCCAGTTGGTGTGCCCGCAATGAAAGAACGTGGTAAAGATCGTTATCACCCTTACGCTACCACTGTATCCACTCCTGTCAGCAAATCACCTGTTCAACAGCAACAACTGCCACCTCAACAGAAGACACCGAGAGCTGAAAGCCAGGTGAAGAAGAAGAAAGAGGATCGTCAGTTTGAGGAACCACCCGTGACTTACGCCCATCTGTTCCAAAGGTTGATGGATCTTGCTTTAGTACGGCCAAGGATATTGATTCCCATAGAACGGCAGAAGAGGCCACCAAACTATGATGAGAATGCCAAGTGCGAGTTTCACTCTGGGGCACCCGGACACAACATTGAGGGCTGTAGAGCTTTTAAGCATGTCGTCCAGGACATGGTGGACTCCGAGACCATTAACTTGGCCCAGATTATGAAGGGGGATGTCAACCCTGCGCCCAGAAGGGGTCCTGTAAAAGTCAAGATGGTTAAGAAGGTCAAGAAAGGATTGGAGATGACTGAGGAGGATCAGCTAAAGGTTCCAATGGCCGTGGTCCCAAAACCTCTGGAGCAGGATGAAGTTTTCCCTGTTAGTGATAATTCTTGTGCGATCGTCACCATGGAAGGAAGTGTATTGATGAAAGACACGACCCAGAAGATGAAGGAAGTAGAAATGGACGATGTAAGGTGTGGAGCACCCCGTCTGGCAGTTGAAACCGTCCAGGCAGAGAAGGCCCTTGTTGCTGAGAAAGAGAAGAAGTTGTCCATTTCTTCTTATAAACAAGCTCTGGAGGTGGTGAAGAACAAAGAAGCCCAAGGTTGGGGAAGGATCATTGACATCGTGGTAAAAGCAGACATGTTTGGGGTCGGTTATCAGCCGGGTCAAGAGTCGTCTAGATCAAATAGAGGATGTCGCCCACCTTACACCTTCGTCAGTGCAGGGATGTTAGATCCTGGCCATGCCCATTCAATGGCTGAAGATGTTGACAGCGACCGCGAGCTTGAGGCGTGGATAAAGTCGTGCGTGCCAGGCGATTGGAGGGCCTCCGAAAGCATCACTGTCACTCATTCTGAAGAGTAGTATTTCTGTTTTTCAATTTTTTGTTTGCATGAAAGCCATACGTTTTGCCCGAAACGTAATGGTCCATTGTAAGGGTCATCTTGTGTGTTTCATTATGCAACATTTTGCATCAGTAATGAATGGATGTTTTTGTAGTTAAAAGCGGTGTTCCCTGTTCTTCATTTAATTTTGCAATTTTAAAAAGAGAAAAAAACAAATAAAAATGGCAACGTTTTTTCATTCTCTTTCCTTTTGATTTTGTCTCGTTCCAAAGTGATTACCCTCCTGATCTCACCGATAACGATTTGGTTACACCTCTGTATGACTTCGACAATTCGATCTATCATGCCAGAGAAGAAGGCGCGGAAGATTGTGATCAGCTGGAATTAGCCAGGTTGTTGAAACAAGAGGAGAAGGTGATTCAACCGCACGAGAAGCGAGTCAAGTTTGTCATCTCAGGTACCGCCGAGGTCAGAAGGAAAAGTGAAAGTTGAGGCCGCTTCAGAGGCAAGTTGAGAACAGAATGGTAGCCCTGTTAGAAGAGTAGGTTGATACGTATGCCTGATTGTATTTAGATACACCAGGGCGGAACACCAATGTCCTGGGGCACGAGCTACCCTTAAGAAAAGACTGTCCTCCAGTAAAGCGGAAACTGGTGCTGAAAGATGAGAAGGTGTATGGACCACCAAGATGTGAACAGAGCTAATCTGAAGGATGAATTCCCGGTACTTCACAATGAGGTATTGGTTGATTATATGGCTCAGGTCTCAGTGTTTATCTTCATGGAGGGCTTCTTGGCCAAGACCAGATTGAATTGTTGCCAAATGATATGAAGTAAATCAGGTCCATCACACAAGGGGCACCTTCTTGTTCTAAGTTAATGTCGTTCCGTCACATGAGGCCGGTGCCACGTATCAGAGGTCTACGGTGACTTTGCTTCGTGATATGATTCATCGTGAAAGCAAATGCCATGTTGATGACATGATGGCAAAGTCCCAAGCAGAACAGGGGCATCCGGTAGACTTGGGGCAAGTTGCTTGACCGTTTGAGATAACTCATACTTTTGAGTCTGAATCAGTGCACTTATGGAGTGTTGTCCATCAAGCTACCGAGGATTGTTGTGAGCGAATCAGAGGAATCGAGGTCGATCCTGCTAAAAAAAAAAAAAAAAAAAAAAAAAAAAAAAAAGAGGGTAAGTTGCAGGAACCTTTGATTCCGACACCTCAGTGAAAGAAATAACTGTTAATCCGATACTTGATAACCCTCGAGGGGTCTACGAGGTGCGTATTGAGTCATCATGACTAGTCTTGTCGAAAAGAGTATGCAATTTACCTAAGCAAAAAGTTTATCGACTGTGAAACAATACACTCACTGTTCGAAAAAACTTGATGTACTTCGGCATAGGCTGCTCGCCGACTGAGACAGTGTATGCTGATTCATACCACTTTGTGGATGTCCAAAACGGATCTGATCAGATATGTGTTTAAGAAGCTAGTAGCAACCCATGGAAAGGTTATCAACCAAGGAAGTTTGAGGTCCCTGATGAGGACATCTCGAGGTACTCAAATCGAAAGATTGAGAGTGACTGATCCCGGAGGAGGGGTCTGACCCCGAATCCGAACGGATTCCGATGTCTGAGGGGGAAGGAGATGAGGTGAATAAGTTAGTGCTTCCCGGATCACAGTTGGTTGCACCAACAATGGTGGCTGAACATAAAGTCTGTATCCTGGATGTTGAACCAGGGGATGTGTATCTTCCTGGGGCAGCGTCTTCCTCAAGAAATATGAGAAATCAGAGAAAACTGAATGGATAAGGACTCGGAATGACACGTTGAGCCCAACTGAGGGAAAGGGCTGACAGTTACCTGGCATGGGGCCATTGTACCCAGTGAACGAAGCTTGTTGTTAACCAAGAAGTGTGACCTCGTGTGTACCACGCGAAAGAGTTGGTTGAAAAAGATCATTCCTCCTCAAGACGATTGCGGGGCAAATGGACAAACAGTTATGAATGTCCATTCGTGGTCAAGAGGGTCCCATCTGACAGAACCTTGTTGTTTACAACCACGGATGACGACGATTTTCCATTCCCTGTGAGTGCGGACGCAGTTAGAAAATACTTCGTGAAAGAAACCCGCTGGACAAAAAAAAAGAATAAAGAGTCCAGGCAAAAAGTGGGCATCCCGGCGAACCAAGAAAAAGAGAAAGGTTCGGGCAAAAGTTAGGGATAAAAATAAAAGAAAAGAACTGTACACCCGGCAAGTTGAAAACCCGCAAGGGCGACTTGGGCAAAAAAGGGTATCCCGGTGGACTGAAACCCGAAAGGGCGGTCCAGGCAAAAGAGGGAATGAAACGAACAACTGCGTCTAGCATGATCATTTGTGCTCATGATGACTTGGATAATCTCCGACAGAGACCGATCGGAAGCGTCTTGTTCAGAAGACAGAAAGTGTGAAAAGTCTTGAGGGCATATGAGGTGTAACTGAGTGGGAACCCGATGAGATCACGGTTTTCACGTTGCCATTAGGATAGATTTTTTTTATGTGTGCAATCACCTCTTTCCAGGGTTTGTTTCCTGTGTGTTGCTCAATTGTGAGCCATCTTTTATTCCAGTCAAATAAAGCGTGTGTTCGGTCAAATAAATTTTGTTTTTTGTGTCATTACTGTTTTGATTACGAAAACATCTATTTATTTTGATAAGAATATTTGCATTTTTGAAACATAGAGGTCCCTTCTGATGCATGCTTGTGAGATTGAAATATGGAAATCTTACTTGGAAGTCTGAGTGACCTAAGTGTTGAAATATCAGAACACCTGGGGCATACCTGGGGCACGTTTTTTATCTGACGATCTCTTGTGCGGGTGCTGTTAGACATCTTCATTCACTTACCAGTGGTAATTTGAACCTTTTTAACAAGAGATCCCCTCAGAGTCCAAATCAGGGGCAAGGGATAGTGGAACGGTGAAAGGACAGTGAAGGATTACGACGACGGTCCTGGAAAGTTAATCAAGAAGACTCTTCAAAGTCTGATGATTGGAAAGTATGTATGAATCCCAAGAGTTCAAACCTCCGTGAAGTACGGACGAGTTGGGAATACAAGATGATGGAGCAGAAAAGTCCAGAAGAGCCTGGGAGTTCTTAAGAGTGGAAAGTCGACACTATGGGTGGATGACGGATACCAGTGTTCGACGAATCGACCGACATCCCTGTCAAACAAGTTGTAGGAGTGTGATCTCCCTGGCAGATTCGAGATCGTTGTCTCCTCAGCAAGCCTGAAGGTTATCACGTCCCCAGCCCAAGCCAGTATTAAAGCTATCAGAGTTATTTCCTCTGCAGAGATGCCTGTAGACAGTACCTTCTTTCCCCATCAGATCTAAGGATTGCTTCTCCCCAGCAGGCCTATGCTTGCAGATTTCCCCAGTTGAGAATCCCCGCTGAGCGCCTGGCAGTTATTTTCCCCGGGAGTCCCCTAGTGGAGTTTATCAGTAGACTGTTGGTGTGTTCCCCAACAATTGGTTTTGTGATGCTATTATCTCCAGTATGGCCGTGAGTGCCTATCCTAAACAGGTTTGGGGGAATTCATCTCCAGTATGATATGACGTGTTATCATCCTCAACAGAGTTGTTACCCTCACCACTATGGTTGTTCTCTCCACTAAGATCGTTCTCCTCAGCAGAATGGTGTGGTTTTTCCTCAGCAAGTTCCCCGAGTGGAGCGGGTCTCATGAAATACATCTCCAGCAGTGATTCTCCTACATATGGATTGGTTGGGTCGTCCCTAGTGGAGTAGCATTTATCTCTCCAGCAGAGTTCATCCTACCAGTGGATTGGACGGGTTTTTGTAGTAGACTGAAATCTGCATCCTCAGCTGAGTTGAGTCTACCTATGGATCGCGTGGGTTATCCCCAACGGAGTAACAGACATTCTCCAAAGCAGGGTTTATCCTATCTGAAGATTGGTTGAGTCTTCCTCCCAGTGAAGTCGCTTTACTATTCCCCAAGCAGAGTTCCCCGCAGAATATTTCCCCAAGAGGAGTCTCCCCACAGAGTCAGAGTACCTGATCATTTCGGCTCCCTAGCCAGGGTTCATTTGCATTTCGCATGTAGTAATCATTGCATCCTCAAAAGATCGCGTAGCATTCCTATTCATAAATGGAGCATTACGCCATAGAAAAATCAAACATATGCATTCATATGTTCGAAACCTCACCAGACCGTATCCCCGGCAGAGGCGGACCATTTCATTCAACATAGCAAGCATATCCATTAGCCCTAGGCCGTGGTGACCAGCCGAGTTTGGGTTGTTGGAAAGAATTTTGCATCGTGCCATTGGATCGACTGCAGGATTGGGTTCATCAGCATGGTTGAGAGGTTGGTGTTTTCCCAACAAGTGATTCCTCAGTCGAGTGGGTATCCCCAGCAGTGTTACTCCCCAATTGTTAGCGTCTTGCCAGCTTGGGTCTTTTTCCTTAAGCAGATATGGGTGTGTCTGATCTCTCCATGTAGAGTCTACCCCTTAAGCATAAAGTGTCAATCTTTTCCTGCCATTTCCCCACTGAGATACATCCTCGTGGATGACGGTTGCTTCCGTTCCCTCCCTAATGGGATGGGTTTTCCCTATTGAGTTCTTTCCTCATTAGGATGAGTCTTGTTTCAGTCTGCCTCTTTGGATCGATCCTAAATTGGCTTCCTGTTGGCTGTCCCCCGTGCTTCCCTGGGGCATAAATGAATAGTCGCTCACTAATCGACACTCATTCATCTTATCCTCAGCCGAATTTGTGGCTTCTACCTACGAACCGGTAGCTGTAAGTCCTATCTTTGTGGTTTTCTACCCACTAGCTGGTAGTTGTAAAATCCCACATTCTCCCCTTGGTGGAGTTAACCCTTTGTGCTCATCCCGATGATGACTGGTTACTTTTCTATGGTTGTCTGCCTACAAACCGGTAGATGTAATCCCCTCCCTGTGGTTTTGATACTCTTTTCCCCTTTGGATACTTGCCTTGATCAAGCAGTATTGTCCCCATTGGGTCTGCCCTTTCTTTTTGGATATTTGCTCCGAGTAAGCAACTTTATCCTCTTTTGATTGGTCATCTTTGCATACCTAGTCCTGGTTCCGATGCCTTTCTTTTCGGTCGATTTATCCATTTAACAACCTGCAACCCGGTTATGGATAGTCTTCCATGCGAGCGTATTATCTACGTTTTGATGGCTATAGATAATATGTCTTATGTCTTTCCGGTATTCAGACCGAAGGAGTTTCCGACGATCAGGTCGATGTACTCGTGGCACTCAGGCCAATTTTCCGGTATTCAGACCGAAGAAGTTTCCGACGATCAGGTCGATGTACTTATGTTTTTTCCGGTATTCAGACCGAAGAAGTTTCCGACGATCAGGTCGATGTACTTATGTTTTTTCTGGTATTCAGACCGAAGAAGTTTCCGACGATCAGGTCGATGTACTTATGTCTTTCCGGTATTCAGACCGAAGGAGTTTCCGACGATCAGGTCGATGTACTCATGGCACTCAGGCCAATTTTCCGGTATTCAGACCGAAGGAGTTTCCGACGATCAGGTCGATGTACTCATGGCACTCAGGCCAATTTTCCGGTATTCAGACCGAAGGAGTTTCCGACGATCAGGTCGATGTACTCATGGCATTCAGGCCAATTTCCGATTTTCAGATCGAAGAAGTATTCCTCCTCTCCGTTGGTGTCGATAAACGTCGAGTTTTTCCCAATCATCCGTTGATGATTTGGTTGTGTTCACTCTCCCCAGTAGAGTTCTCCTCTCCGTTGGTGTCGATAAACGTCGAGTTTTTCCCGATCATCCGTTGATGATTTGGTTGTGTCCTTCTTCCCTAGTGAAGTATTCTCCTCTCCGTTGGTGTCGATAAACGTCGAGTTTTTCCCGATCATCCGTTGATGATTTGGTTGTGTTCACTCTCCCCAGTAGAGTTTCCTCCTCTCCGTTGGTGTCGATAAACGTCGAGTTTTTCCTATTCGTCCTATGACGTCTAGTTGTACCTGTCCCCATGTGGATTTACCTCTCCGTTGGTCTTGGTAAACGTTGAGTTTTTCCCATTTCGTCCGTTGACGTATGGTTGTATCCCTTCCATTCATTCATTAATGTCTGGTTACCTCTCCGTTGGTCTTGGTAAACGTTGAGTTTTTCCTAGTTGTCTGTTGGCATCTAGTTGTGATTTCTATTCCCATTCGTCATCGTTGTGATGTCAGGATGTGGCTGTACCCTTTGAAAACAAAAACAAAAATATATACCCAGCAATAAATATCAAATCCCAGTGGACGTTTCCATTGGTGGATCCCTGTATTGTGCAAATTCTACGGTTCTTGGTATTCAATCCCTGTTTACCCTGAAAGTCTGACAGCCGTTGCTCTCATCCATTCGGGTTCCCAGCTGATTGAATAGGGGCAGCTGTAGCACCTCAAATTTGCACCTATCATTGTACATACATTTCCATGTTAGGTCATAGCATATCATGATCCATTGCATAGCATTGCATTGTCCCATTTGCCTCAAGTGCAAGCCAATCAAGAAATTAGGTCAAACTGATCAGGAGATCAGTCAGTCAAGCAAGCAAGCACAATTCTCATTGAGCCAAGGCCCTAGGGTTGGTCCAACATGTTCACATGACTTGGGGATCCATTTGAAGTGTTTTGGTCAAGGATTGGATGTTCAGAAGTCATCAGTCAATGCATAATCAGTCAGAAACCCTAAAAGTCAACTGTTGGTCAACTGTCCATTTAATCAGTGATTTGATGATGGGATTTGGTTTGAGAGAGAGCTTATTCATGTCCAAATAGGCCTCATATATCATGTCAAACACCATCATGGAAGAATTTGAAGCCAGATCAGAAATTTCCAAAAATGGAAACTGGACCTGTAATTGAAACCTGCCAAAAATGGAAAGTCTTGATCCTCAAACTTGCATCATGATACAAGCTTCAAATGAATTTTTGCCCAACATGAAAGTTGAAGATCTTGTTCTCCCATTTCCAAAAAGTCCAAGAACACTCAATTCCCATGTATGGTTGGCAAGTTATGATCGAATCGTTTTCAGAAATTCTTGAACTTCAAAAGGCCATATCTCCCAAACCATTTGGCCAATTTGGGTGGGGTTTTTTCCTACAAGTCACATTTCATCTCCTCTTTCCAAAAATATAAATTTCATGAGCCAAAACATTGCCAATCAAAATGGCATTTTTGAACCTAGCATATGTGAAATTCAAGTTTGACCAAGAGTTGACTTTTTGATTTAATCATCTTTAAACCATTTGGCCAATTAAAATAGTTCAGAAATATGGTTTTAAATATGTTTGCCAAGTCAAATTATGCAGTACACATGGCCATGCTTAACTTGTTTGAAAATTGGCCACAAGTACACTTTTTTTCACCAAATCTATCCCACCATTCCATGGGCCATGCTTGGTACCTCTCATGGCAGAATTTTAACATCATTTTCTGTCACGGTGAACACAAGTTGCAGCCTAAAACCAACAGCAAAAGAAAAGCCATTCCTTGCTTGCTTGAAATTGGGAAGAAAGTACAAATGCAACCACCACATCTCACATATCCATGGGCCATGCCTTGTACCACAAAACAGTGATTGTGAACCTCATTTTCTGTCATGAGAAACCAATAGCAGCCACAAGCCATGAGACTGCACACAGAACTCACTCATGCTAAAATCCTCACTCTCTCTCATTTTGGCTCCATTTTTGAATATTTGCTAAGAATCCTCATAGAACTTGCCTTGTTTTTCTTTTGTTCCAATACACATAAGCCTGCTGAAGCACTGTCAAAAACCAGCAAAAGAGCCTTTAATCTCATTTTCACATTTCATTCAAAAAGCCACAAAATAGCCAAAACATGACAGCTCTTGTTCTAAGCATTTGTTGATCAAAAGAGCATTGCAAACACATCTCAAATATCACATAGCAAATGTCCAAAGCCTCAAAACCTGCAGAAAACATCAAGAACTCAAAATCACTTTTCAACTTGTCACATTGTGTCAAATTTGCATTTTCAAAGCTACTTTCATTCTCAGGTCATTCCAAGCTTAGCAAATTAGTTTGTCATGGTCCATAGGGTATATTGAAGCTGTCTCAAACCTCCATTGCTCACTGTTTGAAAATCAAAAACATCACCATTCTCAAAAATCAAGCAAAACCAGTTCAGTGGCCATCTTCATTACCAGCTTGATTCAAGTTCAAGTAAGGTGTCAAACAGCTTGCCTTGGACCCTTTGAAGCTATTTGGATACCTGTCAAGCATTGAAAGCATCTCCAGCATCACATTCAACATTGCCCTGTTCAGTTGGGATTTTGAGAAAAAACCAAGCATCCACAAGCCAAAGGACCTTCATCATTCATTATTTGGGACCTTAAGGGACATCTGTTTCAGGCCAAAAGCATCAAACAGCCATTGCATCTCATCTGCCTTTCCACTTTGGTAAAAATTCGACTTCCTTGTTTATTAAAATTGATACATGCTTTGGAAAGGTCCTTTTATGCTGAGCTCAACAGTGGTTTTAGTTTTAAGAATGGTTTAGTGTGTAGCAAGTTATGTTGAATTGAATGTTGGTGATCCAAACTTGTTTTGCATGTTTCTTTTTGCCCAGCTCGATTTAATGAAAACCAATGATAGATTTAGGTTGTATGTTGTTTGATGATCACAATGGTATAATCAATTGCTGTTTTTGAGCCAATCCATTTTCCACGATTTTTGGAAGAGATGAACAAGCTTACTGTACACGAAACCCTAGTTTCAAAATGCATTTTCCAGATTTTTCTCATGTTTCACGTATGCATGGCGTTTTGTTCACTGTTGCGTGGCCAACAGCCAATCAGATTATTTCTTTTCAGCCCCCTAAACGCAGCGTTTCACTTACTTTTCCAGGGAATTACAAAAATGCCACTCAGCGTGGCATGTGACACATTGAACCATGTTATTTTTTTCATTATTATTTCACTTAATCACTCAAACTTCCAAAAATCATAACTTGTCCAATTTTAACCCAAAAATCATGGGGCTTTTTGCATTGTCTTCCTTATGACCTCTACTTTTTTATCATATTTTTTCCAGAATTTTGTGATCATTGGTTTTTGTTTGGCATATTGGTTTGTGACATGTATGCATATTTTGTACCTTTTGCCAAAACAATTGTGAAATGATGAGAATGTATCCAATGGCTCCCAAATGTTTTGTGCTTAAACTAGACACACTCATGGTGATTTTGGTATAGAGTTTGTGAATTTATCATTTGTGGTTTGTGAGTTATGATTTTTTGAATTAGGGTGTGACAATTTGTGTCACACCATTGATGTCCAACTTCATGATTTTTGTATCCATACTTCTTGACCTCCAATTGATCTGATTTTTTGCATGAACCTACTTTTGTATGTCTAGTTTACATGTGAATTTTATTGGAATTATTTGTGGCATTTCCTAATTGTTTGAGATTTTCTCCTCTGCCTGGTCATATGTTGACTTTTTGTGACACTTGTTCCCATTTCATTTGTGAAATTCTCATACTTTATTAGATGGACTTGAAATTTTACATGAGATAACTAGACATCCCAATCTTTGCCATGGTTTTAGTCCCATTCATTTATCATATGCCATCTCTGATTTATGATTTTTCTAAGTTGATGCATGTTTGGTTGACTTCTTTGAGCATGTTCAAAATTGCTTTGACTTTCTGATTTTCATTGACTGCCTTCCACTTGTCCAAATGAGATGAAATTTGACATGCTTACCATGCTGTGGGTTGTGATTGATCATGATTTATTTGGTGATTTTTGGAAATGTTTAAGATTGCTTTTGAGTTAAGTCTTGCTGTTGACTTCTATGAGCTTCTAAATGCCATGCTCTGACCTAATTTGTTCATGAAATGATGATGATGATTGATATGAACATGAACCCAATTGGTTTTGCTTCTTGAATGTTTGAACATGATTTTGGATACTCATCCTTTGCTGTTTTGACTTTTTCATTCTCTTTTGACCCTAGGCTTGTCCTAGTGGTCCTGTTACTCACTTTTGAGCTCATGTTTTCAGGTTAACCAACAAATGACCAATGAGACCAATTCTTTTTGATTGAGCTTGCTTAAATATCATTGTCTAACTTGTTTGTTTTGTAGGTTGCTTGGCTCAAGCCTTAGGCCCTGTGCCTTGCACATTCATCTGCTTCAGATTAACTGTTGATGTCTGTTTTCTTTTGTTTGAAGTTGTATACTAACATCTGTTTGACTGTTTCAGGTGCTTTTAGTTGCTTAGTTCCTTGTGAACTTTTTGCTTTGCTTTGCTTGTATAAGCAACTTGCATTGAGGTACATTCTAATCTTCATGTAGTCTGGAAGACCTGGCCTGTTACTTGGCCAGGCAACTGTCTGAAGTCCTCCTTAAGAGGCCATGTTTGTGTATGTTTAATTTTGTCCTTGCATAGAGTCAAAGACCTCCTAAGTGAAGAGGCAATTGGTAGAACCCAAGGGATATGCAACCTATCCCCTGCTATTCAGTGTGTCTTCTGTTTTGCTCACACCACTGTGTTGATGCATTACAGATAAAAACCCAAGATCTTGTGCAATTGCACAGTTGAGTCAGTATTCAAATGTGTAGAAGGGTTCCCACTTTCTGAACCCACACATTCTTGTCAAATGCTCTCCCTGGCCAGGGATAGAAGCAATGAGGCACACCCCTCATCTCCTTTCATCTGCTTCACCTTAGTCTCTCAATGGCAAGGTTAAGAGCATATCCACCCAGTTCCAGAGGTTTGTTTGTTGAGGTTGATATGACCCCTCGACTAAAACCTAACCCTTGTTTGAGCCACTTGCTTGTGTATAGTGTGTGCTATCTGTGCTTGTAGGATTGTTTGACTTGCTTCCTGTGCAAGTTAGGATTGTTTGACTTGCTTCCTGTGCAAGTTAGGATTAGTTTAGACTTGCTTCCTGTGCAAGTTAGGTTTTGCTTGGCTTGCTTCCTGTGCAAGTTAAGTGTGTGTGTGGCTTGCTTCCTGTGCAAGTCATGATTAGGACAGGCTTGCTTCTTGTGCAAGTTAGCTAGAAACCTTAACTTAGGGATGATTTTGCATGATAACATCTAGGCTCGAGTCGTAGTCTCCCTAGTTGTGTCTCCCTCTGTTATCTGGTTAGGCTAGTCCTTTATCCCTCCGTAGGGGAACTACATCGCCCTGATCTTCATACCAGATGAAGTATGTAGGCAGGAGATTGAGCTGATCTCTCCGGGCGCCTTTTTTTTCTTTTTGTGTGTGTTGTTTGACAGTTGCTAGGCTCGAGTGCCTGACTCTTTAGCAATTTGTTGTCTGTCTGTTTGAGTGTGTGCTTGACAGTTATAGGCTCGAGTCCCCGACTCCCTATTAACTTGTTGTGTTGTTGTGTGCTTGGAAGCTGATGTAAGTCCATCGAGTGGCAGTTAGGTTCCAGTGTGCGTGTGTTTGGTTCGGATGCTGATGTAAGTCCAGTGATTGGCATTCAGGCTCCACGTTTGCCTTCTTGTGTGTGTTTTGGTTCGGATGCTGATGTAAGTCCAGTGATTGGCATTCAGGCTCCATGTTTGCCTTTGCCTGTGTTTGTTTTGTGTGCGTGTCAGCCGAGCTACGAATGCTCTGATTCTTCTCTCGTCCGAGGAGATACGTATGCATAGGATGCGACATCCTAGCGAGCATGTGTCGTTTCCCCAGTCCGAATTACTTCGACTCTGATGTCTATGCCTGATAGACTAAGTAGGCCCAGGATGCGATATCCTGCCGAGTCAGTTTCAGTCAGTTTCGTTTGTCTCCTTCAGCCAGTGTGTGTGTGTGTGAGCAGTGTTTTAGCAACCATTTTCCTTCCTTTTGTGCGTGGATCCCGTCGAGTACGACGGATGCGTAGGGGTGCTAATACCTTCCCTTCGCATAACCGACTCCCGAACCCATCCTCTTTGGTCGCGAGACCATGTTCTTTTCCAGGTTTACTCTGAGCGTTTCCTTTCCCTCTTTTGGGATAAATAACGCACGGTGGCGGCTCTGTTGTTTCTTCTTTTCCCGCCGGTTTTTCGCGTGATGCGACAATGGGCAACATGATCAGGAACATTTTCTTCAGCTTCTCCCCTTAAGTCATTGGCAGGGCTTGGATCTTTTGCCAAATATGTTTGAACATCTGGAAAAATATCAGAGTTTACTTCCTTCAAAACAGATGCAACAAACTTCCTAAGTTCCTTATCAGTTGCACTTCTTTATGCTGTCGTGGGATTTACAGGGTCGTTAGCATGCATGCCATGGTTTCTACGTTCAGACCCTTTAAGCCTAGATTATTCTTCAGTAGTATTCTTATCTTTACTGGGGATTATGGGTTCAGAAGACTTACCAGAAGTCTTGACAACTTTTGACGCAGACGATGTAGCTTTCTTCTGAGGAGGGGGATGAACCGTGGATAGAGGGGCAACGTCCAGAATCAGATCTGCCGGGTTGATCATTTGAAAAGGTGCGTTTTCCCTAGACGATGGTGAGGAGGAACCATTGGTTTTAGCTGGGACATGCATGTGAGTGGGTGAAGAATGTTGAGACATGTTGGTAGACGCTTGAGGCAGATGGAATAGGGAAAGGTTTTTGAGAGAGAGAGAGAGAGAGAGAGAGAGAGAGAGAGAGAGCCCAGATGATTGTAGGGGAGTGAGGCGTTTGAGTGGAAAAGTTAGTGAGGTTTTTTCCAAACGGGTACACAATGAGGTAAGGGGTTTAGGTAAGCGTGTCTAGTGTAATAATGAGAGATATGCTCTTATCTGACACACTTAATTAGTTGTAGCTGCTATAAATGCTCATTAACACAAATCCCAAGTTTCCTTCTTAATTTTTCAAATTGGCTTGTATCTGAGGCTTTGGTAAAAATATATGCAAGTTGATTCTCCGTGCTGACATGCTCAAGTGTTATGACTTTGTCTTCAACAAGTTCTCTGATAAAATGATGCCTGATGTCAATGTGTTTAGTTCTATTGTGCTGAATAGGATTTTTAGAGATATTAATAGCACTAAAGTTGTCACACAATAATGTCATGACATCTTGTGTTACATTGTTTTCTTTCAACATTTGTTTCATCCATATTAGTTGAGATCAATTGATGCCTGTTGCTATGTACTCAGCTTCCGTAGTGGATAGGGATACACAATTTTGTTTCTTGCTGAACCAAGAGATCAAATTGTTTCCCAAGAAGAAACATCCCCCAGAGGTACTTTTCCTATCATCAACACTACCAGCCTAATCAGCATCACAATATCCAACTAACATAGAGTTTGAATCATGAGAGTACAATATTCCATACTCACTTGCGCCATTCACATACTTTAGAATCCTCTTTACTTGATCGATGTGACCTACTTTGGGTTCAACTTAATATCTAGCACACACACCAACAACAAAAGTTATATCTGGTCTGCTTGCTGTCAGGTATAGAAGCCTGTCAATCATACTTCTATATAAGCTCTGGTCAACACTTAAGCCTTTTTCATCTTTAGATAACTTCAAATGGGTAGGTGCAAGAGTTCTTTTGTGACTAGCATTCTCCAATCCAAACTTCTTCACAATACTCCTAACATATTTGCTTTGACACAAAAAAGATGGAGTCTTCCATATGTTTAACTTGGAGCCCAAGGAAGTATGTCAGTTCTCCTACTAAACTCATTTCAAACTCAGATTGCATTTGTTTGACAAAATGTTGGACCATATCATTTGACATCCCTCCAAACACAATGTCATCTACATAGATCTGAGCTATCATAAGTTTTCCATCCTTTTCTTTGACAAAGAGGGTTATATCAATTCCACATTTCTATATCCATGATTGATGAGAAACTCAGTCAGCCTTTCATACCAAGCTCTTGGGGCTTTCTTTAAACCATCCAATTCCTTCTTTAATATGTACACATGATTTGGGATTGTAGGATCAACAAATACTTTTGGCTGTTCAACATACACATCTTCATTTAAATAGCCATTTAGGAAGGCACTTTTAACATCCATTTGGAACAATTTGAACTTTAAAAGACATGTCATTCCTGTTGTACCCCAAAATTTTCCCTCCCCTTTTCATTCAACTCATGACTTGAGATTCATCTGGATTCACTCATACGCCTCATGTATTCATATTAACACCTTCTCACCAACATCATATATTCAAAGTTTGAGAATGATAAAGTTTGGTCCTTGGGGGATTGCGTCTTGATCTCTCATGCCTAAACCCTGATCGGGGGGAGGTATGGTCCTAATGTGTCTTATGGCTTGATTTGTCACCCTGTGCTTAGTAGAGACCTTAATCCATCTGGGAAATACCTTGAACCTTTGTTGCTTGACTAATCATCTACGACTAGATCTTTGGTCCTCAAACCCGAATTCAAGAGGTATGTCATGCTCTAGCATCTTATAGATCTCACTTGGTCATCCAATCACTTATGGGTTGGCCTCAGGCCCTAATTCTTACTTCAAGGCTCTGTTTCATTCATTATATTGGTTGTGCTTAATTACGTCTTGAATATCCATTGCTTGCGCTTGACTAAGCTTTGGTTACCCTTAGTCAAGTGTGAGTTGGAGTCCCACATTGGTTATAAATGTGGATAACTCATACACCTATCACCTTAACGTTTTGGGTGAATATATAATGTCTCTCTCACTTGTATGTTGTTCCTGAATATCCTTCTCATGACCCAACACGTCTCTGAAAATTTCTCTTGGGAAAATATGAAGCAGGAAGTCCAGGATTTTATTTGGCAGTGCGTTGTTTGTCAGCAAACTAAATATGTGCCTCGGAAGCCGGGAGGATTCTTGCAGTCTATCCCTATTCCTCAACACATATGGGAAGAACTCTCTGTGGATTTTATCGCCGGCTTGCCTCCATCCAAAGGATGTACTGTGATCATGGTAGTTTTTGATCTATTTTCAAAAGGGATTCATCTGGGATCTTTAGCCTCTGGTTTCACCGCTTACAAAGTGGCAGATATATTTGTTTCCATTGTTTGCAAACATAAGGGTCTTCCCAAGAGTATCATTTTTTAACATGATCCAGCCTTCATCAACCATTTTTCGAGGGACCTTTTTCAAATTCAATGGCACTTTATTACCGATGACTTCAACATATCATCCCTAAACTGATGATCAAACAGAGGTTATGAATCACACTATAGATCAAAACTTGTGAGCTTTTGTGCATGCCAAAACTTTTTAGTGGGTTTCCTTTCTACATTGGGATGAGTACCATTACAACACCTTTGTTCATGCTGCATTCGGTTTGTCTCCATTCCAGGTGAGGTTTGGTAAACTTCCTTCTTGGATTCCTTCTTACATCCCTGGTTCATCCCCCATCGAAGCTTGTGATTCTATTTTTTATTTTAAGAGATGAAGTTCTTGCTCTCCTATATACAAATTTAAGTAAGGCCCAATTGCAGATGAAACATAATGCGGATAAACACTGAAGCGAGGTTAATTTTTCAATCGGGTCTTGGGTATACATCAAGCTACAACCTTATCGATAAATTTCATTGTCGAGCATAAAATATAATAAGCTCTCCAAACGCTATTACAGACCTTATCTCATCATAGCTATGATTGGCCTTGTTGCTTACAGGCTAGAATTGCCAACTCATTCTCATATCCATAACATTTTTCACTGCTCTCAATTGAAACCACATGTGAGTTTACCCCGTGCTATTATCAATCAGATTCCACACGAGTCAGTTGACAATCACCCTTTAGTCACACCCTTGGCTGTGTTATATTTTTGAATACAAGTAATTGACAGAATTCCCAAGCATTTGGCTCAAGTGTTGTAGCATGGCCTGCCTCCTGAAGATACTTCATGGGAAAATTGGGAAGATTTATGTCGTATCTACAACCTTGAGGATAAGGTTGATTCTGTTATGGGGGTGTTGTTATGCAAATGCCTAATGGTAAGGATAAGGGTCCAGTGATGGAAAGAGAAAAACAATGATATTCAAGGCCCAAACACTGAGAACAATCATACCTCCTAAGAAGCTCGATGATTATGTGGTTAATTTGGAATCTAGTGAAGAAAGGTTCTAGAAGAGAATGACTCACCTAAGTTTGTTAGATTCTATTTTGTATTATATTTTACAAATCTTACTATGGAATTGCACTGTATTTATTGAGTTGGAAGCATCTTCAATGAATATCGAAAAATTGAATCAAATCCTTTCTCGTTCCCTATTCTTCTGTATGGGTTTTCTCTTAACCTAATATCTTAGTAATCACAACACACACAAACTTATCATATCGTTTCATTTCTTATTGTTTTAAAGCATCTAAAAAAATTACGATCCAAAACTAAAACCATACCCTAAAGTATTTTTCATATCATAAACATATATTGTCCAATTTCTGTCTCTAATAACCGAAACAATTTAAATTCCTTGCTTTTCTTGAATTTGATACCAAAGTTAAAATACTCACAACATTTAAGATGTTTGGTCTTGTTGTTGTAAGATACATAAGACACTCAATCAAACTTCTAAAGTATGTTTGGTCAACTATTTTTAGTTTATTCTTCCATGTTCAACTTATTCTTTTGATTCACATGAGTGTTTATTGAATTGCAAACTTCCACATGAAATTTCTTTAAAATTTTCCTTGCATATTTATATTGACAAATGAAAAATTCATCTTGACTTTCTTTAATCTCTATTTTGGAAAAAAAAGTCATTACCCCAAGACCTGTCAACTCAAATACTTTCATCATTTCCGTCTTGAACTCGTCAATCAATGTTGCATTACTACAACATTGTTTTCAGTTACAAAAAGATCGACAACTTCAAGATATATAAAAAGAACACCAACCTTACAATGTTAAACGTGAAAAGTGGATTATGATCAACTTTTAACAAATGATTATAAACTATGTTGTATCACATTCTTGGAACTTGCTTTAATCCATAGAGAGCCTTCTTAAGGAGATAAACATTGTCTTTACAAAGCCTTTAGGTTGTCCAACATATATTTCTTCTTGTAAAAAAACCATTTATAAATGTTGATTAACATCTACTTGCTATACTTTCTAATCCCTATGTACAACAACAACAAGTAACAATCTAATGATATTTAGTCTGACCACTTGTGCAAATGTGCATAGTATTAGAAATAATTCATATTTATTAGTTGTACTATTTTCTTAGCCCCTAAGTTTGTTAGAGGGTATTTTAGTATTTTATCCTATTCTAGTAACCTTAGTTTTAGCTTATAAATAGGGTGGCAATCATTGTAACTTTTATCATGTTTTGTAATCGTCATTCTCTTAATAGAATATTTCCGTTCATCATTTATTCTACCTTTGCACCAACAATTGGTATCAGAGCCTGGTTCGGATTCATTGGGAAACACGGGAAACACGAGTGAATGTGAGGTCTTGTGTGTTTGATTTTGTTTCTTAGATTCGTGTTGAATCTTGAACAAAATCTGATCAGAATTTTAATTTTGTGGGTTGGGAAACACTGTGAGAAATCTGAGTGTACTGTGCAAGGTAGAAAGATGAACGGAAACGGCAACATGAACACCAAACTTCCAGTATTTGACGGTAAAAACTGGAATCGTTGGATGATCCAAATGTGTGTACTGTTCGGTGCTCAAGATGTTCTAGATCTTGTCACTGATGGTTATGTTCCGGTAGCAGCAGATGCGAAAGATGAACAGAAAAACACGCAGAAGGAAGTAAGGAAGAAGGATCAGAAAGCATTGTTCTTCATTCATCAATGTGTTGATGTAAATG
The DNA here is from genome assembly GCF_024323335.1 of Lathyrus oleraceus. Taxonomy (NCBI): domain Eukaryota; kingdom Viridiplantae; phylum Streptophyta; class Magnoliopsida; order Fabales; family Fabaceae; genus Lathyrus; species Lathyrus oleraceus. The sequence continues at coordinate 487,221,110 of NC_066580.1, read as the reverse complement.
TGTTTGAGAAGATTGCAGATTCAACGACAACAAAGGCTACGTGGGACACACTGGTTAGATGTCATGGTGGTGACGCATCAGTGAAGAAGGTGAAACTTCAGTCCTTGAGAAAGCAATATGAGAATCTCAACATGAAGAATAATGAGAAAGTTTCTGAATACATCTCCAGAGTGATTCTGATCACTAATGAGATGAAAGCGTGTGGAGAAACTCTTTCTGAAGAAACAATCATGGAGAAGGTATTGAGATCCCTTACCTCTCAATTTGATTACATTGTGGTAGCAATAGAACATTCCAAAGATCTGAGCACCATGAGAATTGAAGAGCTGCAGAGCAGTCTAGAAGCGCAAGAGTTGCGTTTGATTGAGAGAACTTCTGAAAGGGAAGTAGAGCAGCAGGCTCTGAAAGCAACTTCTGATAGGAGGTATCAGAAGCAGTCAGAAGCCGGGAGAAGATCTGATGGTGGTCAGAAGTTAGAAAGCTCAACCTATGATAGACAAAAGAATGCTCAGAAGGGAAAAGAGTAGTATGACAAGAAGAAGATCCAATGTTACTGTTGTAAGAAGTTTGGTCACTTTGCTAGAGACTGTTGGTCAAACAAGGAGAGAAAATCAGAAGAAGCAAATATAGCCAGAAGTTCTGATGACGAATCTGTGCTATTGATGGCCTCTGAATCTGATGATATGGATCTGATAGACTGGTGGTATATGGACACTGGCTGTTTAAATCATCTTATTGGAAACAAGAAATGGCTGGTTGACTTTGACTCTGAAAAGAGGACAAAGATCAGATGTGCTGATGACAAATATCTTAATGCAGAAGGTATGGGAAATGTCAGAGTGATTCTGAACAATGGGAAAACAACATTGATTCAGAACGTGTGGTATGTACCTGGCATCAGAAGCAATCTGATGAGTGTGGGACAATTAATTGAGAAAGGTTTTTCAGTTACCATGAAGGACAATTTTCTGAAGTTGTATGACTGCAATCAGAAGTTGATTATGGAGTCAGAACAGGGAAGGAATAGAACATTCAAGGTGAATGTCAGAACTGCAGACTCAGAATGTCTTAGTGCAACAAGTGCTGAGAAGGAGAGTGAGTTGTGGCACAGAAGATCCGGTCATTTGAATTTCAGAAGCTTAAAACATCTGAATTCAAAGAAGTTGGTACATGGAATTCCTGCAATTAAGAAGCCTGAAAAGTCATGCAAAGTTTGCATGGAAGGAAAACAACCACGATTGCCATTTGCGTCAGAAACTGCTCCAAGAGCAAAACATGCCTTGGGAGTTGTACATTCTGATGTGTGTGGTCCATTTCCAGTATCATCGATTGGAGGGAATAAATACTTTGTGTTATTTGTTGATGAGTTCACAAGAATGACATGGGTATCCCTTATTAAGTTTAAACACGAGGTGTTTGATGAATTCAAGAAGTTCAGAATGAAGGCTGAGAATCAGAGTGGTCAGAAGTTGAAGATTCTTAGAACTGACGGTGGAGGTGAGTATAACTCCAAAGAGTTCCAGAAGTTCTGTGAGGAGAATGGAATTGAGTATGAGGTTACTGCTCCTTATACCCCTCAACACAATGGTCTTGCTGAAAGAAGAAACCGCACTTTGCTTGATATGGTGAGAAGCATGCTAAAGGAGAAGAAACTTCCTCAGAAGCTCTGGGGAGAAGCTGTTGCCACTGCAACGTATGTACTCAACCGATGTCCTACGAAGAAGTTGAAGGAAATAGTTCCAATACAGAAGTGGACTGGAGATAAGAAAAGTGTTAGCCATCTGAAGGTGTTTGGTTCTGTTTGCTATAAACATGTTCCAGAAGCCAGAAGACAAAAGCTGGATGATAGAAGCAAAGTGATGATTCTGATAGGATACCACAATACAGGTGCATACAAGCTCTATTGTCCAGAAACCAACAAAGTTGAATTCAGCAGAGATGTGATTGTGAAGGAATCAGAATTTTGGAATTGGGATAAGTCTCAATCTGATTCTAATGTTAGAACTTCTGAAGAAAGGTCAGAGTTAAGAATTTCTGAAGTTGGAGTAAACTCTGACGTTGATTCTGATTCTGATAGTGATTCTGACTCTGGAGAAGACTCAGAAGATGAAGGTGACTCTGATGATCCAGACTCTGATGACCCAGACTCTGATGGTAATCCAGATTCTGGTGGCAATTCAGATTCTGGAAATATGCCAGCCCCTGAAGATGGTCAAAGCTCTGGAGGAAGTCAACCATCTGAAGCTAGAAACTCTGAAGCTCAAGACTCTGAACAAGTTCAGAGACCACAAAGAATCAGAAACATCCCCAGAAGATATGCAGAATTTGACATGCTGCAAGACACTGAAGTAGACTCTGAAGGAGAAGTTATTCAGTATGCCATGTTAGTAGACTCTGAATCCATAAGTACAGAAGAGGCTCTTAAGCAGAAGCTCTGGCTGAAGGCCATGAAAGAAGAACTTGATGCTATAGAGAGAAACAAGACTTGGAACCTGACAGAACTTCCAAAAGACAAGAAAGCCATCAGCGTCAGATGGGTTTTCAAGCAGAAGTTAAAGCCAGATGGTTCAATTGGCAAACATAAAGCAAGGTTGGTAGCCAGAGGATTTCTACAGAAACCTGGGCTGGATTACTCTGAAGTGTTTGCACCTGTAGCAAGACATGAAACAATCAGAATGGTGATTGCAATAGCTGCTAACAGGAATTGGCCTCTGATGCACTTAGATGTAAAATCTGCATTTCTGAACGGTCCATTAGAAGAAGAAGTTTACGTGTCACAACCTCCTGGATTTGTGAAAAAGAATCAGGAAGGGATGGTGTACAGATTATACAAAGCTCTATATGGATTGAAACAAGCGCCCAGAGCTTGGAATCAGAAGATTGATTCATTTTTCAAGAAGCAAGGCTTTCAGAAATGTGAGATGGAGTACGATGTCTATGTTCAGCATACTTCTGAAGGAAATATGACTCTGGTATGTTTATATGTTGATGATATACTGCTGACTGGAAGTTCTGAACAGGAGATAGCCAAGTTCAAGAAAGTTCTGATGAATGAATTCGAAATGACTGATCTAGGCAAAATGACATACTTTCTAGGGATGGAGTTCAGATACTCTGAGAAAGGTATTATTTTGCATCAGCTCAAGTATGAATTAGAACTTCTGAAGAGATTTAATCTGAAGAATTGTAAGATTGCTATCACACCTTCTGATACAAATTAGAAACTGGATTCTGACTCTGATGGAAAGGATGTGGACGCTACAACCTTCAAACAGTTGGTTGGTTCTCTGAGGTATTTGTGCAATACCAGACCTGATATTTGCTATTCAGTTGGGATGGTTAGTAGGTTCATGAGTAAACCTAAGTGGTCCCATTACCAAGCTGCTGTCAGGATTCTGAGGTATATCAAGGGAACTCTGAAGTATGGAGTATTATTTCCTTCTGGAAGAAAGGATGAGTCAGAACTTCTGAGTTATTCAGATTCTGATTGGTGTGGAGACAAAGTTGACAGAAGAAGTACGTCTGGGTACTTATTCAGATTTCTGGGAGGTCTCATTTCTTGGTGTTCCAAGAAGCAACCTGTTGTGGCGTTGTCAACTTGTGAAGCTGAATACATTGCAGGTGCTGTTACTGCATACCAAGCTGTGTGGATTCTGAATCTATTGCAGGATCTGAAGATTAAAGTAAACAAACCTCTGAAGCTGATGATTGACAACAAGTCTGCAATCAATCTTGCCAGAAACCTAGTGTTGCATGGGAGAAGCAAGCACATTGAGACCAAGTATCATTTTCTGAGACATCAAGTTCAGAGGGGAGTGTTAGAAGTTGTACACTGCAGCACTCAGAAACAGTTGGCAGATGTTCTGACGAAAGCTATCAAGACTGATCAATTTCTCAGATTAAGGGATGAAATTGGTGTTACAAGTTTTGATGGAATATGAATTAAGGGATGGTATTAGAAATAATTCATATTTATTAGTTGTACTATTTTCTTAGCCCCTAAGTTTGTTAGAGGGTATTTTAGTATTTTATCCTATTCTAGTAACCCTAGTTTTAGCTTATAAATAGGGTGGCAATCATTGTAACTTTTATCATGTTTTGTAGCCGTCATTCTCTTAATAGAATATTTCCGTTCATCATTTATTCTACCTTTGCACCAACACATAGTAGTCTACTCCAAAAATTTGAGCATAGAATTTAACTAATAGCCTCTCCTTGTGCTTATTGATGAAGCCATCAATATTTTGCTTGTTTCAAAACACCCACTTAACTCCAATGTTTTTTTTGTGTGTCTTGAGGCCTACGTCAAACTGCCATGCATTATTTTTGACTATCACGTGTCTTCTTTTGTTGCGATCATCCATTTTTTTAATCAAGTTTTGCTTCTTTAAAACCTACAGGCTCACAAAAAAATATGTTGTATCTTTCGTAAACATTATAAAGCAATCTAGTATACCTCTAAATTGAATGTCATTGACAAGTTGTATTTTTATTATTTTAAGGGTTTTATTTTATGGTTTTATCTAGTAATTTCATTCAGTTGTGTTCTATTTTACTTACGCTTTATTGTTTTCTTCATGTTTTAGGAGTTTCGAAGGTGCAAAGTCATGATCAACGGATAGAAGCTGAATAAAAAAAGAAATAAGAAAATTCCTGAAAACTAGACAAGAGGGCAAAGGAACTTGCACAAAACCAGGAGGGATTATGGCATAGTCGTAGTGACCTTTAAAACCGTATTGGTCCAAGCAACTTCCCATTTTTGGACATTTTGGCATCAAGAAGTTGAGGACATTATGACCTGGTTGTAATGACCCCAATGACTTTTAGATTTTTTGCATTTTGTTGTTTCACTCTTGGCCCTTCCACTTCTCAAATTGTTACAATATGATTTTAAGTCTCTCTAATTGTGAATTATGGAAAATTTAAAAGGTTTAGGGCTATAAAAATACATTGTAACCTCAATTATAAACTCTCACAATTTTTAATTTTCTGCACATTTTAAGCTATTCTCCGCATTTTGTTTTCTTGGAAAAGTCTCCAAACACGTACTTAGTTGTATTTTCTATTATGATTTTAGATTTTATTTTCACTATTCCTTTACAATTTATATGTTTTTACTTTATTTCATGCTTATGTTTATGATTAAAATTTTGTCTGCGTTTACCTTTACACGTGTGAGTAGACTATATTAAATTTAGGACCATGAAGATTGTCAAAACAAAAAACTCATGTAGGCTCTCAAGTTGATATATGTTAATAAGAAATTATGTGCTTGCTATGGTCTTTTAGGTCTTGATGTTTATGTCTTTATGAAAGTTGAGATAGTCTTAGATATCAGTTGTAGGTTTAAAGGGTATGATTGATCTTCAAGATAGTTTTAGGTTTAAAGGGTATGATTGATCTTCAAGATAAAAATACCATATGGTTAAACCGAAGTTATGAAAGTAGATGATTCATTAGTTTAGAACAAGATCATACACTTTCGATGTATAACAATTTATATCTACTATTTTCTACAAGAACATGAATTTTCATAATAGAATAATAAACGGGAGTTTTTGAGTGAGTCATATGCGCAAATAATAGTTCTAAATCTATACTTTATTAAATTTTAAATATATCAAAATCACTTCAAACCAAATTAATAATCGTTTTAGCTAATTAACAAAGTAGGCAAATTCGGTACTTCGAACAATACTTTGTTACTACTATGATAGAAATGTATGCTTGTGGCCTATATTTTTTTGGCGTGGTTGTTATTATTTTTAGATATAAAATTTTCTAATTTTACCAATTAGACTAAGACACTTTACTCTTTTATTTATTTATTTTATTATTTATTTTATCGATCATTTTCGTTTTGGTTGAATGCGAGGAACCCGAAGTCTTGGGGACCTTGCTAAACCAATTTACAGAATTGAATAGTATTTGCACTTTATAGGGAGACAACAACCATTAGTGATGGCCGAAGCTAATTGCACTCTTAAGCACTACACAACCCCTACGAATGTGGAACCTTATTCTAGAACTATTTCTCCTCCTATAAAGACAAATAATTTAGAATTAAAAGCATCTCAAATATTTATTGTACAACAAAACCATTTTTATGGTTCAGCAAAAAGTGACTCGAACCTCCATTTTTCCATTTTCCTTGAATTTGGTGTCACTCTGAAAATGAATGGAGTGGGAAGCAAAGGGTTCTCATTAAGAATTTTCTAGCATGACTAGAGTCCTTACCTTCTGATATCATTACAACATGGAATGATTTGAAAATTACGTTCATATCTAGGTATTTCGCACAAAGAAAAATAGCTCTGGTGAGAAATCAAATAAACAAATTTTCTCAGAAGGATGGAGAATCTCTATAAAAAGCATGGGAGAAAATTAAGAAAATTCTAAGGTTATGCCCCTTCATGGACTAGAAATATTGTTAATTTCCACACTTTTCATAACATTTTATTGTATACCACGAGAATGACAGTAGACGTAGTTGCAGACACAACACTTATAAACAAAAATATCAATGAGGCCTACGTCCTCATAGAGGATATGACTCATAAATAACCATTATCAATTAGGAAGTGACTAGAGCTCCATTGAGCGAGAACCTCAGAAGGGATACCTATTTGAGGTAGACACTCTAGACCACCTTCGTGCAAAAGTTAATGCCTTATTTCAAAAGTTTGACAAAATGAGTGAGAACATTGTAGCTCCTCCTACCCCTAATCTGCAAGATTTGTGGAGTCATTGATCATGTTGGTGTTGAATTCCAAATTATCCTAACAGGGGAACTATCCAATACATTGTTAATTGTGTTAACAACTAGAGAGGAAACACATACTCTAATACTTATAATCTTGGATGGAGAGACCATCCAAATTTTTCCTACAAAAATAGCTCTCCCCAACCAACAGTAGGACCACCTCTCTTCCAAAGATAAATGTTTCAAAAATTTGAGTTTTTACCGAATTTTTTGAAAAATCATATAGTGTTAAATTCGTTTTTTTCCTATCGAATATGAACTACCGATGTTTTCAAATTTTCAAAAATTTACAAAACATATCAGATTTATCAACAATCTAATAATGTACCTTTGTTTTTTATAGGCCTACTCGATATGAACTATCAGATTTTTTAAATGTACTATCATATTTTTTTTTGAATATTACTATTTTTTCTTAGAGTGATTTTTTAACCAAACGTCATATTGAGATGAAGTAAATAACGTGAAGGACATTTTGATCGATATGAAAAATATGGGGTGCTAGGTATGATTGGACGGTGGCGGGACAAAATCTCAAGCCGCCTTTTAATATTGGATTATAAAGATGATTTGAAATATTCGATAGTGTTAACTTCATTTTTTTTTGTCTATTGAATATGAACTACCGAATTTTTCAAAAATTTGGAAAATTACAAAATATACCGGATTTATCAAAATATCTGGTAATGTTAACATCACTTTTTTATAGGCCTACCCGATATGATCTACATGATTTTTTAAATCAATTACCAGATTTTTTTTTAATTTTCTTGCTTTTTAAGAGTGAATGTTTTTGACCAAGTGTTATTTTGAGATGAAGTAAATAATGAGAAGGATATTTTGATCAATACGGAAGATAGGGGGTGCTAGGTATGATTGGTGGGTGGCAGAACAAAATCTCACTAATAAAGTGTTAGGTCCATTTTGGTTTTAGTAGTATAACTTAAGGAAAGTTCTAGAGAAATGTAAAAGTAGATTGGTAAGACATGGTAATAAATGTATGTAGCAAGGAGAGGGGTGTATAAGAAGAAGAATAAAGGAACCAACGAAAATATATTCAAGATGCAACTAAAGGAGAATGAAAAAACTCAAAGAAATGAGAGATGCAAACAAAGTCGAGGTAAAGTTCAAGGACAAGACTGCATCGAGGACATTTTGAATGTGGCACTTTTGAACAAGGTTCAAAATTCACTAGGGACAATTATGAGGAGAAACTTAAAAAGAGGACATGGAAGATGATACATTAACACAAGGAAGGAAATGATGCGAATCTTTCAAGAATAGAGTCGAAGAGAAGATAAAATATGTGGAAGAAAAGGATGCTAAGTTTAAAACAGTGTTGCTAACGCATGAAAATAATGAAGGAAGCCAATAAAATTCATGGCACCTTGATAGTGCTGCAAGTAACCATATGTGTGTAAAAAAGAGCGTGTTCATAAAATTTGAGGACTTAGCCAATGGAAATGTCTCATGTGGCAATGATTCAAAGGTTTCACTGAAAGGAAAATGTAATATCTTAATTATTTTAGAAGATGGAAGACATCAATTTATTTCAAATGCTTACTACATTTTAAACATGAAGAACAATATTTTGATTTTTAGACAACTATCACAAAAAGGTTATGATATTCACATGATAGATTTAAGTCTCTATGTCAAAGATTAAAAAAAACAATAATTTGATCACAAAGGTACAAATTTTGATAAATGAGAATTTTCTTGTTGAATATACAGAATGACGTGGAAAATGTCTCAAAGCGTGCTACAATAATGCATTGTGGCTTTGACATCTTTGATTTGGGAACTTGAACTTTGGAGGCTTAAGTTTGATGTTAAAACAAAATATGGTGAGAGGTCTACTGTCAATCAACCGTCTAGATCAGTTGTGTGAATAATGCTTACTCATAAAACAATTTAGGGCGAGATTTCCAAAGGAGTCAAGCTTAAGAGTCTAGAAGCCACTCGCGCTTATGAATGCTAATGTGTGTAGGCCAATAAATCCAAGATCACTATGGAAAGAATATTTCCTTCTTTTCATGAATGATTTTTAAATAAATCATGGGTTTATTTCTTGAAGTAGAAATCAGATGTTCTTACTACCTTAAATAAATTCAAAGCTATTATTGAGAAAGAAAGTAATCGAGAGATAAAAGTTATGCGGATAGACCGAGGATATGAATTCACTTCTAAAGAGTTTAAGATTTTATATTATGAGAATGTAATTATGTGTGCACTAATAGTTCTAAGATTCCCCCACCAAACAATGTTGCAGAAAGAAAAAATAGAACAATTCTTCACATGACTCGAAGCATGATCAAAAGTAAGAAATTTCCAAAAGAACTTTGGACATAGTAGTTCCATGTGAAATCTTTTATCAAATTGATATCCAACTAGAAGAGTGTGGAGAAATACACCACAAGAAGCATGAAGTAGAATAAAGCTTGATATCTCACACTTAAGAGGTCTTCGAGAGTGTATCCCAAGTTCATATTTCAAATGAGAAAAGAACCAAACTTGACGATAAAAGAAAAAAAAAATTGTTGGTTATGACCAAATCTCAAAGGGCTACATGTTGTACAAGCCAAACAACAACAATATTTTAATAAGCCGATATGGTGTATTTTATTAAGAAGCAGAATGGAACTTTGATACTCAAAAAAAGGAATACATTTCTTTCTAGATTTTATAGAGAAACATCTAGAGAAGTTCAATAAGAGTCTCACTTACCAATGCCATGTATTTCTGAAGACACTATGGATGAAAGGAGTGTGAGACATACACAAAGTCTGCAAGATATCTATAACATATGAATTATCACCACGAAGAATATATCTATGAAACTGAATGTACAAATGATCCCACACTATTATGTCTTTCTATAAATCATGAATCACTAAACTTTGAAGAAACTCTACAAGATGAGGGATCAAGAAAACAATTGGTATAGAAATTAAACCTATCAAGAATAAGGATATGTGAGAACTCTTATCGCTTCTAAAAGAGCATAAGGCCACAAGTGTGAAGAAAGTATACAAGTTAAAGAGAAATGTCAAGGGAAAAATCAAAAGATCTGAGACAAGACTAGCCGCAAAAGATTGCAATAAAAAGGCTAAGATTTACTATGATAAGGCATTTTTTTAGTTTATTTTACAAATATCATAAAACTCATGGTTTCTCAAGCATCTCAACAAAAGATAATAATTCATTAGATATAGATACAAGGAGAAATGATAATAAAAATACAATTTTCATGGTAAGGACGACATTTTATGGACAAATCATGTTTAAGAGAAGGTGTTGGATTTAAACATGATTTAATCCATTGGACTAATAAAGTGTTATGCCCATTTTTGGTTTTAGTGGTATAGTTCAAAGAAATTTCTAGAGAGATGTAAAAGTAGATAAGTAGAGACATGGTAATAAATATACATAGTAGAGAGAAATGTGTAGAACTCTCTCTCTCTCTCTCTCAGTGTCTAGAATAATTTATAAATGTAATTATAACTCTTCATTAAATCCTATAAATAAGGAGATCTTATCATTTGTAAATCAAGCTAGTAAAATCAAGTAGAAGCGAGTAAACAAGTTTATAAAGTATCCTATCAAACAATAGTAATTATCATTCTATATATCCTAAAGTTTTTCCTTAAAATTGCTCACAAAATCTCGATATAGCCTTTTTCTTTACCAACACTAACACTTATGAAACTTTAAAATATGTTGGAATCCGGGTAGAATAGTATTTAATAATGGGTTGGGATTGGATGACTTTTGGAATGGAAAGGTATGGTAACCTTAGTGCGTTTTAGGTGTTTTAGATGAAAAATACATAAAGTAAATATAGTAATTAGGAAGAAAGAGGAATATTAGAGAGATATAGAGACAAAGGCACCATGCCTCTCAAGCCAAACCCATTGAATATTTTCATGATCTTATATTTTCACGTTCTTGAAGATGCATGTTGAAGCTATAAGTTCATCTCAAGGCTCAGAGAGATTTTCTTTCAGTGTGATCACTAGTTCGTAAAAAAGCTCATGAATCAGTTGGTTGGATGTTTGTAAGTCAAAGCAAGATGGAGGTCTTGGGTTAAAATAATCATGGTTATTTAATCTAGCATTATTGGGTAAATAACAATGGAGATTGCTCTTGAGTAGTTTGAGTTTCTAGCGTTAAGTTTTAATTGTGAGACACTTTTTCCATCAGTTGTCATTCTCTAAAGGTTATCGTCTCTCTTCAGATACAAAATGGTGGAAAAACATATCTCTTATAGACTCCAAGTAAATTAAAAAGGACATTGGTTTTCAAAGGGGGTGATAAATTTCATTGAAATGGACTTCTTATGTCTTTGTTTCTCGACATTTGGGTCGGTGACACAATTATCTTTGGGGGTTGCTCTTTCCACCCTTATATGTTCTCCCTACCACCATGAAAAGTCATTGATTCCCTTAGAGTCTGGAGATGCATCTCGAGATGCATTTTTTAAAGTAATTTCTTAGAGAAAATTAAAGAGGCTTTAATCTAGAGATGCACCTCCGTATATGTAAAAGATGCGCTCGAAGATGTATATCTATAAACATCATTTATTCAAAAATCCATGGGTGGTCCGGAGATGCATCTCTGAACGCTTTTGTTTCATATAACACACCAGACCTTCCCTCTTCCTCCTTCTTCATTTTCTAAAAATTTCTCAAAACAAAATTATTTGAGCTCTACAATATTCAAACTTCTCATCCATTCATTCAAGCTTCTATCATTGGAGCTCTACAACATTCAAGCTTCTGCTCCTTTGCACCATATCAAACATTCAAGCTACTTCTCATTATTTTGATTAGGTAAGTATTTCAAAATTTTATCTCTTTTTATTTTTTGATTTGTAGTTAGTTCCTTAGGCTACATTAGTTGTTTCTGGTATATTGATAGTAGTTTAAATGAAATTGATAGCCTTCAAGAACATGCATTGAGGTATTTTGGGAGGATTAGGGCATAAGTGGTGTTTCTACCATTGAAGAGAATCACAGGTTTGTCCGGAGATGCATCTCCGAATTTTCTCTGACTATTTTTGAAGACGCATCTTCGGATTTGACTCAGACAAAAATTTGGTTGATTTTGTGGAAAATGTGCATTTTGCTCTGAGTTGTCTTTCTATGTGCCTGTTTGTAACACAGGTGTGATGGCTACAAACAACCATGGTAGAATTAGGCTCGATCGCATGTCCCAAACTGCATCGGTACGACATGAGAGGGTCATAGTCAAAACCACGAGGCCACAAATTTATGATAACTCATTTTATGGTTCACAATGCTGAGGTTCCCAACCATCGGGTTCTCGTAGCTGTATCTCTCAAAAATCTACTTCACTGGGCCACGAGTCCCCAAATGATGCAGCAGAACATGAAGTCCCTGAAGCCCAGGAGGAAACCTATGTTAATTCCCCTTTAGAGAGTTGCCAAGGAGGTCCATTTGACACCTCATTACTTCATCTCTATGCAAACCATGTTGTTAGGCATGTCTGAGAAGGAGAGGTATGTTTATTTTCTTTTGCAATACATATGTTTTCAACTAATTAAATCGATATTAATGGTTGTCGCAACCTGAAAAATACAGTGCGCGAAAAAACAACTGGCGAAAGAAAATGACAGAAGAGTCGCCACCGTGCGTTATTCGTCCCAAAGGAGGGAAAGGAAACGCTCGAAGTAAACCTGAAAAAGGAAAGGACAAGATGGGGTCTCGCAACCAAATCTTGGGTTTTGGAGTCGATTATGCGAAGGGAGGTATTAGCACCCCTACGCATCCGTAGTACTCTACGGGATCCACTTTTGTTGTTCTTGTCTAAAGGGTGTGGGTTTATCTAATGTACTATTTACTAAAAGAGGGGTCAAAAGAAAATGACTCGCATGGATGTCGCATCCACTGCATACGTATCTCATCCGAATATGAGAATCAGAGTCTTCGTAGCTCGGCTACCTATGGGCTAAAGAGGAGTGTGCTCGCTAAGACATCGCGTCTTATGCCTACGTATCTCATATGGAATGAGAATTAGAGCAAACCGTAGTTCGGCTAACTACGGGGTTATGGAGTGGGTTTTGGACGAACGACGTTACTACGCAATCTACCGGATGCTCGACCTTTGGAGACTTACTCACCTGTAGTAGAAGGAGTAAACGTGTGTTTAGGAGAAGAAAAATCAATGAAGGGTTAGGGTTTGGTGAACTCATGCAAAAAGGCAGTCCTTGACGAAGGAACCTGTAAAAAAAACACACAAAAACATTGCCTCCTATCGAGGTCTTCCAGCTAGGAAAGCAGCAAAATGTGGGAAAAATGTAAAAGTACCACGCGGATAAAGATCCGAAGTAACAGCAGTTAGAGGAATGGGAAACCCAGGGATCCTTCCAAGCTAAACACCATCAAAGAAAGTGAGTAAGTACAGGTAATCAGAATGAAACCTCCAGGGGGTATCCCACAAATAAAGTGGAAAACCACGCAAGTTATCCCTGCAAAAGTCATGTGAGCCCTCACAAAAACTCAACAAACAGGTTAGAGACAAAAAAAAATAGGGTAATCAAGGGTTGCCCCCAAATCAAAATGTAACCACATGAATCATGCCATTAAAATTCACAAAAAAGACATGCATCAAAAGGGTATCAAATTCACCCATAATACCTTATACATTTAGAGCATTCAAATTAAAGGCATAAAGATGATGGATATAGGGCAAACCTAATTGGAGAGCTTGATTGAAATTGAGTTGCACCCGTGAGGTTTACAAAACAATCTTTAGGGTTTATGTGAGGCAGAGGTGATTCTGTGCAGTTGAGTTCCCTTCAGGGTTTGGAGGTTGCTCTGAACTCTGTTAGCTCTTCTCTCACTATCTTTTTCCTCAGGGTAATAGGAATAGAATTCAATCTTTGTTTCACTGAAACTCTAGTATTTATAGCCTAATATTGGTAGCTTAGTGGGCTTTTGAAAGAGGTCCAAGTCTGAGATTTTTTCTTTTATTTATTTATTTATTTATTTATTATTATTTTTATTTATTTATTTATTTATTTTCGTTTTTTTTTTTAAAATAAAGTTTCTTGGATCTAATTCTGATTGATATGATGAAATGCAATGTATCTAATGTTAAATGACCTAAAAATGAATGCATGCATGAAGTGTAAAGCGTATGCTTCTAGGAAAATGAAGGGTAAATTTTGGGGTATTACAGCTGCCCCTATTCAATCAACTGGAGACCTGGAAAGAAGATAGCAGCGACTTTCGTGCTTTCGAGGTATCAAGGGATTGAATACAATAAAAGCCCAAAAATTTGCACTGAAGTGAAGTGAAGTAACAATGTCTGTCAGAATCGGCAAAGAGGTGGTCTTGAAAGAAGAATCTGTCTGGTACGGTGAGAGTCAGTCTGAATACCGAAAAAGAACGTTAACTTGGATACCAAAATAAATGGTAACACAGAAATAACCATGGCCTGAATGCCGCTCATCAGTCTGAATACTGGAAATGACTTCGATCTGAACATCGGGAGATATGAGATTATTAATATCGGTCTGAACACCGACAGGCTGGCCTGAATGCCACAAGTTGCATCGACCTGAACGTCGGAAACTTCTTCGATCTGAACATCGGAAAATTGACCTGAATGCCACAAGTTGCATCGACTTGAACGTCGGAAACTTCTTCGATCTGAACATCGGAAAACTGGCCTGAACGCCACTTCGGTCTGAATACCGGAAACTGGCCTGAACGCCACTTCGATCTGAATATCGGAAATTGGCCTAAATGCCACTTCGGTCTGAATACCGGAAAATTGGCCTGAATGCCACTTCGGTCTGAATACCGGAAAATTGGCCTAAATGCCACTTCGGTCTGAATACCGGAAAAACTTCATGCCTGTCAACATCGGTAGAAATAGGGAAAGATAATAGAGGCGGCGCATGGGCCAATGACACTTGCTGGGGATAACAAAGGTAAGTCATGAACAATCTTCAGTCTGAGTACTGGAAACAACTTCTAGCTTATCACTTAGGATACCGAGAATGTTTTATGCTTACATGCGTATGTTTGAATTTTTCAATGGCGTAATGCTCCATGAAAATGGAAATGCTACGCGATTTGGAAGGATGCAATGCAATATGATTCTACATGCAGGGATGCGAAATGCTGGGTAGAATGCCAAGCTGAGGCAAGGGGATCTGCTGGGGAAATGATCACCATCTTCTGGACCCTGGCAAGGCTGCTGGAGATGCACAGCGCAAAGAATTATGTGGGGAAATGACCCGCCACACGGTGTTCTAGCAATGACGAAATGCCGAGATTTAGACTGGGGAGAGAACGACACTGAAAACCTGCTATTGAGGAAAGCGATAGTGGTTCTAGCAACCACGATCTGCGAGAGATGACTCAGCAGGGGAAGGAAACACCGATACGGTACCGAGGTTCTGCTTCAAGGAAAGAAACCATGGATCTGGCATTGGGATTATCAATCTGGCCTCGAACTCTAAGGAGCAGCCACTTCTGCTGGGAAGATACAGTCTGGCACTGTCAACTCTACTGGGGATATATAGTTTGGCATTGTCAACTCTACTGGGGAGTGTATGTCCTGAAACAAACGCTTGGGGAAGTACAGTGGTGAGAACCTGCTGGGGATTGAAGAATCCAACACTCTGATCAGTTCTGCAAGGATAAGACACCGGATTCGTCTGTTGGCGACTCCACTAGGGAAGATATTCACGATCATCTGCAGGGGATTTTAAGGAAATGCCCCGAGGGTATCTATTCTGAATAGACGATCCAAAGCACTTAAAATTTACAGCAATTTTAAATGTTTATTAAGCATGTACCTGTAAAGCCCTTATGTGTCATGATGCAATGTTTATCAAAAATTCGGACGTCATTTTTGCAAACAAAACAGTAAAACGAAAATGAAAACAGAGATATACTGAATACCATGATTTTATTGATTGAATGGCCTCTGAATAGGCATTTACATCAGGAAGCAATCCCTGGAAAGAGGTAATCGCACAAAAGATAAAAACAGAAATTAATCTAATGGCAATGTGAAATGGATTTCTATTGGGTTCCAATTCTGCTATGACTTGCCCGTCTTCAAGATCCTCCAGATGATCAGCCTTCTGAAAAGGTGATTGGACTGTTTCCTACCTTTCGAAAATTTCCAGTCATCGACATGAGATGAGATTCAGAACTAACTCAGAACGCAGTCATTCGCTTAATCCCTAACTTTTGCCTGGATCGCCCTTTTCGGGTTTTCAATCTACCGGGATACCCATTTTTGCCTAAGTTACCTTTTCAGGTTTTCAACTTACCGGGTGTACGATCTTTTCATTTTTAATCCCTAATTTTTGCCCGAACCTTTTCATTTTCTTGGTTCGTCGGGATGCCCATTTTTGCCTGGACTATTCTTTTTACTGTCTAGCGGGTCTATTTTATGCGAAGTATTTTTTAACTGCGTCTGAGTTCACAGGGGAAGTGAAGTTTTCACCATCCATAGTTGCAAGCATTAAGGCCCCACCATCAAAAACCTTGGTGACAATATACAGTCCATCATAGTTAGGAGTCCACTTGCCCCTGTGATCTGTCCGAGGAGGAAGGATCCTTTTCAACACTAAATCTCCGACTTGGAAACAACGAGGACGCACTTTCTGATCAAAGGCTCTCTTCATCCGACTATGATACAACTGCCCATGACAAATGGCTGCCATTCGCTTCTCTTTGATAAGACTCAACTCATTGAACCTTGTCCGAATCCATTCGACTTCGTCTAACTTGACATCCAACAGGACTCTTAGAGAAGGAATCTCCACTTCAACAGGTAGGACTGCTTCCATACCATACACCAGGGAGTAAGGGGTTGCCCCAATCGACGTACGCACTGAAGTACGGTACCCATGCAAGGCGAAGGGTAGCATCTCATGCCAATCTCTGTACGTGACGACCATCTTCTGCACAATCTTCTTTATGTTCTTATTTGCCGCCTTAACAGCGCCGTTCATCTTAGGGCGGTAAGGGGAAGAATTGTGATGCTGAATGTTGAAGTTCTGACACAACTCCTTCATCATTTTGTTGTTGAGATTAGAACCATTATCAGTAATGATTCTTTCGGGAATCCCATAACGACAAATGATTTCTTTCTTGATAAAACGGGCAACCACATGCCTGGTGACATTTGCGAACGACGCTGCTTCGACCCACTTGGTGAAATAGTCGATGGCAACAAGGATGAAGCGATGCCCATTGGAAGCAGTCGGCTCAATCTTTCCAATCATGTCAATGCCCCACATAGCAAACAGCCACGGCGAAGTCATCACATTCAGAGGATTTGGAGGCACATGCACCTTATCAGCATAAATCTGGCATTTATGACACTTCCGAGCATATTTGAAGCACTCTGATTCCATGGTCATCCAATAATAACCCGCTCTCAACAATTTCTTAGCCATTGCATGTCCGCCGGCATGAGTATCGAAGGAACCTTCATGAACTTCCTGCATTAACATGTCCGCCTCGTGTCTGTCCACACATCTGAGCAAAACCATGTCGAAGTTCCTCTTATACAGCACATCGTCTTTGTTCAAGAAGAAACTGCCTGCCAATCTTCTCAAAGTCTTTCTGTCATTGTTGGATGCCCCTGCAGGGTACTCTTGATTCTTCATAAAGCACTTGATATCGTGATACCAGGGCTTGTCATCGACTACCCGTTCAGCAGCAAACATGTACGCGGCCCTGTCAAGGCGCATCACATCGATCCTGGGAGCATGGTTCCAACAAATTACCTTGATCATGGAGGATAGAGTAGCAAGTGCGTCTGCCATCTGGTTCTCATCACGAGGTATATGATACAATTTTACTGTTGTGAAGAAAGTCAGCAGTCTTCTCATGTAATCTTTGTAGGGGACCAGAGTGGGCTGGAGAGTATTCCAATCACCATTCACTTGATTGATCACCAGAGCTAAATCTCCGAAGATGTCCAGAGTCTTGATTCTCAGATCAATGGCTTGCTCAATACCCAAGATACAGGCCTCGTACTCAGCTTCATTATTTGTGCACTCAAAAGTCAAACGAGCGGTGAAAGGCATGTGGGCACCTTTCGGAGTAGTAATGACAGCGCCAATTCCACTTCCTCTAGCATTGACAGCCCCATCAAACAACAAAGTCCACTTTTCGTTTCGATCAGGTCCCTCCTCAACAACTGGCTCTTCACAATCTCTCATCTTGAGGAACATGATGTCTTCATCTGGAAAATCAAACTTCATCGGCTCATAATCATCAATCGGCTGCTGAGCAAGATAGTCTGACAGAATACTCCCTTTGATGGCTTTCTGGGATGTATACTGGATATCGTACTCTGTCAGTACCATTTTCCAACGAGCCACCCTTCCGGTGAGAGCTGGCTTCTCGAATATGTATTTGACTGGATCCATCTTGGAGACCAATAGGGTTGTGTGAGACAGCATGTATTGTCTCAATCGCTTAGCAGCCCATGCAAGTGCACAACATGTCTTCTCAAGCATTGAGTATCTCGACTCGCAATCTGTGAACTTCTTACTCAAGTAGTAGATGGCATGTTCTTTCCTACTTGTCTCGTCGTGTTGACCGAGAACACAACCCATAGAATTGTCAAGTACTGTCAAGTACATAATCAACGGTCTCCCTGTGACTGGAGGCATAAGGATAGGAGGATTCTGCAAATACTCTTTTATCTTCTCGAAAGCCCTTTGACAATCTTCATTCCACCTGATAGCCTGATCTTTCCTCAGCAATTTGAAAATTGGCTCACATGTGGTTGTTAGGTGAGAGATGAACCTTGCAATGTAGTTCAACCTCCCTAAGAAACTACGGACTTGCTTCTCTGTTCTTGGCTCAGGCATTTCCTGTATTGCTTTCACTTTGTCAGGATCCACCTCAATCCCTTTTCCGCTAACAATAAAACCCAGCAATTTTCCCGATCTCACCCCGAAAGTGCACTTGTTCGGATTAAGTCTCAGTTTGAATTTCCTTAACCGTTCAAACAATTTCTGCAGATTCACCAAATGTTCTTCTTCTGTCTGAGATTTGGCAATCATATCGTCACTACAACAAACAAGACCTTAGACAGCGCTTTTTTTAGCCTTAGACAGTGCTTTAAAGCGCTGTCTAAACCTCCGCTGCTAAAGGTTTAGACAGCGCTTTTTTAAATATACCTTAGACAGCGCTTTTGAAAAGCGCTGTCTAAGCCCCACCTCCTTAGACAGCGCTTTGGCCAAAAGCGCTTTCTAAGACCCTCCTATTTTAATTTTTTTAGGTATACCTTAGACAGCGCTTTTCAAAAAGCGCCGTCTAAGCCCCCCCCCCCCCCCTTAGACAACGCTTTTGCCTAAAGCGCTTTCTAATCCCCCCCTTAGACAGCGCTTTTTACAAAAGCGCTGTCTAAGGTATACGAAAATTTTTGAAGCTTTTGTTTTAAACCACATTTTTTCCAGGTTTATAAACCAGAATTTCTACCTGTTTTCAACCAGATTTTGACAGACAATTATCACATTTTATATATGCCATTTTGGCCTTTTTTCTACCAATTTTTGGCTAACAAATATATATATATACCAATTCAAACCAATTTTGCCTTAAATGTATCAAAATATATACAAATTTATATACACATTTACAAGTCATAACATATACTACAAATGTACACATTAATTACACAAATTTATGAACAAACATTGAGCTTTATCATGAATTGACACCACTCCTCTTTGATTTCGTCCACTTGATCCTTTGTATAAAATGCACACTTGAATTCATCAAAGTACTACATAATAATATAACATATTTTGAATTAATTCCAACTATTTAATTATATGAGATATGTGTAAATATAAAAATAACTCATAAGTTAGAAATACATACATCGGTGGGAATCTTTAATCGGCCCAAAGCAAGAGTATCTCGCATAAACCTCAACATGAAATACCCGCAATCTATTTGATTACGTTGTTGAGGACACTACATATGAAAAAAAAATATGGATTATAAATCCTAAGTTTTATCAAGTGTCATCACTAATATAATAAAAAATGTGGTAATTAAAAATATACCGCCACTTTAATCCATGTAATGGAGTTGGCGCCCCTCCTTGAGGTTTGGATATCTCGTTGGGCCCGAAAAGCTTGTAGGACGCTAATAAAATAAAAATGAAGCAATTAGAACAATTCACATAAACTAAGAAAATTTTTGAACATTCTCACTTACGTGTCAATTAGGACCTTCATATCCGGGTATGTTGTCCAATCATTTCCTAACGAGTCAAGATAATACACAATTTTTCGGATAGGATTGATTGCGAGCAACAACCAATGTCCACTGTAATGATTAGGCAAATGTTAGATGGTAACTTGGAAAATAATTATAATAGATGAATTTAGAATGAAATGCTAACCCGGTATTAAACGGTATAAAAAACAACTTCTCTGCATCTTTATTGTCCATGAGGATCCGAAGAACGTACTCCGTCACGGTATCCGGTCTACTTAAGATTAAACCTAAGTTGACGGTCGCGGGTGCTAAGAATCCGAATGACACGTCCAAACCATTGGGGCGCATCAATTTGTCATACAAAAACCTAATATAAAAACATCATTAACACCTCTTTTGAAACATAAAGTAAACCGGATTAACATAAAGTAAACATCATTAACATAAGTTGTTTAATTAATAAAACAAAGTAGACCGGATTTACCTAATATATGTATTGACAACGGTGACGCCGATTTCTTCATGACTAAAAACTTGCATGAAGTCTTCATTACCAATCATTTGGTCGTAATCAAAGCCGAAAATCCCTACCTCCATATGTACAGTCCGAACACCTCCGGTCGGTATAAGCTCCCGATTACTAGGAGCCCATTAGGTTCTATAAGCTGTCCCTGGTTGCTCCAATAGACATCTAGTATGATGCCTCGAGATCTTCCTTGGACCACCCTTCTCATTACTGTGATGCCTCTTCGAATTTCTTCTTCCGCGGATACTTTTTTACTAACTTCCTCATGTTGGTCATCAGCCATGTCTAACCTGTAATAAACCAAGGAAACCATCAAATATCAAATATAACTTATAATCAAAGCAATTGAAAACAAAAAAATAAAGAAATCATGCATTATCAGATATAACTTATAATCAAAGCAATTGAAAACAAAAATATAACGAAATCATGCATTATCAGATATAACTTATAATCAAAGCAATTGAAAACAAAAAAATAAAGAAATCATGCATTATCAGATATAACTTATAATCAAAGCAACCATGTGCGTCTACAATCTCTTCAACTCGATCACAATCGTATGTTTCCATGTACTTCTTACTGAGTAACATCCTCCATTGTAGACACTTGATTCTCTGTAAGATTCTCAACATACACACCTGATTTGACATCTTCTCTAATCTGAATAAAGGATAACAAATCAGTTCCGGTATAAAGCAGTGAAACATGATAAACAATAAATAAAACCTTTAATGCTTAGGTTCTACCTGAAGGTTCCTTTGACTCGGATCCAACAGATCTGTGACCTGTTCATTGTATATCTGGCAAAAACATTGTGTTATTATGCAGACTAAAATGACAAAGTTAAGATCAGGAACATTGAAAGAAATAGATAAACAACCAACCTCAAGAAAAGAGCAGTTGCACTGATAATTGAGCTGTTGATCAGAATGCTTTGTTTGCTCCTGTGCAGTAAATAAAACTGTAAACAACCCAAAACACTTCAAGAGGTCTTCAAATAATTTAATTAGGAATAGAACTGAACTCTTACTTCCTTTATGCGCGCAAACAGTCTCTCAAAAACACGGGGTGTAAGTCCTTGTTGCTCTTTTGCTACATTTTCTTCAGCCAAAGAATTGGCAGGACCCCACATAGTATACGTTTTCCCACTCCCCGTCTAACAATTTCAAATAGAATACATAAAACATCAAATCTAACAGGAACACATTATGAGAAATGCAGCAAAATAAGCAGCTAAATGTTAATATCTAACAGAAACAACACTATGAGAAATGCAGCAAAATAAGCAACTAAATGTTAATATCTAGCAGGAACAGCACTATGAGAAATGCAGCAAAATAAGCAACCAAAATACCAAATGTTAATACCTAACAAGAACAACACTATGAGAAATGAAGCAAATTAAGCAAGTAAATGTTAATAGTGAGAAAAAGGAAACCTGTCCATAAGCAAAGACAGAACTATTGAAACCAGCCAAACAATTCTCCACCAAAGGAACCCCAACATGCTCAAAAATGTCAAGCTGAAAAACAGGATCAGAAAATTCAACCACAGTAGAAATGAAGTAACTCAAAAACAATTTGAGCAGAAACAAAAATAGAAACCATACCTGAGTAGCTTTAACATCAGCAACAGAATCAAAGGTGAAAGTACGACCATTAATTGATAACGAATCACCAGAAATCTTCTGAACTATAGGATCTCCTTCGTCCTTATCCTTCCGCAACGGCCTCATCCTCACAATAACCTACACAACACATACAGATACAAAATAAGAAACCGGATAATAAATTAACAAGATCTAAAAACCCTAAATGGATGAGAAAAACCTTAACGCCGGAATCGGTATTTGCCGGGAGTGAATTTTCGGCGGCGATGGTGTCGAGAGCAAGTTTGCGTTTGAGAGGGTTGGAAGAAGGAGGTCTTGGTGGTAACGGACTCTTGGATTTGACATGGGAGGGGGAGTAAGGGACGATGATGTTGTGATCTGAAGGAGGATCGTTTTCTTTGGAGGGTTTGTGTTTGCGAGAAGAGGGTCTGGTTTTGGCGGAGCTGCTAGGGCTTGATGAAGATGGAAGCTCTGCTGTGTCCCTCGCTATTGGGTTTCTTGGAAGCATGAAGTGCTTTCCAAAAGCGCTTTCTAAACCCCCACCTTAGACAGCGCTTTTGGTTTTAATTTTTTTTTTAATTGAAAGACTTTAAACAGCACTTTCTCAAAAGCGCTGACTAAGGTCTATATTTAAAAGCGCTTTCTAAAAGCGCTGTCTAAGGGGGGGTCTTAGACAGCGCTTTCTAAAAGCGCTGTCTAAGACCCCCCCTTAGACAGCGCTTTCATTATTTTTTTAGAACATTTTCCGTGTTTTATTTTTATTTTAACCTTAGACAGCGCTTTCTTTTAAAAGCGTTGTCTAAGATGCGCTGTTAAAAAACCTTTTTGGCGTAGTGCGTCCACATAAACCTCGATTTCATGATGAATCATATCATGGAACAGAGTCACCATAGCTCGTTGATATGTTGCTCCGGCATTTTTCAGACCAAACGGCATCACCTTGTAGCAGAAGGTGCCCCATGGGGTTATGAAAGTTGTCTTTTCCATGTCCTCTAGTGCCATCTTGATTTAGTTATAGCCAGAAAAGCCATCCATGAAGGAGAATACCGAGAACTGAGTTGTATTATCCACCAAAACGTCGATGTGAGGTAATGGGAAATCATCTTTAGGGCTAGCTCTGTTCAGATCCCGGTAGTCGACACACATCCGTACCTTTCCATCCTTCTTAGGTACTGGGACGATGTTTGCAACCCATGGCGGATAATTGGTGACTGCTAGAAACCCTGCATCCAACTGCTTTTGCACTTCTTCCTTTATCTTGACAGCCATCTCTAGTCTTGTTCTTCTGAGCTTCTGCTTGACCGGAGGACAACCTTCTTTGAGAGGCAAGCGGTGTACCACGATGTCTGTGTCCAGCCCGGGCATGTCCTGATAAGACCAGGCGAAGATGTCAACGTATTCTTGCTGCAATTCAATCAGCCCTTTCTTCACATCATCTCCCAAAGCAGCCCCTATCTTGATTTCTCTCTTGGCGTCCTCGGGGCCGAGATTAATCATTTCAGTAGGCTCTTGATACGGTTGAATGACCCTTTTTTCCTGTTTTAAGAACCTGGCAAGTTCTTCAGGGAGTTCATAGTCTTCATCACCCTCTTTTTCAGCTTGAAAGATTGGATTTTCAAAGTCGAAGCGAGCCATAGCAGAACCGTTATCAATAGGATCCGGTGACGTGCATCTGCATGAGTGATGGTATGTGCTTATGAGTGTGAAAGAAAAAAGTGGAAACTAAACAAAACATTGCCATTTTTTTTATTTTGAAAAACTGCAAAAATAGAAAGACAGGGAACGAAATATTTGAATGCAAAAAGACGTCCTTTATTTATGATAAAAAATGCAAGTGTCACATAAATGAGCCCTACAATGAGTCATTACGTCCTGGGCGGAACGTAAGACTTGGACATGCATGAATAAACAAAGAAAATTACTCCTTCAGAAAAGTGACTTGGACAATCTCCTCAGAAGACCAATTATTGATGACTTCACCCGGGATCCTCGGACGCACCCAGTTGTCGATGTCGCAATCACTATCCCCATCTTCATTGTTGACCGCAGAGACCTCACTGGGAATCACAAAATTAACAGGAACAACATCTGCGAATTCATCAGTAGTATCTTCAAACACTTCTTCCTTAACCCCTTCCACAGACTCTTGGACAGACAAATCTTCAACCTGGAGGATACCTTTGTCGAGCAAGGCCTGGATACCCTGCTGTAGCTTCAAACAACCTCCACTCTGAGTGGCACAATCCAAACAATCCTTCCCACAACCGGGGAAAACATCGGCCTTCAGCAAGCATCCTTTGATATCCAATAATGGAGTCTTCAACTTCAACACATCCTTAATGGACTTGGCTTTTTCTTCCCTCATATTAATGTTTGCACCACCATGCTGCGGCATGGGATTGTTGACGACATTAGAAGCCGGTGCAAGGTTGATGGCTTTTGAATCTATGAGGTCCTGAACTACGTGCTTAAAAGCTTTGCAGTTCTCAATGTTATGTCCAGGTGCCCCAGAGTGGAAGCTACACCTAGCGTTGGCGTCGTAACCCACCGGAAGTCTACCAACAGGAGGAGCCAGAGTGCGCAATTGCATAAGTTGTAGTTGTTGAAGACTAGAAAGCAACTGAGTGTACGACATTGGAAGGGTGTCGAAACGCCGGTCCATCATCCTTTGCCTCTGTTGATAGGCGGGTCTGTTACCCGGTTGTTGCTGCTGTTGGTACTGAGCTGGTTGAAGTTGTGGTTGTTGTTGCTGTAGTGGTGCTGCAGCTGGAATGGTCACAGCCGCAACATACGGTTGTTGATGATAATTCTGGAAACTGTTCCTTCTAACACCTTTGTTCTGATAGGAATTCAAAGAATTCACTCCCCCTCTCTCTGCTTATGCCCTCCAATGAACGACTTTTTTACCCCTGATGAAGATCCAACTCCATTTTGGATCTTGCAGGTCTTCAGGTAATTCTCCACCCTCTCTCCGGTAGAGACCACATCAACAAAGTTGGAGGCATTGCACCCCACCAGACGCTCCAGATAAGGTCCAGGCAGCGTATTCATGAACATGTTGGCCATTTCCTTTTCCAACATAGGAGGCTGAACACGGGAAGCTATCTCCCTCCAGCGTTGAGCGTATTCCCTGAAGCACTCATTGCTTTTAAGAGACAGATTCTGAAGTTGAGTTCTGTCCGAAGCCATGTCTGCATTATACTGATACTGCTTCACGAAAGCCTCCGCCAAATCCCTCCAGCAACGGATGTGGGCTCTATCCAGCCTCATGTACCATTCCAAGGATGCCCCAGCCAGGCTGTCCTGGAAGAAGTACATAAGTAGCTTCTCATCATCAGAGTATGCAACCATTTTACGGAAATAGGCTTGCACGTGAGTTTTGGGGCAAGAGCTGCCATTGTATTTGTCAAAGACCGGGACTTTGAATTTCGGTGGCACTCTCACACCTGGGACTAGCCCCAAGTCAGCAACATCTACTCCCAGAGGATTCTGTCCTTCCACAGCTTTCAGCCTCTCCTCTAATCTTCTAAACACGGGGTCCATGCCATGGCCCATGCCAAAGTCTTCCTGAAGTAGGGGGAATTGATCGTCCTGATCATCATGGACGAGCTGTTGATCAAGGTTGACATGTGGGATCGGGATAGGCCCCGGTCCATTGGGACCATTAGCCTCTCCAGCTGGAGGATTATCCAATGTCTCTGGTTGAGTAGCGGTGGGATTCCTCTGCATCATCTGTCTGAGCTCTTGCTGTCCCTGAGCCACCCCTTGAACCACATCCATGAATTGGGTCATGCGGATCCTCATCTCAGCGAGCTCTGCTTGTACACCTTCCATTGCTCTCTGTTGATTCCTTCGGGTACCGTATCGGTGAATGCCTGAGTCAGCTATCCAGCTGATGAAACACCAAACAATTGAGAACACTACGGCAGTACCTGTTATGCAAGACATGCTATGGATATGCAAATGCAATGACATGTTTATCAAATCCAAAAGGTATTCTACCCCCTTGATTCCAGTCTCTCATCAGATAAAATATCCCTTTTAAAAAGTACCAGAAAAAACCCAACTAGAATCAAGAAGAAGATATAAACCCCACAAAAATGGATAAACATGTGTTAAATGATATGAATGCAGAATGATGTGATGCAATGATGTGAATGCAATGCAATGGCATGGAAATCAGGATTGCAGGATCCACTTGAACATCTGTCAGGTTGCACTGTCTGAAGAGAAACCCACTGAAGAATATAATACAAGATCAAAGCTTTCCTCCAGAAAACCGGGTTGGTTGGAGGTTAAGGTTTCCTGAATTTAGCCCGCCCCTCACTGGTAGGTTCTAAGAACAGAAGTTCGTCAGCTTCAGCCCTTCAGTCGCGAATAATACGTTTACCACTGAAGGTTTGGCATTATTATGGGACAAAAGACCTCCATTGACTCCCCTCAACAGGACATCCTAAAGCAAGTTCCCAGTCTCGGGGTCCTCGGATTAAGCAGCGAGAATGCGCCCACCAGAGCTAACATAATCACGTCTCGGAGGAGAGGCCTCGACTGAGTTCTCGGGAAATGGTCACCAGAGTCGACGATTTCTAGAGGAACATCCTGCCGTTACGGAACACCCGTAGGACATAATATATCCAAAAGAAACCTCGTCTGGGTGTGGTTCTTCATGAACGACTTAACGTAGCAACACACCATGCAAGCCTCATGACTATCCACTCTAAAACCTGTATGTACACTCAAGCCTGGGTAATGGGCTTATCTCTCATAGAACACCCCATCCCAACAAACAAACAACAGATCCAACAGATACAGCAGATGAATGCAAGCAGGTAAGTAAATAAATGTACAAAAGCATGAACACCCAATAAACAAGAAAATCGCAAAAGCTAGGAGGGACTCGCTTAGGGAAACCTGGGTCCCCAGCAGAGTCGCCAGCTGTCGCAACCTGAAAAATATAGTGCGCGAAAAAACAACTGGCGAAAGAAAATGACAGAAGAGTCGCCACCGTGCGTTATTCGTCCCAAAGAAGGGAAAGGAAACGCTCGAAGTAAACCTGAAAAAGGAAAGGACAAGACGGGGTCTCACAACCAAATCTTGGGTTCTGGAGTCGATTATACGAAGGGAAGGTATTAGCACCCCTACGCATCCGTAGTACTCTACGGGATCCACTTTTGTTGTTCTTGTCTAAAGGGTGTGGATTTATCTAATGTACTATTTACTAAAAGAGGGGTCAAAAGAAAATGACTCGCATGGATGTCGCATCCACTGCATACGTATCTCATCTGAATATGAGAATCAGAGTCTTCGTAGCTCGGCTACCTATGGGCTAAAGAGGAGTGTGCTCGCTAAGACATCGCGTCTTATGCCTACGTATCTCATCTGGAATGAGAATTAGAGCAAACCGTAGTTCGGCTAACTACGGGGTTATGGAGTGGGTTTTGGACGAACGACATTACTACGCAATCTACCGGATGCTCGACCTTTGGAGACTTACTCACCTGTAGTAGAAGGAGTAAACGTGTGTTTAGGAGAAGAAAAATCAATGAAGGGTTAGGGTTTGGTGAACTCATGCAAAAAGGCAGTCCTTGACGAAGGAACCTGTAAAAAAAACACACAAAAACATTGCCTCCTATCGAGGTCTTCCAGCTAGGAAAGCAGTAAAATGCGGGAAAAATGTAAAAGTACCACGCGGATAAAGATCCGAAGTAACAGCAGTTAGAGGAATGGGAAACCCAAGGATCCTTCCAAGCTAAACACCATCAAAGAAAGTGAGTAAGTACAGGTAATCGGAATGAAACCTCCAGGGGGTATCCCACAAATAAAGTGGAAAACCACGCAAGTTATCCCTGCAAAAGTCATGTGAGCCCTCACAAAAACTCAACAAACAGGTTAGAGACAAAAAAATAGGGTAATCAAGGGTTGCCCCCAAATCAAAATGTAACCACATGAATCATGCCATTAAAATTCACAAAAAAGACATGCATCAAAAGGGTATCAAATTCACCCATAATACCTCATACATTTAGAGCATTCAAATTAAAGGCATAAAGATGATGGATATAGGGCAAACCTAATTGGAGAGCTTGATTGATATTGAGTTGCACCCGTGAGGTTTACAAAACAATCTTTAGGGTTTATGTGAGGCAGAGGTGATTCTGTGCAGTTGAGTTCCCTTCAGGGTTTGGAGGCTGCTCTGAACTCTGTTAGCTCTTCTCTCACTATCTTTTTCCTCAGGGTAATAGGAATAGAATTCAATCTTTGTTTCACTGAAACTCTAGTATTTATAGCCTAATATTGGTAGCTTAGTGGGCTTTTGAAAGAGGTCCAAGTCTGAGATTTTTTCTTTTATTTATTTATTTATTTTTATTTATTTATTTATTTATTTATTTTCGTTTTTTTTTTAAATAAAGTTTCTTGGATCTAATTCTGATTGATATGATGAAATGCAATGTATCTAATGTTAAATGACCTAAAAATGAATGCATGCATGAGGTGTAAAGCGTATGCTTCCAGGAAAAATGAAGGGTAAATTTTGGGGTATTACAATGGTGATATTTTATTTTTACATGAGCGTACGTGTTTGAAATCAGTAAATCACAACAAGAAGATATTGGAGTTTCCACATCCCACATTTGTTTTGTTTATTGTTGTTATCCATTATTCAGGTCTTTTTACTTTATATTATGTTGCATACATGATAATAAACCACGATATGCATACATCTTTTGCATAGAGGTGGCATTTTGAGACTTCATTTTTCCACCTTTCAACAAGAAAGATGACCATCACCTTGGATGACTTCTCATGACTCATACATCTTCCCATCAGGGGGATATTACTGGACCATAGAAGGATTGGGCGAGAGGAAGTCATCAAGATGATGGTCACCAGTTTGGGGGTTGACCTTGCTAAGGCCTCAAAGGAGGCAACTGGAACAAAAGGTGCTCATGCGAGATTTGGTTTTTGGAAAAGCTTTATAAATACCATTCATAGAGGGCCTTGGGTGCCAAAGGTAATGATATGCAAGTTGAGTTCCACAGACAGTGT
Source organism: Lathyrus oleraceus (assembly GCF_024323335.1). NCBI lineage: Eukaryota > Viridiplantae > Streptophyta > Magnoliopsida > Fabales > Fabaceae > Lathyrus > Lathyrus oleraceus. Next base: position 487,191,921 of record NC_066580.1, on the reverse strand, counting down.
GCATTGAGGTGTTACCTCGTGTTCCTAGTTGCCACGTCCATGTTTATGGACAAAAGTGTAACCTATGTCGATGTGGTCTACCTTAAGTACTTCATCGACCTGACTGCGGTTCTCGAGTACAACTAGGGGCCACCTGTTTGGTCTTAATGTACTCGGAGTTGGGTGAGGGTTGACTTTAGAAGGCAAAGCAAATGACAGGGAGTTGCACGCTGCTTACAGTAATTTACTGTTACTAATATTTTCATGATTAATTTGTTACACTTGTTATTAATATTGTACTCGAACCATTTTCATGGATGGATCGTCTCCCACTTCCCTCGCATCACCGGGTGAGAAGTTGCGCCTAGCTACACTGAGGATTGGCCACGTGTTACCATATTTGTTTCGTACATGGGGAATAATATGGTCGATCCATTCAAAGTGTATCTTGACCATAATGTATCAGATGACGTTTTCTTCTGCCCATATGAGGGTCACCACGAGATGCATTAGTTTGATGTCATTTCATTATTACTCTAGATGGTTGGCATGTGGGTAATATCTTATGCATCCTTATCTTCCTGAGCGAGTGATGCGCCAGTTTGGCTACTTGCATGTTATTCTAAGACCTCCTTATGAGTCAGCTCCTCCTGATGTCCTCCATAGAGATCTTGGTGCGGTATTTGACAATTTCTAGATTCACTTGGTACCAAAGGAGTATCGCAGGGTGCCATCTATTATACACTGGGCTTATGCAGACAACTACATGACATGGTTCTATAGGTGTCACACCCTATCATGATAGCAGACACTCCTAGAAGACAACCCAATCCAGCTAATCATTAGGTACTTGAGGCTAGGGATGACCACAATGGAAATGTGTAGGCGGTTTGTCAGCGTGTTTTGGAGATGAGTAGAGCAGGCATATAGGCATGACTCTTTGAGGATGAGAGTCCCCAATTGGCCCTCGTAGAGAATATGATTGTTGAGTTACAAAATACCGTGCAGTACAGGCGGAAGAGGAGGTAAGGGGTTAGACATACACAGTAGTTTATGTTTGGATGTATTATTTTTTGTATTTTCGGACAAATGTTATGTATGATCTTAACTTTTGGATTAATTTATGACTTTTTACTTTTATTTAACTTTAATATAACTTAATTTTACTTTAATATAACTTGGTCTCTTACAACTAATGGGACAATGGTGTTGCTCTAAAATGATTCAGGGAGGTTTTCAGAGATGCATCTCCAAAATAATTTCCCTTTGAAATTAACATGCTTTCAATACCTTTTAAAGGAATTCAGGGGACATCTCGAAGATGCATCTCTAGAGACACCAAAACAATATATGGAGATGTATCTCCATACCATATTTTTTTCAAAATTGGGTGTATCTCAACAAATAAAAAGCGCACATAAGAGTAATTTTTGGTGCGTCCGGAGATGGATTTTCGGATGCATGAAAGGAATTTTCAGATTTCAAAGGATGTGGCATGTACAAATAAGGATGGAAAGAGCATTCCCCTTATGTTTTTCCTTTTCCATGGAACTTTCTTGGTTTCAATTCTATACGATTTGAAAGTGGGTGACGGAAGGAGGGTGTTAGGTTTGGAATTTCATAGGAGAAATGAGCTATTTTTTTTACCAACTTATGTTTGATTTTCTAGGTCTGCTCGATGGAGTATTATTGTCCGGGATTTTTTATCCCATCCAATAAGGTGGAAAAATACCCTATGGAAAACAAAAAATGCCCCTCAGATTCCAAAGATGCACCTCCGGATGCACCTTTGTCTTGATCAAAACGTCACGGTTGATCCGAAGATGCATCTTCGAAATATTTTAAAACACACCACATGTTGTCCCACTAAGCCACACCAACATATTTTCCAAACATGAATCCAGAGATGCATCTCCAAAATATTTCAAAACACACCCCATATACCTCTCTCTAAAACATCCACTTTAAACATTTATTGATCTGGAGATGCATCTTCGTTTAGGATTTACCGAGATGCATCTCTGTAACCAGTCAAAACAATGCAAGTTAAGTTATTTTTATGGTTACTCAGATGAAAATGATGATTTATAAATGTTAAGGTCCCTGTTATTTGATGAGCATTAAATCATATAACCGATATGCAAAAAATGACATATATAAATCCAGAGTCAAAATAAGTCATCATGACATACACAATAAAGTAAAAATATACAATGAAGTCGAAATAAGTAAAAATAAAATACAACCGAATATAAATCCAAACTAAAATTACTATCAACTACTGTGTATGCCAGACTCGAGCTCTTCTGTCTCCTCGGCCTCCTCTATCCCTTGTGCTCCGACATTGTCTCTAGTACATCAGTGTCTCTCGTTCCTCCGTCATAATGGCATTTATGACCTCCCTCGCCTTAGAACCATCAGGAAAGATACCTTTGTCAATACATGCCTACATAATCTTCATAATACGACGACATTTAGGCAACACATCATGAGCATGATCTAACCTATTATGCTCTTCCTCTAGTATATCTTGATGAACTAGCCTCAGTGGATCTCCTGGAGCAGTTTGCACCATGTATATATGTGACACCTTAAAGAACCACTTGATGTACTCGTCTACATAGCTCCGGTTACTCTTAGCTATGGTACTTCATTCCTCCTCCGATACCAGATGACTAAGATAATCATCAAACATGGCATCCATAAATCTATGTGTCATACGGGGAGGAGCAGAGACAACAGGGTGTCTTGGAATAGTCTGGGTGTAGTCGAACTGTTGCATGACACGTTCAAGTAGATGAGGAAATGTCAGACTTGAACCGCAAGCCAACGATCCCGAGTATAAGACTATATCGTCAAATGATTGTGTCTTACGGTGATCGATATAGGTGTTAAATTGCATATCCTCTGCTACCAAGCAGTCAAGATACACTAGAAACGGCGATGTCGTATGGTTCCCTCTGATAGTGGAAAATACACAAGCACACGACATATCCTCGTTATAGGTCGGTACACACGACCAACCGAAGATGCATGGAAAGTGATCGAGGATCCAAGTCGGAAAAGTGTTGGAACACACAAATCATCAGTAAGCGTGTTGCAAAAATGTAATGAAAATGACACACAAACACTAAAAGACCAATAATTATTACCATCAAAAGTGTGATGCTACCTGTCACCTGATTCGTCTTCATCCTACAGCCCTAAGATAACTTAGAGTACAAGTTGGCCAAACCAACGATCCCCACTTGTACTCATGGATCCGTTCAAAATCCTCAAAGTATCGTAGGTAGATGACATCCATATAGGTGACAATCCTTGTCCAATAAAATGGCGTGCCAACCAAATTTAATAGGTATGCTCTCATAGCATACGCTCTATGCTGCCCCACCTACTCCTCATCACCAGTAACCTGCTCTACTCTAACTATATATATATATATATATATATATATATATATATATATATATATATATATATATATATATATATATATATATATATATATATATATATATATATACACCTACCTTTTCCAAGAATCGAAACCTAGCATGAGCCCCTTTGGTGGCTTCAAACTCCCTCAAGGAAGCATCAGGGTCAAATCCCAAATAGTCTAACATTAACTCAAGTGCCTCATCTCTTCTAATCATACCTTGATCTAAAAACTTCCCCCTAATTAGAAGATGTAACATACACAATATATCGTCGAGTGTGATAGACATCTCACCAAGTGGTAGATGAAATGATGAGGTCTCAGTATTCCATCTCTCTACAAATACATTAAGCATCATGTGGTTCAATGTAACATAACTGGTTTTGCATAAATCCTTCATCCTAGAGAGTTGTAAAGCAGCATGAAACCACTCGTTAGTAGGCTGATGCAAGCTTGTAATCTTCCGGCCATGGTTAATGAATTTCAATGGATCACGGCCTTGCAGAAAAATAAATCATCGTCAAAAACTTGTAATATAATAATAAACGTAATTTAAAAAGATTGAATTCAACTAATTTTACCTCTTCGTCTCAAATATGTTTGGAAGTATGGTTCGGGTAAAAAGACAACAGTGACAATTTTAATGGTCCTCCTCCAAATATCATTTCCGCTTCATTAGCCTGAGGTCCCTTTGGTTCCTGGGGTGGCACTGGTGCCTCTAGTGACTGGGGTACCTCTGGTGACTCGGATACCTCTGCTTCATGAGTAGGTTAAACATATTGCCTATGGGATGATTGAGGCAGTGACGTGTCACTAGGTGACACTCGTCTCCTAAGGAAAGAAGAAGGTGGAGATATATGAGCCCTAGAAGTTGATGTCTCAACATCAACTGGGATAGAAGGAACAAGATCCTGCAAAACCTGACTCTTTTTCCTCCAAACAGATGGATGTTGTGTAATCATGTCATGCCTCAATATGTCATCTCTATCAGCCATAATGCCTACAAGTAAATCAGACAAGTGTCACACAATTACTACAAGCAAGAAAAGCAAAAAAAATACAAACTGATAAAGTATGGAGATGCATCTCCGGTTCATGGGAGTCCAAACATTGAAAAAATACGGAGATGCATCTCTGGATTTTCTTGTAACTTTCATTTTCATCAATGGCGCTAATGCAGACCACCAAGACTCCAAAAATAATGCATTGATCATTACTTTTAACTATGAAACAAATTTCTGATAATGTATTAACTATAAAACATGCATAAACTATATATTTCAATACCTAATCATCAATTTCTACAAATTTATACAAAAACTCAAAAAAGTTTACAATAATAAAAAACTTACAAGAAGTAAGGAATGTTTGAAGTTGATCAATTTAAATGAGCTCTTTGATGTAGTTGGTGTTGATTGAAGAAGCTTTGATGTTGCTTGATTGATTTTGAGAGAATGTGATTTTGAGAGGGTTTTAGAGAAAATTTTGTTTTTTAACAAGTGAGGATGAAGTGTTGGAAATTCACCAATACCTATGGAGAATTCCACTGCAATCTTGTCGAACAAGATTCAATCAAACAGATCGAATTCCCTCTTGTTCTTCACTTTCACTCGAATTAATCAATCAGCCTTGGTTGCAAGATTGCATTTCATAATTGTTAATGGAAGAAGAATAGAAAATATGAAATTTGGAAGAAAAAGAATTACAATTTTATCAAAATAGGGGAAGAAGAAGAATTTATGGAGAGTAACTCTTTGTTCTCAAACTGAGATTTTATTTAATTGTGCAACTGCAATTCTGTTGTGTGAGATATTGGACCAAACTCTAGTATGGTCGAAGGTTAGCTTCTTGGTTCGACAATTTGTTAGGACCTTGGTATGTCATCAAAGTCTGTTCACATATTATAGTCGAAATATGATAGGATTGTTAGCATATCGGATTGGGCCTGTTTGTTATGCCTAATTTTTTAAGTTAGCTTGTTCTCTAAGTTAACTTATGTAATGGGCCTATGTGTAAAAGCCCATTAGGTTAGTATGTTAGTTTTCTTATAAATAACATACTAGTCTCTCATCATTTCATAAAGGCAAATTCTAATTAGCTAATTAGGGTGAGAGAGGTTATTTGCTATTTTATAACACTTGTAATCTTGTTTTAAAGAGAAAGTAAATAATAGCATTTTATAAACAATTTCATTGTGTTCTTATTGTTATTCTTCCTTTCTACCCTTTTGGGTTTCTTACCAATCAAAAACCCAATTATACTTTGTAATTTTGGTATCATTTTCACAACAAATTAGTGTGTTGAGCATGAAGAAGATGTCGTCAACAAAGTATGAGATTGAAAAGTTCACCGGAGTGAACAATTTCGATCTGTGGCGCTTGAAGATGAAAGCTCTACTAGTTTAACAGGGTTGTTTAGAAGCGTTGAAGGGAGCCGCAGCCATGGACGCTGCGTTAAGGATAAAGACAAAATGACTATGGTAGAGAAAGCCCACATCTCCATATTATTGAGCCTTGGTGATAAGGTTCTTTGATAGGTTTCAAAGTAGACGATGGTGTTGGGTCTTTGGGAGAAACTTGAAAGCTTGTACATGACCAAATCATTGGTCAATCGCCTCTACCTGAGGAAAGCTCTGTATTCATTCAGCATGAGTGAAGACAAAGTTGTGGATGAATAGTTGGATATGTTCAACAAGATGATTCTTGATCTTGAAAATATCGATGTAAAAATCAAGGATGAAGGTCAAGCAATGTTAATGTTGTATGCTTTACCTAGAACACATGCTCACTTCAAAGAAACTCTCTTGTATGGAAGAGAGTCTCTGACCTTTGAAGGAGTTCAATCAGCCTTGTACTCTAAGGATTTGGACGAACGAAAAGAGCATGGTCCATCTTCGACTGGTGAAGGTCTGTCGGTTAAGGCAAAATTCATAAAGAGAGATGGCAAGTTTGACAAGAAGAAGGGTAAAAGTCAACATAAGTCTTATAGTGGTGATGCATCTGGTATTCGATGTTATCACTGTAAGAAGGAGGGTCATACAATAAAAGTGTGTCATGAACTCCTTAAAGGTCATGAAGGTAAGGATAATGGCAACACAACCATTGTACAAAAGATGATTTCGACTCATCTGATGTTCTTGTGGTTTCAAGCGGCGACTCAAGTAAAGAGTGGATTATGGATTCAGGTTGCACTTGGCACATGACTCCAAACAAAGACTTGTTCGATGAACTATGTGATCAAGATGGTGGATATGTATTGTTTGGAAATAATAAAGCTTACAATATCAGGTGTTAGATCTGTGAGATTCAAGCTCCATGATGAGTCAATAAGGTTGTTCACTGAAGTTAGGTATGTACCTAATTTGAAGAGAAATTTGATTTCTCTTGGTGAATTTGAAAAGAAAGGATAAGTTTTCCAAGGAGAGAAAATTATTCTAAAAGTCATGAAGGAGTCGAAGGAAGTCTTAAGAGGCTTGAAGAAACAAGGCTTGTATATCCTTGAGGCTGAAGTTGTCAGTGGTTCTGTAGATGTTGCATCCACGAAACCTTTGTCGAAGACATAAATTTAGCACATGAGATTGGGCCATGTCAATGAAAGGGGTCTGGTTGAATTGGGGAAACAAAATCTACTTATTAGAGGAAAATTCAAAAAGCTGAAGTTTTGTGAACCCTGTGTACTTGGAAAATCTTATATAGTGAAGTTGAATAAATGCAAACAAAGAACACATGGATCCCTTGATTACATCCATGATGATCTTTGGCGGTCTGTGAGGTGTCCATCACATTTTAGGAGAAAGGTATTTTCTATCAATAGTTGATGATTATTCCAAAAAGTCACGGGTATTCATCTAGAAGACTAAGGATGAAACTTTTGAGAACTTCAAAAGTCGGAAGACTCTAGTCGAAAATCAGATTGGAAGGAAGGTCAAGAGGTTGAGAACCGACAATGGCCTGGAATTTCGCAATGAGGCGTTTGATAGTTTTTGTACATCCTCTGGTATTGAAAGGCACATAACTACTGCAGGTACTCCCCAACAAAATGGTTTGGCTGAAAGGTTTAATCGAACCATTTTAGAAAGAGTTAGATGCATGTTGACTAGTGTTGGGTTAAAGAAGGTGTTTTGGGTAGAGGCTGTTTAGACATCAACATATATGATAAATAGATGTCATTTGACTGTGTTAGATATGAACACACCTGAAGAAGTTTGGTCAGGACATCCACCAGATCTCGACAAACTTAGAGTATTTGGCTGCATAGCCTATACACACATTAGGCAAGACAAGGTCGAACTTAGAGCTCTGAGATGCATGTTCATGGGATATCTTGAAGGAGTCAAAGCTTATAGTATATGGTTCCTAGAGCCATGTCACAAAAGGTGTATCACCAGTCGAGATGTAGTTTTTAATAAAGTTGAGATGGATTTCAAGAAAACTGATGATGTTAGTCGAAGTGCACATATATCTGAAGAAGAGCTGGAATAAGAAGAGATTCATGTTGAGGTGGAGCATGTCGATGCTGAATTATGTATCCCAGATCAAGTCGAAGAACAAGCACAAGATGCTGAAGATACTAAGGAAGATGAGGAAATTGTCGATGACTACCTATTGGCAAGAGATGGGCCAAGAAGAGTCATCAAACCACCTCAAAGACTTAGGTATACAAATCTTATAGCTTATGCCTTAATCTCTGCAAGTAAAGTTATAGATGAAAAACTTGAAGACTATAAGGAAGTTATGAGGAGTCGAAATAAGATTGAATAGATGAAGGCCATGGATGATGAGATGAAGTCTCTTCATGATAACCACTGTATGTAATTGATAAGGTTGTATGAAGAAAGTTAGTTTATTCCCTTGATGTTATAGAGTTTGTTCCAAGATGGAGATTTGTTAGATATTGGATCGAACTCTAGTATGATCGAATGGTAGCTTCTTGATTTGACAATTCAACATGACCTTAGCATGTCGTCGAAGTTTGTTCACATGTTGTAGTCGAAATATGTTAGGATTGTTAGCATGTCGAATTAGACCTGTTTGTTATGCCCAATTGTTTAAGTTAGCTTGTTCTCTAAGTTAACTTGTGTAATAGGCCTGTGTGTAAATCCCATTAGATTAATATGTTAGTTTTCTTATAAATAGCATACTAGTTTCTCATCATTGCATAAAGGTAAATCTTAATTAGGGTGAGAAAGATTATTTGTTATTTTATAACATTTGTAATCTTGTTTCAAAGAGAAAGTAAAGAATAGAATTTTATAACTAATTTCATTGTGTTCTTATTGTTCTTCTTCCTTTCTACCCTTGTGGGTTTCTTACCGATCAAGAAACCAATTATCCTTTGTAATTCTGGCATCATTTTCACAACATGTTGTGTTACAATCAATAATGGTTACTCCCTATTTATAGATTTTGGACTTGCTTGCTCCATAAGAAAAGCCCAAAATACCTAATTCTACTAACACTACAAAATTAAGCCTAAGTAAAAATCCATGTTGATGCTAACTCATCGACACTTCGACAGCTAGGTGTTTCGACAACAACATGCTTCAACACCATGAATTACATTCTCAACAAGAAGAAGGGTTATGACGTGTTATGTACAAGCAGCGCCCGGAGATGCATCTTCTTAATATTTACAAAGATGCATCTCCGTAGTTTTTTCACATTAAGTCTAACATCTATTAACTTAGGGTGTGTCTGGAGATGCATCTCTAGATTTTGGAGAATTTTTTTGTATTTTCATGTGGTATCCTAATAATACATAGGATGCATTAAAAAATTCTCTTATTGTCTCTTTGGAAGTTGATTATTTGGTCTTTGGTGCATTGATTCTTATGATTTTTGTGATTTGTATTCAATTCAATTAATATATTTGTAATTATCAAATGAAGTATTTATTGTCACAAGGTTGCAAGAAAAGAGCTTCAATTTTCGGATTAGACCCTAAAGAGTCAACCTCCTTTTAAGGTTATTATCACAATAAGATCCCTAAAAACATTTGAATTTTATGTTGTGGTCTTCCGGATTTGGAAAACCATTTATTCTTAGTGTGTGATCTCACTTTACGAGTTTAGTATAAACTTTTTTTTGGCGTGGATGGCATGTGACCTTACTTTTTAATTTCTTCATTGAGTTCTTTTATTTTCCATTTTTGAAGATGCACATAGATGTTATCTTAGGTTGGCAATGGTTACTTACTTTGGACATTATGCAGTGTGAAATAATGTTATTTTTAAGACGTAGTTTTGTGTGTTGAGAAATTGGTGGTTTAACTTTATAAAAAATGAAATTGGTAGTTCATATTAAATTGAGTTTTTTTTTCAATGTATCCCTTTATACATTCAAATCTTCCAAATTGGATGGATCTTTTTAATAGTCTATTTTGATAAATAAAAAATACACTATCATAAAAAATGATAATATGAAAATAACATTATATAAAAATTAAAAATTATTACTGTTCCGGACTGGGCCATGACCCTAGGCACGGCACGGCCCAATGCTCGCCAAGCCCACGTCCAAACGGCCATGTCCACACGACCACGAGGACACGTCAGGTGGACGACAGTCCGCCCGACGAACGTCTCCCCGGCCCCTTAAACACGTGTCGGACAGCGAGCGGGTCCTCCTCATACGATCTCCATCCACTCACCGTCAACCCACGTCGCGGGCACCTCAGTTGTGTCGGGCAGAGCCCTAACGGCATCCCACTCACCACGTCACCCAACTCCCCTATATTGTCGCCTTAGGGATAGGGGCAGTTGGACCAGGGGGCAGACTTTGGTCTAGGTCTTAACGCTTCTTACGCGTCCCCTGGCAGCTCCTCCTTGGGCCTAGCTAATCCAGCCCATTAGGAGCCTTGGCCCAGCGCTGGGGGCTCACTATAAATACCCCTTCCATGGCAAAGGGGCAGGTATTCTAACTCACACTCTGATAATCTCATTCTGTACCTTTTCTGACTTAAGCGTTGGAGCACCTTGCAGGTACACCCCCCTCTCATTTCATTCTCCGGCCCATTCACCAAGACCTTGGAAGGCCCTCCTGATCAGGTGAGATCAGTGGCGCCGTCTGTGGGAACTAGCTATCCCCATCTTCATCAAACGAGGATCAAAAGCTCATTTGTTTCTGTCCTTCCAACATGGCCGGAGAACAACATAGCGATCACAGCCGTCCCCTCGTCAACTACAATATGGACGACGGCCCGCCATCCCATGAAGCGGACGTTCGGGACGGTCATCCATCCACCCCGTCTCCAGAGCCCCAAAACAACGGAGATGCCTCTCACGCCCACAATTTAGGGGCAGAGACATTTCATCCCATTCCCGTTCCCGTTGAAGGAGACGCCGTAATGATTGCCATGGTGAATGCCCTCAATCAAGCCGGTTCTATGCTCCACCAGCAGCACGAACGAATCACGGCCCTCGAAGCCGAACGACAAGAAGCCCGGCCCCAGCCGGTGAGTAGGATACAACAGCGTTCGGAGCCAACGAAGAAGCGAGGACGTCACTCTCCCGAACCCTACGCCAGCAGGGCACGCGCCCGTCGTGACGGTGGTCGAGCGAGAACATCACCAAGGCGCGGGCACAGCCCCGACAACAACGAACTGTCTCCCTTAAGGAGCGATGAGGAAGATTTGCATTGCCCCCTATCTCGGGCAATAATGGAGGCCCCGCTCCCCAAAGGCATGGAGAAACCGCCAAACCTAGCTGTGTACGACGGGACTACAGATCCCGACGATCACGTCGACAACGTCAACGCGATGCTCGACTACCGCAATGATATAACCGGGCACCTCAAATGCCGACTGTTCTCAACGACCCTCAGGAAAGGGGCCATGGCCTGGTACAAAAGCTTGGCCCCTGAGTCCATTACGTCATGGAGAGTCATGAGGTCCATGTTCACCCGGCACTTTACAGCTTCCCGTCGTCACCCCAAGACTGAGGCGACCCTTGAAGCCATAGTGCAGAAGAAGAATGAAACACTGCGCTCATACATCGAGCGATTCAACCAGGAAGCTGTCGAGGTAGATACCACCGAGCACATGAAGAAGTATCTCCTCGAGAGAGGTCTCTTACCCGGCAGTGAACTTAGCAGAGCCGTAGGGATCGAGCCTCCCCGCACCTTAAACGAGCTCCTGCATAAAGCCCAGGCCTACATCAGATACGAGGAAAAGCAGGTGGCACACAATGCCCGCAGCGGACGTAACGCTGGGGAGACCGAGCACTCAAAACGCGAGGACACGAGCATTTCCCGTCGCAACGGAGACAAACGAAGAGAAGAAAGACCTCGCGAGCTCCGGGAAGGAAGAGGCCCCGCGGGCAGATATAGCGAGTACACCTTACTGACAGCTCCTCGAGAGCGTATCCTCGCAGAATGTATCAACTCTGAATTTAAGCAGGGCAGGGTCAGGTTCCCAAAACCGTCTGCACCAAAGCCCCACACCGACAAATCAAAGTACTGCCGGTTCCACAGAAGTCACGGGCACGTGACCGAAGACTGCGTCCACCTGAAGGATGCGATAGAAATCTTAATCCAAGAGGGGCACCTGAAGCAGTATACGAGGAAGAACGAAGCTCCCAGACACGACGAGCCAGAGAAGAAGAGACCCCGGGAAAACACACCCCCGGACAACTCTCCCTATCAAGTGGCCCTCTGCGTGTCACGACCGGAAGATTTCTTCCTCCCCGAACCATTGCCCGAGGGCAAGATCACTGCACTCAGCCCCTGGGAAGACTTCCCTACCACACTGGTGATATCAGGAGGAGGAACTAACAGGGAATCCGCGGCCCTCTCCGTCAAACGTAAATTCGACGAACTCCTACTGACTGCCCCCGAGCAGAAAGCGACATTGACAAAATACTGGGGAAAATCCAACCCAATATCCTTCTTCCTGGAGGAACTCCCGGGCGGATCCCCGAACTCGGCCATCCCACTATTGATAAGAGCAAAGATGGCCCGGTTCGACGTACGACGCATCCTGGTCGACGAAGGCAGCTCAGTGGATATCATGTACGTCCACCTCTTCAAGACTCTGAAGCTAGACAAGACCAACTTAGCCCCCTACGTCGGATCAGATCTCCAAGGATTCAACGGAGCAACAACCAGACCGTGGGGATATGTTGAGCTCCTCGTCACCTTCGGCGAACAAGAAACGGCCAGGGAAGTCAAAATCCAATTCCTGGTCGTAGACTGTCCATCTCTCTACAATTGCATCTTTGGACGCCCGACACTGGCCGAACTCACTGCGGTCCCATCCACCGTCCACCTGAAGATGAAATACTACACCAAATTGGGACGTGTGGTCACCATCCATGGTGACATCGAAGCAGCCCGACGATGCTACGACGCCGCAGTAAAAGGACAGGCCGTAGTCAGCACGAAGAGCAACTGCAACAACAAAAAACTCAAGACCGAGGATCCTGCCCGAGGAGTCAACGCCATCGACCTCGACTGTCGCATCGGGCTGGACGAGACCGAAGAGGGGAGGTTCCCCAAGGAACGCTCTCTCGAACACCCGGTCCGACCAATCCCTGACGGAGAGTTCGAACTCATTCCTCTTGGGGACGATCCGGAAAGGACGGTGAAGATAGGTAAGGGACTACCCGAGGAAACAAGAGAAGAGCTGGTAGCATGCCTCAAAGAGAACTCCGACCTCTTCGCGTGGAATGCCGCAGAAATGCCCGGGCTGGACCCCGAGATAGCGTGTCATAAACTAGCTGTAGACCGGGCAGCCAAGCCCATAGCACAGCGTAGACGCAAGCAATCGCCCGAAAAGGCAGAGGCTGCCGAGCGAGCTGTAAAAGACCTCTTAGAGGCAAATTTTATTTCTGAAGCCCAGTACACAACCTGGCTCTCTAATGTAGTCCTCGTTAAGAAAAATAATGGAAAATGGCGTATGTGTGTTGATTATACTGATCTTAATAGGGCTTGCCCGAAAGATGCTTTCCCCCTCCCTAATATAGACTCGCTCGTTGACAACTCTGCAGGTTTTAAACTCTTGTCCTTCATGGACGCATATAGCGGATACAACCAGATCCCTATGTCGCCCGCAGACAAGAAACACACAGCGTTCATGACCCCAACGGGCAATTACTATTACAACGTGATGCCGTTCGGGCTCAAGAACGCTGGCGCTACATACCAACGCATGATGAACAAAGTCTTCAAGGACGAAATAGGGGACATGCTCGAAGTGTACATGGACGACATGATCGTCAAATCACACGAGGAGATAACCCATGCTCGACACCTTACGAAGGTATTCGAGCAGGCGAGACAGTGTAAAATGAGGTTCAACCCCGAGAAATGCACGTTCGGAGTCCGGGCAGGCAAGTTCCTCGGTTTCTATCTCACCGAAAGAGGGATCGAGGCCAACCCCGACAAATGCCGGGCATTCTCGGAGTTTCCGACCCCGAAAACCAAAAAATCGATCCAGTCACTCAATGGAGTGCTCGCCTCACTCTCCCGTTTCATCGCCAAGTCCGCCCAGCACGCGTTGCCGTTCTTCAGACTCCTTCGCAAAGAGGCTACCTTCGACTGGACCGATGAATGCGAGCAAGCGCTACTCCATCTAAAGAAGGTTCTGTCCCAACCCCCGGTCTTATCACGACCATCAGAAAAGGAAACCCTATACTTATACCTATCCGTGGCAACCGAGGCCGTCAGCGCCGTTCTAATAAGAGAAACCGACGAAGGACAAAAACCCATCTATTTTACGAGTAAAGCCCTCCAAGGTCCCGAGCTCCGATATCAGCAAATCGAAAAGGTCGCCCTGGCCCTCATCAACACAGCAAGGAGACTACGATATTACTTCCTCGCACACACGATAAAGGTGAGGACCGACCAGCCAATCAAACAGCTGCTCGGGCGCCCGGATATGGCCGGGAGGATGCTCAAGTGGTCACTAGAACTCTCCGAATTCGACATACAATACGAAAATAGAAAAGCCTTGAAAGCTCAGGCACTGGCCGACTTCGTCGCGGAGATGACCCACTGCCCGACTCCAGCAGAAAGCGCCCACAAATGGACGATCTTCGTCGATGGCGCCTCTAGCACATCAGGCAGCGGGGCCGGGATCATCCTCGAAAATGAAGAAGGGATCCTGATAGAGGTATCATTAGCGCTAGCGTTCCCAACATCAAACAACCAAGCCGAATACGAAGCCTTCCTCGCAGGCCTGAGGTTAGCCGAGGACCTAGGAGCAAAAGAGGTAAAAATATCCACCGACTCCCAGCTCGTGGCCTCACAAGTGCGAGGAGAATACCAAACCAAGAACGACAACCTCCTCGAGTACTTGTCCCTCGTCAAAGAAAAACTTGATAGATTTGAAAAGTGGGAAGTTCAACACATACCCCGCGAGCACAACACACGGGCAGACGTTCTCTCCAAACTAGCCAGCACGAGGAAAAAGGGTGGGAATAAATCAGTAATCCAAGAAATCCTCCCTCGGCCCAGCATCAACAAACTACCGCCTCCACTCGAGGTCAACGCTATTGGAGATGCCCACTGTTGGATGACGCCCATCTACAATTACCTCACACGAGACGAACTTCCGGCTGACCCGAAAGAGGCGACCACTGTCAAACGACGCGCATGCTCGTACGTACTCCTCGAAGGCAAACTCTACCGGAGAGGATTCTCCATCCCACTACTCAAATGCGTCGAGGAAGAGAAAGTCCCCGACATACTTGGAGAGATACACCGGGGAATTAACGCTCAACACCTCGGCGGACGATCGCTCGCACGAAAAGCCCTTCGAGCGGGCTACTACTGGCCGACCATGCAAAACGATTCGAAAGAGCACGTCAAAAGATGTGACAAATGCCAACGACATGCCGACATGCACCTCGCACCCCCGAACGACCTCAAATCATTGTCTTCCCCATGGCCCTTCGCGTGGTGGGGCATGGACATCCTCGGACCCTTCGTCACCGGATCATATCAGAATAAATACCTCATCGTCGGGGTGGATTACTTCACCAAATGGATCGAGGCGGAGGCACTGGCTAAAATAACCGCGCAGAACATTCTCCGGTTTTTCAAACGCAACATCCTCGCTCGGTTCGGTATACCCCAGGCACTTGTCACAGACAACGGGACACAATTCACGGACGGAGGGTTCCAGGACTTCATCGCCAGCCTGGGCACCACACAGCATTTCACGTCTGTCGAGCATCCGCAGACGAACGGGCAGGCAGAGGCGGCCAACAGGGTAATCTTACGTGGCCTCAAACGCAGACTCGGCGAGGCAAAGAGGGCATGGGTCGAGGAGCTACATAGCGTCCTATGGGCCTACCGCACGACACCACATTCTACCACCGGGGAAACCCCGTTCCGACTAACTTACGGCACCGAGGCAGTCATCCCGGTGGAGATACGGACGCCAACGAGGAGGACAGAGGAGCCCCTAGACGAGGAAATGAACGATGAAACCCTTAGAGCCGAGCTCGACCTAGTCGAGGAGATACGTTCCGAAGCGGCTCTCCGGGAAACAACCCTCAAACAAAAGATAGCACTACGCCATGACGCGAAAGTCATAAAAAGAGAGTTCCAGGTCGGCACCCTGGTCCTCAGAAGAAACCAGAAAAACCCGAGAGAGGGCAAACTGGCGGCCAACTGGGAAGGCCCTTACCGCGTCCGCGACAAAACGAGCAACGGGGCCTATTACCTAGAAAACCTACAAGGAGAACAACTCGCTCGACCATGGAACGCAGAAAAACTTAGACAGTATTACAGCTAAATACACCACGGGGAGACGTGGCAGGTACGACCACGCTCTTCGTCCCCAAAACCCCAGGGAGGAACCACGAGACCCGGGAACGATCCGGGGTCGCGTAACACACACAACCCTCCCCGACGGTTGAGATCTTGACCAAGACTCAACGTCGAAGTACCAGGACTGGCAGGGCACCCAGCTCGCGATGGGAGGGCCCAAGCCTCGGGACCAGGGTTCGAACAACGGACCCAGGCTTCGATACCCACGGGCACAAAGCCCGACACTTCGTCGGTTCCCTAAACCGAGGAGATTAACAAAGTCGAGCAGAGTACGAATTCATACAAACAACTATCAAACACAAACGAGCACAATGAATGATAACGAAAATATTCATATATTACAGCGGCCGAAGCCAAGTACACCCGAAGGCCATATTACAAACGCCCGAAGGCCAAAATACATAAGGCACGCAGGCCATGATAACTAGAATCAAAGAAAAACAGATAAACTAAGACTCCGCTCGGAGCACCTCTTCATCCTCTTCTTCTTCTTCTTCTTCTCCCCCCAGCTCCTCCTCCACTTCGAACGGGCAGACAATCTCGCCATCCCGGACGCAGTAGTTATAGGCCGACCCTTCTGTCACCAACTCAGGGTTCAGAAGCCCGAGCTGCTCGACAGCATTGTCGAAACCCTCTTTGAAGCAGGCCACAAGATCTTGGTTGAGAGTCCGAATATGCCCTAGCAGCTCACCGCGCGAACCAAGGGCGCGTTCCTCCTCGGTCTCATCTGCCAGAGGACGGACCTTTCCCTCGAGAGACTCAACCTGAGCCCGTAGGTAGGCGTTGTCCTCGGTCAGCTTCTGATGGTCGACCACCTGCTCTTCCAAGCTCGCTACAGCAGCCTTCAACTGGTCCCTCTCCTTTTCCACCTCCTCCAGCTTCTGGCTCAGCCCTTCCTGCAGCTGATGCTCTTCTTTGTAGTCCGACAGATCTTTGGATAGTCTTTCCTTCTCTGTCCGAACCTGCAAAAGGGCATCCTCCAGCGAGGCGGTGGAGACCGAAGCGTCGGTCATAACCATGGCCGTCTCCATCACCCGGATGACAGCAGCAATATCCCTGGCCAGATCTTTTCTCCGGGCAGCAGCGTCCTGGTCCAGAATCGCCTTGGCCTCAGGCGCAGGCACAACAATCGACTCCTCGGCCTTGAAGAACGACCGCTCCACATAGCAGGGAGGTAGAAGATAGCTGCCCGGTCCATGCGGACTTCCTGGAGACGACCTGGTGAGAGGCCCAGCCGGACGCTTCCGTTTATGGAGGGGAGAAGCCGCTGGCGACGGGCTGCTGTCAGGAATGTTGATCGGGTTAGATCGAGGAGGAGAGGAAGGAATCACGCTCGCCGCCTGCGAGGGACCGACCCCGGCATCGCCAGCAGTCCCCGAGACACGGGCCACAGGTTTCTTCTTCTTCTTGGGCACCCGATCAGGAGCACCGACCTGATTCGCTAGCTTCAGCACCCGATCACGAGCATTGGGCATGGCACCTGCAAAAAAATTACACACAAACATTAGCGACCGAAACGGGCAAAAACAGAAATAAAAGGCTAAACAAAGTCTGCCTACTCAATAACGCCAGAGCTTCCTCCTCGGTATCACACTCGAGCAGAGCCTTCGTATTGACATAACGCGTCTCGGTGATTAGCTCCCCGGCCTCATCCAGGTAGGGCACGCCCTGTCGATTCGCCCAGAACCCCAAGCTGAAGCTCTGCACGTAATCGACCAGCTTCTTGTACGCGAGCCTATCCTCCTCGCCGAGCATCGCGTACTTGACCCGGTAATGCGCCGTGGAGAGATCGAAATGATCACGCTGCCACCTCAGCGGTATCTTCGACATCAGCGTCTCCTCCCCGTTGGGTTCCCGTTGATAGTAGTATAGAGAGTGAAGGGCAGCCCGGGTAATCGGCATCACCACGTACCACCGGCTTTTGAAATGGCGAACAGAATCCTCGTACGTCTTGAACAGACGCACGGGCTGCTTGAAAGAAACCCAACTGTGGCGACCACGGGAACCGGACCTCTGGAGATGGAAAACGTGGAAGAAGAGAGCCCGGGTGCAACCGATGCCGAGGAACTGGCAAACTAACTCGAATGCCCGCGTAAATGCGAGAGCATTAGGATGTAGTTGGGACGGCGCCAGCCGGAGCCACTTGAAGACCGACATCTGGAAGGAGTTGAAGGGCAGTCTAATCCCCGCCTCGCGAAAAGCAAATTCATACATGGTGAACTGCTTCCCCGGGAAATGATGACAAATGCGGTCTTCTTCCTTGGGGGCGCAGCAATACCAGTTTGGTGGATCCTCCAGGCTTATGGTCTCGACCATAGCGTGAGCAGTGATGGCCTCGTCACAGAAGTCTGATTCCTCCTCCAAGGGCTCGTCCGCAACCCAGGAGAAGTCGACCTGCCCGGAAGAGGAGGCGTGTTCGGTACCATCTCGGACACTCCCATCCCCGACAGGGAGACGAGCGATTGTCGCGTCGTCGGTGGAGGACCCAGAATCTTCCTTCCTCGGTCGTAAGCGCCCGGTAGCACCTGAAACGCAGACAGAAAGAGTGAATTCGACGTCGTATCAAATCCACCCTTCCACCGCAGGTCAAGTGAAAGGGCGTAGCGGCGACGGACACTAACCGTGCTCAACTCGGTGGCGCGCGCATTCTATGGAGACCGGGCATAAACTTCATACAACCTATGCAAGTGTTGCCCGGCATATGAAGTTTATGCCCGGTACAGTAGGATCCCAACCCTATTTTATACCATCTAATATACACCTACAGTCCACTACACTGTCCCTAAGTTAAACCTAACCACATTTCTACGAAAATAGCATGCGTTTGACAGAAAACAACAAGGAAAAGGAATGGGTCACAGTGGAAAATCATACCTGACATAGTTAAGTTGAAAAGGTACGGTGGTGTCCGAGCAGAAGACGGTGGTTCAGATAGGAGGACGGGCGGAGACGGCGGTCCAGACGGTTGAGAGAGCAAACGAGAGAGAATGCGGAGAACTCCGATGAACGCGTGAGCAAAAAGAAAAAGTGGAAATGAAGTTACTCAACCCCTTTTTATAGGGCTTGGCACGTGGACCAACACGCTAGGTCATCATTGCCTAGCCTGCCTACGCCGTCTTTGCACGCGAAACGAAGCGACCCCACTAATTCTGAGACACGTCTGTCAAAGATGAGAAGCTGAAACGACCCGAGCACCTATCCGTCTCCTCGACTCACCAATACGCCACCTCCCCGCGTCATACCCACGTTTACTACAAGGAAGGCGCAGATCAACCGATCACCTCCATCCCCGACATTCATGGTGAAAGGGTCGGTCATGAATAGGTCTGGTACGACCTCGCCTGTCTAACGATCAAGCTTCCCCATCGTCTCGGGGAACCCTTAGTTGAAACATAAGTCATCCCTCTGGCTCAGAGACTCGACTTGGGGGGCTCCTGTTCCGGACTGGGCCATGACCCTAGGCACGGCACGGCCCAATGCTCGCCAAGCCCACGTCCAAACGGCCATGTCCACACGACCACGAGGACACGTCAGGTGGACGACAGTCCGCCCGACGAACGTCTCCCCGGCCCCTTAAACACGTGTCGGACAGCGAGCGGGTCCTCCTCATACGATCTCCATCCACTCACCGTCAACCCACGTCGCGGGCACCTCAGTTGTGTCGGGCAGAGCCCTAACGGCATCCCACTCACCACGTCACCCAACTCCCCTATATTGTCGCCTTAGGGATAGGGGCAGTTGGACCAGGGGGCAGACTTTGGTCTAGGTCTTAACGCTTCTTACGCGTCCCCTGGCAGCTCCTCCTTGGGCCTAGCTAATCCAGCCCATTAGGAGCCTTGGCCCAGCGCTGGGGGCTCACTATAAATACCCCTTCCATGGCAAAGGGGCAGGTATTCTAACTCACACTCTGATAATCTCATTCTGTACCTTTTCTGACTTAAGCGTTGGAGCACCTTGCAGGTACACCCCCCTCTCATTTCATTCTCCGGCCCATTCACCAAGACCTTGGAAGGCCCTCCTGATCAGGTGAGATCATATTCTATTTAAAAATTTTATGTTAAATATTATATATTTATATAATCAAATTAATATTGAAGTATTTTATATTTTACTTTACATTAATATTTAGAAATATTTCTATGGAATTAATTTGATTCATTAAAAAGGTATCTATTGGATTTTATTTTATTTTTAATAGATTCATTTTTATATATTGACAATGTAATTTTTTTTTTGTGCATAGATATTCAATTAGATTTTCAAGTCACTCATTTAAAGGGTAAATCAACCTTAGTAAAAAATAAAAATAGATGTTCGGTCGGCTCGAGAATTAGTCTCACAGGGAAATATAAAATCTAAACTATATAATTTGATTTATTTTTTAAATAAATGCTATCGTAAATACCTTACACTTTGCGTGTTACACTTATAATTAATTACTTCTTTTTATAACAAAAACTTCAAATTACCCTGTACTAATTTTTTTTTACAATTATATTAAAATCCTTATTGGGCCTGGTACCAAAAAAGTCATATTGTGGTCTGTATTGACACAATTCTAAAAATTATAGTCCACAGTAAGGGCTTTATAGTGAGTTATCCTAACACCCTTTATTTAAGCCCGACATCCTCCAACTTTTTATATTGACAAAAACATCTCTCAATTTTTCTTTAATAAAATGCTGATTTTTTTTTTAAAATTCGACAGATCAATCAAAAAATTTGTTATGCATTTTCATCCGATATTTTAAAAAACTCGACAAAACTATGTTAATTTTCAAATTTTAAAAAAAATATGATAGTTCATATCCGACATATCAATAAAAAATAAATTAATATTATCGAATTTCTTTTATAAATTCGATATATTTTATGATTTTATGAAAATTTTAGATTCGATAGTTCATATCTCGTGAATATCTCGTGAGCCGATAAAAAAAAAGTTAATACTATCAAATTTTAAATAAATTCGATAGGGTTTGTATGATATTTGCGAAAACGAATATAAAATCATAATTTTTTTTTCAAAAACCTACGTTTTTATACTAGGTATTTGAAAAATATGTTATAAAAAAAATATAATTTTTATACCGCTTTTCCAAATATCCAGTATAAAATCAATGACTTTTGAAAATAAATTATGATTTTACGTCTGTTTTATATAAAATGGGTATAAAATCTATTTTTTATCTTGGTTTTTCCAAAATTCCAATAAGAATACATAAATTTTTCAAAAATCAGCTACATCACACATAAATCCGATAAAAACTTGAATAATAAACCATAAATCAAGAATTTCATAAAAATCTGAAATATAATCCAAAATTCGAAAACTGTTAAGTGTTTTTCAAAATTCAAACCCTTTTATTAGAAGTTTTTTAATAAAATTATACATATTGGAGGATATAAATAAAATGGTGAGATGATAAATTCTCCTTATATCCTTTATGTTGAGTTCATGTTTACATGAGGAGAATTTAACCTCTCATCCCTAAAATTATACTTGGCACCCCATATGGGGCTGCTATTGCCCTTATATTCTCACTAAATATTTTCATTTTATTTTCATTGTGCTTATTGGATTTTTTTGAATTTATTGTGTTTATTGAATTTTTTTTAAGAAATATCGTAATTTTCCGATAAAAAATCACTAATTTCTGGTAAATATTTGAAGAAATACTGAATTTTTCAAAAAATCTGATATAGTTTTCCGGATATTTAAAAACCATCGGTAGTTCACATTTAACAGAAAAAAAATTAACATTATCGGATTTTTTGAAAAATTCGATCAACTACCACATTTTTCAAAAAATCTTGTAAACTCAACACTTTTCAAAAAATCCAATAATGTTAATTTATTTTTATTTTTTGCTTATTGAATATAAAGTACCAATTTTTTAAAAAATCTAGAAAATTACCAAAGATACGGATTTATAAAAAAATATCGTATGAACCGGTAAAAAAGTTCATGTTGGGCTCTTAAAAATACACTAATAGAATTTTGAAATGTTATCGGAAATTCTCAATAAATTACAAGAAATTTCGTTTGCATATTTTGATCCAATTTTATTTAGGGGCAATTTTGAAATTAATAAAATATATATGAGAGTGTCACGAATAAGCTAGGAGTGACATGTTAAATCGTCTTACATTAGCAACTAAAATCAATTACATATTAAGTTGCTTATCATTGTAAGTAGATCCGTCAAATTTCAAACACATTTAAAAATCAATTACCTTTTTAGTTTGCATTAGCAACTTAACTAAATAAAAATAATGCTAAATATTTATTTTAAAAAACACATTTTGTTTTTGTTGAGTTAATTCTAATTTTTAGAAAAATTGGACTTTGACAATCTAGAATTCAATCGAGAAGTAAATAAAGTATATTTATAGGTGATATTTGACTATGCTTGATAACTCATTTGTAGAGTATTTCTTGCATCCCTAGACATAAAATAAGTGAAAACAAAGAAATTTTAATTTGGAGCATTAAGCCATATTTAGGCTAGCTGAACTGTCCTAGTCGAGAGCTTGTATTTTTTCTTTTGGACTTTCCTCTAGACATACTAGTCGAGAAATTGCATTGACTATTTTGCACTTAGCAAGTCCACCTTTTGTTTTCATTGGCATTTTGCTTTCAGCATTGTATTTGTAAAAGAAATAGCTAAACTAAAAACTATTTTAAAGAAAAACAGTAATATAGGGTTGAGTTGTCTCCCAACAAGCACTTACTTAACGTCATTAACTGGGAAATTATCAATGTTACTTAATAATAATTACTTTATAAAATACCACATGATCTTTAATTATGACCTTTACTTCACCTTTGTCAATGTCCACGAGCATCCTCGCAATTTTCGTGAATGGTCTTTCTAAAATGAGAGATACATTTGGGCCTGGTTTGATATCTAGTATCAAAAAGTCCACAAGAAATGAGAACTTATCAATTTGTATCAGTACATCTTTAACAAATACCACTTGTGTCCTGCATGTTTTGTCTGTCATTTGCAATTTTGATGTAGATGACTCTATTTGCAGATACCTAATCCCTTCTATCACTGATAATGGTATTATATCCACATTTGCACCTAAATCAATAAGTGAATTTTCCACCTTCATATTACCAATGGAAACATGTAATACAACTACACCAGAGTCAACCTCTTTCTTTGGTGGATCTTGTTTATTATATTTGTAAGTTCCATCTTGTAATTCTTCTTCTACTGGTCCATCTGCTCATTTTTCAATGGCTTTGACAATAATTCTTTCATCCACAAGAATGTCACTACAATGATTTTTTGAATTGTTCTTCATATTTGTACGAAATATGTTACTTGGGAGATTAGATAGATGCTTGGCTAATTGGCCCACCCGCGTTTCAAATTTTTTGAGGAAGCTTCAGTATTTTTGTGATTGGCCATAGCCACCTGATGAAAAGATTTTTTGTTGGATGGACCAGTCTCGAATATCCATCCATGATTAAAATTGTTATTATGTGGGAATTTGTTGTTCTGATATTGCTCAGACCTTTAGTTTCCTATATAGTTTACTTTTATATATGTATAGGGAAAATTTTGTTGTATGGTCTCCGCTATAGAGTTCACAAAATGGAATTTGCCTTTGTTGAGGTACTTCAAATCTCTTTCAGTTGTTATGGCAGCTTTGACAGTTGTTTGATCAGTTCATCCACCATCTGGGTCAACAACTTATTTTGAGCAAAAATAACATCATTATTGTTTAGCTATATGATACCATTCTTTCTCTGGAAAGGATTTCTATTATGTTTTCCTTAATGATCACTGAGCGTCATTCAGTCAGTGATTGTTGTTGCATCTTTCACAGTTTTGGACATGAGAGAACCCCTAGTAGTAGCATTTAGTAACAACTTTGGTTGTTGTTGGAGTTTATTTCTGAAGACGTGTATCTGCTTGAGTTCGTCAAAATTATGGTTTGGACATCGTCTTGTATCTTTCTCATGATTCAGAGAGAGTTCTCGTTGCACCTTGGGAAAACACAACAATGGTTGTCTTAGCTTCCATGAAGTTGTAGTGAGGAAAGAATCTGTTAAGAGAATTTCCTCCAACAAGTTACGATTTGTCATCGTTGATATTGGTTGATCTAGATACCACTCATTTTCTTTTCCAATGAGAGAGTGCATAAACAATCTTAGGAATACCGCTTCTTCCACATTTTATGGAGCTCTTAGCGTACTAGAAATTTTGTAGAATTTTTTGATGTGTGCATACGGATGTTCATGATCTAAATCCACAAAAGGGTTATCATATAGAATTTATAATAAGCCCATTTTTATTTCACTTTGTTAAACATTCCTGTATTTTCTAACTAGGTGAGTTAGATGTTTTGGACTATTATGGGATGGTGTGCCACCTTTGTTGTTTCCATTGTTATTGTTATTGTAGTAGTTATTGTTGTTGTCATCGACTTCAGCCATGGTTCTTTATTTTGAAACAAAAGACTCTTCAAGATCTATCCTCTTGTCTCTTTGTTTCTTTTTCCTGTTCTTACTGAGGGTTTTATGTGTGGTTCTTTTGATTTCAGGATCGAATAAAAATTATTCCGCGGGAACCTTTCCTTGCATAAACTAGTAAAAATGGAACTAACTCTAGATATCAATAGGTTAGTGACTATAAATAGTGTATACAACTATTAACATATATATACATATATAAACAATACTTAAAATAATAAAAAATATGCGATGTCTTTAAAAACTAGTACCAATCCCCGGCAACTGAGCCATTTTGTTGCTTGAGCACAAACATAAGTTTTATAATTATCATATCCATATAGACGAGTAGTTTTAAAGACCGTTAGAATGTTTTTAAGATTATAAGTAGATAATAGTTTAATAGTCTGTGTGATTCGTGCAAGTACATGACATAAAATAAATGATAGAAACTAAAGTGGAGATTTTGGTGTCAACAGTAAGAAAGCTTGTTAGGGATAGATTTTGTCATTACATATTTATCATGTATAAACATAGGTCAATAATATGCTTCTATACTCAAATATCAATATTACCATTTGTTGCTCTCACTCATATCTCTTGTTGGTCTCAACACTATGAGATCAGTGCATTATCTAATAGTCGATATCTCTGTTTATTAACCAATACAAAGCATTACATTCAAACAATTATAAAGCAGGAAGACTCCACACTAATCCTACTACAGTATGTCTAGGCATAAGTAACCAATAGATGATTATCTTTGATCTAGTAATGACAAGCACCTTTCAAATCTCAAGTCATACCATGAAAACAAGTTTTAGGTAGCAAACCTAAAACAAACATTAAGATTAAAAAGTCATCGATATTAAAGTTTTAGTTGACTTATATAAAACACCATGACCTATTTAATATATGAATATAATGACTACAACTAACCCATAACAAAAAAAAGTTTCTATGCTTACTCATCATAGTTGTACTAATAATCCCATTAAGCAGGGCTTGGAAGTTTATCTAACATGTCACTTAAGTGAAATTTCCGCCTTCAGACTCCTTCTCTTATTCATCTGTTGTTGACCAAAGTGAAACTACTCTCATTCTATACTACATCACTCTACCAAAAATACCTTAGAACTACTAGCCTCTATTTTTATACATGTATTGAGGGCCCTCGCTAGGCGCACCACCCATGCACCTAGCGAGTTCGCTTTCTTCTAGATTAAGCATTGCTAGCTGTTTGGCAGGTGGCCCTAGCTGCCTTGCCTCTCTAGGCGCACCGCCCCAACACTTATCATACAAACTGTTTCTTCACCATGAAGTGCTTTAGCTCAGAAGTATCATCAGGCCTCGTGAGCTCACTTAGAACGCCTATGTTCATAGCCCAGCGAGCCTTGCTTTGCAAGGTTTTGCCCTGGCTTTCTCTTTATGTCTTGACTTGTGGCTTTCCATGCATTTTTACATATTTTCAATTAATACATGCTAAGAAAGTCTTAAATAGATGTTTTATCACTTTGTATAGAAAAATTGGGGGTTTTATATTGACTGCTTGTAAAATAAGTCAATAAGTGCCAACACAATTTAAGTAAATTTGTCACTTATCCTATATGCCTAAAAGATTTTTTATGATTTATAACTATTTCGGGCCAATCAAACGTCTCAAAAAGATTGATCCAATTCGAATACCCAATTTAAAGTTTTATGTGCCTAAAGATGACAAACAAGTAAACCCTTTCTAAAAGGCCGCTGACCGGAATCGGAACTATGCACATCGCAACTGTTGGAATCAATCCAACAACCTCCCATATTCTTCGTTTCGCTCAGGTTGGGGCGGTTTTAACCTCCACTCGTATATACACATGATCACACGCCACACTAAGGTATGGTTCATTCACTCTTACAAGTTACACCTCTCTGACCTTACCAACTTGAGCGTTGAAGTTATAACTTTGTAGGTACACCCTTCCTCCATCTTAACCGAGAGCTTCTACAACGAATTTTACCATCACATCATCAATTTCCTATTCTACATCGGAATAGTGGTACTTTCTATGGATTTTTTTTATACTCATGAAAATCCATATCGAACTCCTCTTAGCTCATATATTGAATCGCCATAACTATTCTTCACAACTGACTAGATCACCATGAATTTTCTCAACCAGTCATGGTAGATTTCAAATCAACTCAATTGGCCTCTCAGTGCAACGCATGTCTTGCAACAAATTTTGGTTCCTCTACTAATCGATCAATAGACTTTTCATCTCCCCAAATTTTGGTTCCTCTACTAATCGATCAATAGACTTTTCAAGTCTTATCTTCTTTCCCGCCTTTCTAGAAAATAATCCACGTTCAACCATATAAAAATAATAAACTACATACTAAAACACATGAGCCATAAATACTCCAAAACTTTCAACAAATTCAAGCCACACTCATGATGTATGGAGTGGACAAACTCATAATAAGCATCTACAAGTTGGTGGAGCAATCAAGCGCACACCTTCTGAATGAAAGTCGTTCCTGTACAGAACAAAATCAATAAAAATATATTTCCCTAGCTTCCATTCACATGGAAGTATTGTAACGTGGCATCCTTGGGGATATACCAAGCTTGACCACTGACAGAGTTTCATCACAACACATGAGGGGCTCCAAATCGCTAGAACACACACGTCATCAAGCCTTCAATTCTCATCCTCATAGGTCGAGTGGTGGAAATGGTATTCACACCCCTACAAAAAAGATAGCCTCTCTAGGAGATCCATGTTGCATCATTCCTAGAGGAAGGATGACCTAGATGTCAAATACTAGTCCCCTTTCAACGTCAGAAAAACCCAATCTCAAAATACATCATTGAGTGTGGAATTTCTGAATTCCTTGAAAAACTTATGAATCTAGATAATTACGAAGAAACTAGGGGCCCAATTGAGCATACTAAGCATATAGATACCATTCTAAACTATCATCATTCCATGAGTGCAATGAAATAAAAACTATTCGTGCTAGATCTCAAAGGAACTGTTATGGCGTGCTTCAAGACCCTAGCGAACAATTCTATCAATTCTTGTAGGAAGCTTTGTGATGAATTAACAACACGAAAATGAAAATAAAAAAAACATTTATTGTCGTTAGCGGGATTCACCAAAAGAAGAAGGTAAACTTATGAGGTGTATGAACGAGTTCAAGAAAGTGGTAATGGAAATAGGAAGATCCAATGATGTGTTGAAACAATGGATCTTCGAGAAAGGATTAAGGATAAATTACATGTTATGTGATAAGTTGAGGCTAGAGGAGTGAATGACATCCTCACTAGAGCCCAACCATATCTTAATTATGAGGAGAAGTGGTTAACCAAAGACATAGAAAAAACAAAGGGTGTTAGGGAATCCAACGAATGATCGGCTTGGAGATAACATACGCCGAGATGAAGCGGAAAGAGATGCACAAAAGAGGGAACGAGCAAGGTTTTCATCTTACACTCTTATTAACACATCAAGAGAAAATATTTTACAAGACTGTGCCAACATCAAATTCAATTAGGTTAGGTAAGATACCCCTACCCCTAGGATGGACAAGTAAAAAAATCGCTTCCATAAGAGCCACATACACAACATGGATGAAGGTACCCATCTCAAATATGTTATCATAGAGATTATTAAGAAGGGAGGATTAGGTTGGTACTCCAAATATGACATAAAAAAATACAATCATGAAGGCAAAAGAGATTCTACCAGGGAGTCTAGAAGGTGGAATAACTCGCCACATAAAAAATGGTCCCACCTCCTAAACATATCATCACCAGAGAAGACAATTGAACTTGTGGAAAAGGTCATAAAATGCAAGGATGGAAATGAATATTAAGAGGATGTTCGAAGAGGAAAACAAACATTCATGGAATTCGTTATAGGGGGATATAATTTCATCACATCCATCATTAGCGGGTTCCCTTGCCCAAAGACACCGTTGAGTGGGGTCGTGAAAATGAAGATTGTCGAGTTGATGACAATCTATAAGAAGTGAGAAATGTGTGTTGAAGAGAAACCATAAAAATACCCATCTTAGGGTTTATGGACAATGAGAAGGTAGAATAAAATCCCAACAAGATCTTTCCATTGTTAATGAAAACAACCATAACTAATTTTGACGTCTCGAGAATTCTCATTGACTGAGGGAATTCATGCAATAAAATGTATGTTAAAATCTTCATAGGGTTAATAAAATAGAATTTGTCACCCTAAACGGGCTATGGCATACAAGCTTTCAAGACATGGTAACTCGCCCTTGGAGTTTTGTAGAGCTTAGGGTCACCTACAAGGAAGGAAGGGATTCTTGGGCAATAGATCTACACTTTTTTGTAGTCCCGTGTAAAAGCATCTACAAATGCATCTTACATAGGCCTTTCTCTGTGACTTTAGACATCATGATCTCCTCCGTCCACCTAAAGATGAAGTATCATAATATACATAACAAATCAATGACTATATGTGTTAACCTAGGAGGAGCACCACATGTACATAAACCCA
Organism: Lathyrus oleraceus; assembly: GCF_024323335.1. Taxonomy (NCBI): domain Eukaryota; kingdom Viridiplantae; phylum Streptophyta; class Magnoliopsida; order Fabales; family Fabaceae; genus Lathyrus; species Lathyrus oleraceus. The sequence goes on along the minus strand of NC_066580.1, from coordinate 487,162,740 downwards.
TTCAACATAACCAATATGCAACATATGTCAAATAGGAGGATAAGGTCCAATAGATATTAATTTCGTTTTACCTCGGAAAATGCTTATAAATGATTGTAATCAACCACAAGACCTTAGATCTAGGTTGTAGAAGAAGGTGGAAGGTAGAATCTCCCTATTAGATGAATGCAAATGTAGGTTATCAAAGGATAACACCAAACCATCTACCACAATAGGCCATGTGGCGTGATCTGAAAGGAGAAAACTCTACCTTAGACTCTTTACTGGATGAAGTGTTAATGATTAACATGCTGAAGTTGGATTCTGGAAATACAACTTTAATTGATAACCCAACAAGGAGAACCACCTGATTGAATAAAATCACATCTAAGCCATTTGCATTACATGATTTTATATACTTGGTGTTATTAATACAATGCAATCACTTTAATGTTAAGATAATAAATGAGTTCTTTTCCAAAATCTCCCCTATATTACTATATGAATGACATGCTAAATCTCAACATGAAAAAAATACTAAATCACAACAAGATAAGGGTGTATTGTCATAAATGCTACAAATGTATGACTTAAGTAATCAAAACTACGATAAGTCACACGACAAAGGACACTAAAACCTTGAATGCAAAGATGGTGATTTAGGCTCACCCCTTAGTAGTTATCCACTCTAGAGTGCAAGAGGTGAAGCCCTTTCTCACCTCAAGCTCGAACCAAGTTTTCAGTTGGGGAAGCGAAGAGGAGAAAACCCTTGGTCGTGCACGCTTCTCAGAGAAGTCTAATAAAGAATTATGTCATGACTCTATGATTTCTAAGAGAGACCACGAACATTGATCTTGGATTAAGGAGAGTAAGGATAATCAAGATAAATATCGTGTTATAAACAACAAAGAATTATCACTTATTTTTAAAAGTAATGGGGGGATTAGAAAACAAATAAATAATATACATATAAGAAGAGGAAACAACAAATAATGTTTCATTCATTAATGGTATCCTTGCATGGAAACAAAGTACAAATGATCATAGAATACCACCAGGTACACGAGAAAAAAACTATAGCCTACGAGGAAGATTTCATACCAAGGATAACCACTTTTCCATATACTATTTCATGTTCAGGATGAATCTACTCCCTCGATATTTTCACTTAAGGGTGGAAGAATTCCACCTTCTTCAAGGCATTATCAAAGGCATCATACATAATGAAATAGTTGAATTCAACGAATTTCACATATACTTTGGTCAGATAAACCTTTCCAAACTCCATTTCTTGCAACTTTTATTAAGATACTTTCTAACTATTAAGGGCCTCACTCGAGGACCTCTCCAATTCCTCTATCGTCTTGTGAGAAGAATCCAGAGACTCATTCACATTGGCTAGAGTAGTTTGCGTATCAAACAACTTTTTTGAGGCAACGGTTATGTTCGTCTTTTTTTCTCTTATCTCCAAAACTAACTCCACCACTTTCTTTTATATAAAATATGGATACACGCACATTTGCACATCATTAACCACTTCTCTATGAATTCATACTGACTCACTGAGATCATGAAGAAGCATATCCTTTTTAACAACAAGTGTATTAATATGTTTTTGGAGAACTTCTTTCTTCCTTTGAAGACTCCTATCACCACAACCCACCTTTCCCCGAATCTCCAAAAGCTTGTAAGTCAGTGGCCCTACACATATGGTATGGAATTTTCTCCATTTCCTCTCGAAGGAACCTATCCTCCTTACATTCCAAATATGAATAATCTTATTTAGAAAAGTAATATTGGTGCTCTCTAACCATCCCAACACTCCATTTTTCCTTCTCCAATAGGTGGACTCAATAAAGTAAGGTCCATTATCTTCCACTGGCCCTCCTTCTTGTAACATCTTGTGGGAACCCTTATACATTATTCTATGCGGATGCCTAGAAATAGCTTCACTGCTAGATTGATATAGAGAATATTATCCTTGATCACCTATAGGTAGCTGAGGACTTCTCCATCTAGGTAGAACTATTATAAGGGCTAAATATTTAGAGTTATCCTCAGGAGGAACCAACCCCATAAGACTTGCAACAACATCAATAGATGGAGAATAACTACTCCTCAACTCCATCTTCATATAAAGCATAGTTTTTAAGCATTTCATCTCATTAACAAGAAAAGGAAAGGAAAAGAAAAAGGTAGTAAGTGCCTTCAGTATGGAATACCAAATACATAAAAGATGTTTCTGTCATTACTAAATATGTTACAAATTTCCTCTTTGGTGGCCCCTTTAACTAATAGACAATTTGAGGTCTCTTTGGAATTTGCGCTAGATGATTCAACTTCAACAAATTTGAGGTCTTCATAGAAAATTGTGAGCTTATTTGTCAAATACTTCTCTTCTTGGGATCAATCACTGGCCTGATATATGTTCTATCTTGATCCCACCAATAAGTCGTTTTATCACCAAAATTTAGAGAATTTATCAAAACATTTTAAGGATACCCCGATATGAATCTTACATATACTCTCATGAGCAGTATGGTTAAATGGTGCTACTAGGTAATATATGTCCTTGAAATTCTGTATGTTAACAATGTATACCTCAAAAATCTTTTATCTCTATCTAAAAGAAAGCAAACCTTGACCCTGGTCTGAGCTTAACAAAGTTCTTTAGATTTGAAGAGATGGAAGAAGAATGTCAGAGTCGAAGAACCTTTCTTGTATTCACACAAATATTTAAAAAAAATGACATAAGGCTAACTCACATGGTGTAAATGTGAAGGGAGAGATCCCCATTTGATTAAGAATCCCACCTAGAAATCGATGAAGGGGGGCCAAAATCTCATCCAAGAGAAACAGAACTCGTGGAGAGGAAGAATGTACCTCACATATCGACTACATGAACTCTTATAACTTTTAAGAGGAAACACCCCCCCCCCCCCTCCCCAATCATAGGAAGGACCCACCCTAGTGAAGGTGTTATCTTAACCTCATTCATTAGCAAAGACAAAGACTTTATATAGAATTTCTTGATCAACCCAAAGAAATTGATCTTCGACCTCATGAGATTCACTATTTTATTGATCCTCTCCATCCATTTCCACTTTGTTGTCAAAATAAAAAGATAATGACCATAAATACAAACACATGATTGTGATTTTATCCACCATCTAACTTCATTATCAGTTGAGTCACAACCAAAAACACGTATGTGTACCCTAATATAGGTTTGAGACTTCTATTCTCGCCTAATGTCATCTACATATTATGGGTTGGCTAAATACAAAAATAGGAAAGCAAAGTCTCTAGCTATTTCTTAAAGTCAATACCAATAGGGAAGCTTTTCCCCCTCAACAACAGTCATACCTTGAAATCATCCAAAGAAAAAACGAGGTTGTAAAAATAAAATATTATTACCCTAAGGTATCCCGAGGTTTCATGATACGAGAGAGGTGAATCACCATAACTCTAAGAAGAACGATATAACAAAAAAAGAAAGTTTGAGAAGAAGAAAGGTGCAATGGCTCTGAAACAGCAAGAAGTGTATGAGAATAAATGCTTTGCATACCCAAAATACTAAAAGAGAGATTGATCTCACCCTTTGAGATATATATATATATATATATATATATATATATATATATATATATATATATATATATATATATAATCAATTGATGACTTCATCATCTACATTAAAAAATCAAAGTATTAAAGCACGACCAACGGTCCATATCTGACCTTGATCGTGTAACGACATTCAGGCACTCTGAGAATATTATCCCATATCCTAAGATACTAGGGCCAAATGGAAGATTTACATTGTGAAATATTTGAGTTGCAACACAAGCATTTAACATGTGTTTTCCTGGGAACACCTATTCTCACTCCATATGCCATTGATCTCTTACCTAGCTGATATAACCTCCCAAAAACCTCAAAACAATGAAAAAGAGAATTCTAGTGGTCCGTCTCAACACTTATATAACAACAAACCCTCGCCAAGAGGCCACACACCGAAATTTGTCACTACACAAATCACAACCATTGAATTCATTGTCACGGTTTCCCGTATTTTACGTCACATTTATCAGGGTGGTTTTAACCGTCGTTCTATATAAACACGATTGCACACCACTTTAAGGTATAATTCATTCACTCTTGTAAGTTACACATCTCTAACCTCATTGATTTGGTCATTGAAGTGCTAACATTGCAGATACACTACCTTATTCCTCGTACCAGAGAGCTTCTACAACGATTTTCACCAACACATCATCAATTTTCTGTTTCACACCAGAATAATAATCTAACTTATATAGTTAAGTACATTAGATTTTTCAAAAATAATAATTTTAAAAAAATAGATTGATTTGACTTGAACAGAATGTAAATTAAATCACAAACCTCTACAACTACTACAAATAAGCATGACCTATTTTCACCTGTAAATGATTAATGATTGTTGAACTCATAATTTAATACATATTTTCTCCAACCAATTTGTATTTTAAGTGGAGAAATATTTAGAAAATAACACCTAAAATTAGGAATTTAAGTTCAATCATTAATTTGATGGAATTCAAGTATTTAATTTAAAAAATCTAACCTAACAAAACTATAAAACAGATTATTATATGGTGGAAACTAGGAAGTAATGAGAAACAAGCCATTTGATGTCGGCATTGGGAATGGATGTGGGTCATATGATATGACTTGTTCAAGTTTCAAAAGTCAACTTGCTCTGATATGGAGATACAATAAGATCACAACATATAATATTAAATTGGTAATAATTTATAAAAAAAATTCAACGCAAAATACACACTATTTTGAAGTTTGATCTACCAATAAATTCAACTTGAGTCTTATGGCTGTTTCTATATCTCCAGCAATATCGTTTCCCATTTCATATTCAAATTTTCAAATTATGATTCAGACATGAATGATTTTTTTTTTTTAATGAAGAAACATGAATGAATTATTGTACTTCATATATTTTAAAATAATAACAATAACACCCCATAAACGTTGACCCAAATTATTTCTATAATTTTTATTGATTGTGAAATTACATTACATTGTAGTGAAAGTCTAAAAAGTTCCTTTTATAACGAGAAAAAGAGAAACAAAGTTTGAGATAGGAACCAAATAAATCAAAATCAGTTTATTTATTAATTATTCACGTGTTTCATAACATTTTGGGCTTGAAGACACCTAGATACTATGTTGGCTATGTTGGGGGGAAATTATGGATTACATATTCATTTTACCAATATAATACACCATTGATTTGGAACTCTTAGTGAGAAACAATGTCTAGATGAACCAAAAGAAGTAATGGGGTATCTATCCCATATTCAATTTCAACAAGGTTTTTAAAATCCATCGAAGATGTTTGGTGCCAATTAGTTAAGGGGCTAGACCTCTTGCACAACAAGTAATAGATCTCACCCTAATAGTTGATGCAATTAAGACGTAATTTGGAATAAATTTAAGCTTGTGGATAGGTTGATGTTTAAGAGTCCACGTCCTAAATGGATGGACAATTTGGTGCCTCTTCTTAGAGGGTTTGAAACTTCAAACCTTACTATCTCAAAACAAAGTGAGAGGACATGAAAATTAGGGGTGGCAAAACGAGTATATCTGTTTTTTCCGTATTTTTTTACGTGTTAAATTAAGATTTTAGATGCGCACCATCTACTATGTCTGCTCAACCTCCATCCTATTTTCTGAGGGTTTTTGCATAGGCGAGTATTAACATGATTTTTTTTGAGAAATTTAGACTTTAGGGGTGCAGGGCCTATCGGGCTCGCACCGCCCTCCATTTTTTGTGGCGAGAGTCAATTTTTTAGACCTACATCCAATATTATGTATGTCCCAAACTATTTTTTTCAGGATTTTATGAGGCGAACATGCATGTTTGCCACCCTTAATGATAATGTATTTAGCTGACTGATCGCGACTTTATGAGTCGAATTTGGGGTACAAACTGCAAGTGCACAGTTCTATCGCGTAGTTTTAAAAGATATCGATCCCACATGGACTTATGAATCGATATACCGTTATCTAAGGTTACTTCGTAAAGCTAAGGCAGGTAATACTTTGATTGTTTGGGGGAAAAAGCTAAAACTAAAATAAGATCTAAAATAAATATCTAATAAACGGATATCGGTATGTAGTTCGTCGTAATTAGGGAATCAATTCTTTGTTGGTTTCTTGGTTTTAAAATAAATCCTTTCAGTTGACACTATTGATTAAAAGTCTTATCTCAAACTCTCACTCTGTTGAATAAACTATGATTTTATATTAACGTAGCTGTCACTTATAGTTAAGTCAAAAACCACTTTTTGAAAACAATAGAATCCGTAGAAACTCTTTTTAAGAAAACACTAATCGTCTAAACACCCTTATCTCAAACTCTCGCTCTGTTGACTTAGGTTATATAATTAAATTCAAATGCTTAACTCTCGTCCTCACATTCAATCTTTAAAAATACTTTTTGAAAAAGATTAGAATTTAATTAACTCTAAAAATTGCTCTCGCCCTGATCTAGAATTAATGTCCAATTTACACTGTCCAGTCAAAAACTCAAACTCTCGTTCTATTGCTTTTAACTTCTTTATGTCTTTTACTTTCGTACAAAAACCTTGTTATTAAACCTGTAAATTGAGACCGTAAAAAGAGTGATTTTAATTTTAAACTTAATTAAACCAATTTGGTTTTGATTCCTTCATTCCGCTTACTCTACATACCGATACCTAAATAATTTAGCCAGACATGCTAAACAGACTTAAATAATTATCATGCATAAACAGATTCATCTCAGGCAAATAATATAAATAAACAGTAAAGCAGGGCATATATAAATTCAAACAATAATTAAAGAACCTGAGAAATTAAATAGCAGTCTTGAACACTCCACCACAGGCCGGTTGGATTTGTTCTTGAATTCTTCAATCAAACAGAAAAATAAAAGCGAAGGAATAAAAAAACTAGATTCTAACGTAAGGTTAGATCCGGTGAAAGGTACACAATAGTTTCCGGTGTAGAAACTATTGTGCGAAAAAGAATTAACTAAGTGCTGAAAAAGAAAATAGAAATTGCAAGGGAAACAATATAAAAATCGTAAAAGTAATGCTGTAAAAATGTGCTTGTACTGCTGGAAGAGAAAAATTGCGAAAAAGAGAAAGCGGCGAAGAAGCGTGGAACCTCTGCAGGGTTTGCAAAGCTGATATTTATACTGGTCACTTTCTGTAACGGTTTCCAAAAGTATTCCGCGTCAAAGGTCTTCTCGTGGCGAATGGTCAGGCGTGCAAATAGGACTCAACGTCTCTGAAGCCAAAAATATAGGGGAATGGTGTGACGTCCGTCACACCATGTGTGACGCTCGTCACATAAGTGTGTAAAGCGTGACGCTCGTCACAGCCTTTGTGATGCTCGTCACAGGCACAACGCCTGTGCTTTTTGGGCTGGGCTTTGGCTTTTGATATTTGCTTCTTTTCATTCCTTTTTGCACCTCCTTTTCTTCCTTTTTTACTTGTGCTTCAAATAAACCACCTGAGATAAATAGAAAGAAAATACCGCGTAATATCTAATAAAATGAAATAAATCGAAGTAAATAATAATATAATTTAATTAAATTGAGTCCTAGAATGTGATACTATTTCATGTTATCAAACTCCCCCATACTTAGATCTTTGCTTGTCCTCAAGCAAAATACAGTATAGAACTTGTTTTAAAAAAATTTAGCCAGATGAAATTTCAAAACACACATCAATTCGTACTAGGTTGCATGTAAACCTTGTTTAGAAGTAACTTGAGTTTAATCTTGACATCAACAACCACCGTCACAACCTCAGATAACCCCACCTTATGCAAACCAGTTCGAGTAATGCCATTATAGCTATCCTAGTTCCTTTACTCTTATTTCACCCGTTTTCATTCTAGCGAAATCACATTAAGCCCTTTATCTTTTCGCGCACATAGTGGAGTAACCGGTTAGTGATTCTGATCCCCTTTTAGCTAGAAGTTCTGGTACATAAGTCGGATAACTTCGTTATTCAGTCCATTGCAAATTGCGGGGGATCGGACCGTAGTCCGCCCTACCAAGTTCAGTACCAGATACCTGCTGAACCAACTCATAATGGATCTTTCATATTATGCTTTTGTATGATCTGCAACCTTTAGATTAAATGATCTGGTAAGGATCACCTAACTTAATTAGTGCATTTCCTGATATATATATATATATATATATATATATATATATATATATATATATATATATATATATATATATATATATATATATATATATATATATTTATGTTACTTTGGGAATCATTCACTTATATTCATCGGCTCTCCACGTAGTTTGCTATTAAGATGGTGCTGACTTCTCGTATAAACTACTCGAGGTTATTATAAAACTAAAAGTTCAAGGGATTGGTATAATAGGTACTTATCCTGATCTAACATGTTGAGGTTCTTAGAGCGTTGTTATGGTAATAATTTTTGTCTTGATTTTACTCAAGTTTTGTAAAATAAGCGACCTTTATACTTATTGAGTGTGTTGAATTTTTGTTATGGCTCATGAAAATTGAGGGGAATAGATAATAGAAAGTTTTCACACTTGGGACTTAACTTAAAATAAATCTATATTATAAGAAATATTATTTTATTATATTTTTTTTTTTATAAGGGAAATAACAATGAAAAGAAAGATACATACTTGAAAAAGAAAAAGGAGGATAGAAAGAACACGGTTTTCCCCCCCATACTTGAATGAAACATTGTCCCCAATGTTTTAAGGAAAAGAAATGAATTACAAAAAGAAAGGAAAAGGAAACTAAAGTTAATTCTGCCTGCCGCCTCTTGTTCTTGGACCTGGTGATCGTTGACGTATTTCTAAGTTGTCGAATTTGCTGAACAACTCAGTGAACCGCTGGTCGGTTATGGCATTCCTCTCTTCCTGTTGTTGTTGCATTTGGCGCATCATTTGCATCATTTCGAGATTCTGTGCTTGCATACCATCAATAGCATCCATGATGTCGTCGTTGGTTGCAGGCCTTCTTCGTCGACGACGTCGGGAGGATGGGCCAGGTGCATTATCGGAAGGGTTGAGCGGGACTGATTGTTGTGCAGGAGCGTTATCACCTTGCTCCATTTCTTCGAACTCGTCGGTAGACGGGTTTGTATGTGAAGGCTCGGTAGCTTCGGGAGCATTCAGATCATAGAGGTGGCGGTTGGGATTGGTGACATCGGTTAAAGCAATGTTGGGTAGAACAACACTTGGGACTGCCTGGTTATTCACCATAAGGTAATATTTTCCGCCTACTCTGTTCTTTATTAGGCGGCTGGACCGACAGTAGCTTATATCCATAAATAGGGGAGGTAAAGATTCTAAAGTTTGGAGTCGGTCCCCTAGGTTTAAGCCAAGTGCTATGGTGGTGATTAATCCACCAATTACAAAAGGTTGACAGACTCTAGCATATAAGGTGCGGATATGATGAAATAGGAAGGAGGCGGCGTTTACCTTAGCATTCGGTTCGAAGACGCATTCGAGGAAGAATAGTTCCTTTGCGTTGACCTTGCTGTTGTTTGGTCTTCCAAAAACTGTGTTTTGTAGGATGCGGATAAAGTACCGGATGGTTGGGTTATGTATATGGGAAACAAGGAGCTCTTCCCAGTTGTTGGCATCTACACCGGATATTTTCCTAAAGAGGTCGAAAGCGGCAACTGTGTTCCAGTTTAGGTTTGGAGGGATTCTGGGGTAGACTTGTCCTTCTATGGGGAATTGTAGCATGGTACTCAATTGGTTTTGGGATAGGGAGTACTCGGTGTTGAACATACGGAAGGTTGCGGTACCGGTTAAGAATTCGTCCTCACCGGTGGGAGTGTTGTACGCATAGGAACTTAAAAATTCTAAGGTTAGGGATGGGTAGGTGGGTTGATTATGCGTGCATAGAAAGGTTAGATCGGCAAGGCGGAGCATCCACTCGATACCTTGAAGTAATCCTAATTGTTGTAAACAAGTTGAATCAGGATACCTGGTAGAGGTGACACCTCGTTGTTGGAAACGCTCGAATTGCTCCCTTTGATAGTTATCATCTTCAGATCGGAAGATGATGTTTCCGAAATTTTGATTTCCCGCCATACTGATGAATGAGTTGGAAGAAGTAATTAGGAAAGAAAAGAAATATGTTTTGATTGTATAGAATAGTTGTGATGTAGGAAGAAAGGTATGGTGGGTATTTATAGGAAAAAATTTGAAGTTGGAAAGGGAGTGGTTGAAAAGTAAATAAATGTGGGTAAATGTGAATAAATGGGGAAGGTAAAAAGGTGTAGGGTTGTAACGTTCGTCTCCAACGTCTTTGTAACGTTCACCTGGCCAGAAGGCGTTACGCTCGTTACAAGGGCATGACGGGTGTCACAAGCACTTTGCGTGACGTCCGTGATAGGTTGTGTGACGCTCGTCACACATTCTTTTTGGCATGGTTTTTGCTTGCGTTCTTCATAATGACTTTGGTAATTTATTTTTATTATTTATTTTGTTTTGCTCCAGATTATTTTATTCTGCTATTTAATTTCCCTGCATGCTATTCTACTTTGTATAATAGTGCATAAATATATTATATTTTTAATAAGTTATGTAGGCAGCAACAGTAGAGAGCATTTTTGATAGATATTGCATAATTCATAATAAAATAGGATAATTCAATAGCTTCATAAAATAATCATAATGTAACAATGGGAAAAACAAAAATGCGAAAGGGAAACAAATACGAACATAATTTGAAATAACATTAAATAATAAAACTAACTAAAACTAGATAACTAAGAAAAACAACTTCTATCTATCTGCATGATCTCTGGCCGGAGGAGCAAAGGAGTTAACACGGTATAGCAACTCGTGAAACTGATTTGTCATACTGTTCATGTATCCCATAAATTCGTGTCTCATGTTAGCGAACTCTTCTCTGAGGGCATCTTTTTCTGACATCAAAGCTTCAATGGCGGTGTTATAATCAGTCCCGGGCATATGATGTCTAAGGTCGGGTATTGCCGATTCTTCGGTCTGGACAGGTTGAGGAGGATCAATATCATAATAACCAGATGGTGTCTGAGGGTCTGATTCAGCATAAGGAATCTGGTCATCGCAAATCTCATAGTCCTGGATGGATTCAGTGGATCTAGCAGGAGAGGGGGTTTCGTTCAGATTGTAGAGCCAGTTATTGCGGTTATGAACACTAGTCCTAGGATCGGGCATGGTGAATAGGCAAAGAACTTGGTTATTAATTATAAGCTCAAACTCGTCAGATCCTAGGTTTGCTATAAACATAGTGTTGAAGAGGAAGAGTATACTCATAGTAGTAATGCCACAAAGAGGGCTTAGGTCAAGCATAGGCTGACGTAATCCGATAGCATTACCAATCATGGTTATCAAACCGCCTATTCGAATTGGTGCTCGTTCATCTTGGATAAGGTGGTCTAAATTTTCCAACATAAAAGTGGCACCGTTTACTGGACGGTTCTGGGAAGCACAAAATATGATGAAGAGTTCATCACGTGAAACTGTGGTACTGTTTGGCTTCTTCCCAAATAAGGTGTGGGTCAGGATCTTATGGAAATAACGGAAGGCCGGGTTATGTATGTTTCCAGAGAGAAACTCATGTTCCTCGGGATCGTCATTTCCAGTCAAGTTACCCCAAAAGTGTTCAAGTTCTCTATATTCAAAAAGTTCTTCTTGGCTCACTGTGAATGTGTCAAAGGATGTAGGGAAACCTAAAAGGTTGGTAAAGTCTTGAATATTAAATTGGTACTCCATGTTAAACATTCTGAACTGAATAAAACCTCTGCTTATTCCTTTCCCATGGCTGGGTAGATAGATCAGAGAACTAAGGAATTCTAGAGTCAATCTCCGGTAAGTGACAAATTGTCTACGGATAGGAGCGGTTTCCCACCCAATCTGACTCAGCAAATACAGGACACTTTGTCTTAGTCCAAGGGCAGTCATTGCCCAGTCATCAGCATACAGACTAGGTAGCATCTCTCTCGTGGCTAGTTCCTCAAATTTTTGTTTCTGAGTTGTTCCTCTGAATTTGATACCCATACGATCAATTTGTCCCATCAGGTTAGTGTTAGCTAGAGAAAAGAAAAACAAGAGTTTTAGTCAGGATTTGGCCAAATGCCGAAAGAAGAAGGGAAAAGTTTTTAATAAATAAAAATAAATTAAGAATGAATACTAAACAAAAATTAAAAGAATAATTAAGGAAGAAATAGAAAAATAATAATAGAAAAAATAAAATATTTGTGGGTTGTCTCCCACTAAGCGCTTTGTTTAATGTCGCAAGCTCGACACAAAAACTATCAATTATAATCTATAAGTTCTGGAGGCATTTCGTCTAAGTGCAAGACTTGCGAATCTTCATTGTTTTCTGCATAGTGATAATGTTTTAGACGTTGCCCGTTTACGGTAAATGGTTCCATAGATTTGCCTTTAATTTCTACTGCTCCACTGGGAAAAACATTGGTGATTTGGAAAGGACCTGACCATCTAGATCGTAGTTTTCCCGGGAATAACTTTAGCCTGGAGTTAAATAAAAGGACTGTATCGCCTTGTTTGAAGCTTTTCCTTGATATGCGCTTGTCATGCCATTGTTTTGTTCTTTCTTTGTAGATTCTGGCATTTTCGTAAGCGTCTCTTCTGAGTTCCTCTAATTCGCTTATATCAAGGATTCTCTTTTCGCCGGCGGCTTTATAGTTTAAATTTAGATTTTTAATAGCCCAATAGGCTTTATGTTCTAATTCTACCGGGAGGTGACAGGATTTTCCATAAATTAGCTTAAATGGGGTTGTCCCTATGGGAGTTTTGTAAGAAGTTCGGTAAGCCCATAAAGCTTCTGGTAATTTCAATGACCAGCCTTTCCTTGAAGTGGCGACTGTTTTCTCTAGTATCTGTTTTATTTCTCTGTTAGAAACTTCTACTTGCCCACTGGTTTGAGGGTGGTAAGGTGTCGCTACTCTATGTCTTACGCCATACTTAAGCAGTAGTTTTTCGAGTACCTTGGATATGAAATGCGATCCACCATCACTGACTACTATTCTTGGGACACCAAACCTTGGAAATATTATATTCTTAAAGAGTCTAGTTACTACTCGTGTGTCGTTTGTTGGAGAAGCTATAGCTTCAATCCATTTTGATACGTAGTCAACTGCCACGAGTATGTATTTGTTACCGAAAGAGGATGGAAAAGGTCCCATGAAGTCTATTCCCCACACGTCGAAAATCTCTACTTCCAAAACGCCTTTTTGTGGCATCTCGTCACGTCTAGATATGTTTCCTGTGCGTTGACATCTGTCACATTTCTTAATAGTTGCATGTACATCCTTCCATATATTTGGCCAATAAAAACCGGCTTGTAGGATTTTAGAGCAGGTCTTGGATGTACTTGCATGTCCACCATAAGGAGCAGAGTGACAGTGTTGGATTATATTTTCTACCTCTTCTTCGGGTATACACCGACGAAAAATACCATCGGGACCTCTTTTAAAAAGTAAGGGGTCATCCCAGTAATAGTGTTTTATGTCATAGAAGAATCGTTTCTTCTGCTGGTAGGATAAGGTAGGTGGAACTATTCCGGCAGCTAAATAATTGACGAGGTCAGCGTACCACGGTGTAACAGATATAGCTAAGGTGGTTTCTACCTGTTTATCAGCGTTATTTTCTTCCAAAGTAGCTATAAGTTTATCGTACGAGAAATCATCGTTAATTGATGTTCTTTCCGGTTCGAGGTTCTCAAGTCTAGAGAGGTGATCTGCTACTACGTTTTCAGTTCCTTTCTTGTCTTTGATTTCCAAATCAAACTCTTGTAGCAACAGGATCCACCTTAGGAGTCTAGGTTTAGCATCCTTTTTTGTTAAGAGGTATTTGATAGCAGCGTGGTCAGTGTAGATGATTATTTTGGCTCCGACCAAGTAAGAACGAAATTTATCTAGCGCAAACACTACTGCTAGAAGTTCTTTCTCGGTTGTGGCGTAATTCATTTGTGCTTCATCTAGAGTTCTACTTGCGTAATATATAACGTGAAGCTTTTTATCCTTTCGTTGTCCTAAAACAGCACCTACAGCGTAATCACTGGCATCACACATTATTTCGAATGGTTCATTCCAATCTGGTGTCTGCATTATGGGCGCGGAGATCAGTGCTTGTTTAAGCGTTTGGAATGCTTCTAAACATTTATTGTCGAATATGAATTCAGCATCTTTCATCAATATCCCGGTTAAAGGTTTAGTTATTTTAGAGAAGTCTTTAATGAATCGTCGGTAAAAACCGGCATGTCCTAAGAAGCTTCGTACTTCTCTCACAGTTTTCGGGGGTTGAAGATTTTCGATTACCTCTATTTTAGCTTTGTCTACTTCAATTCCTCTGTTCGAGATGATGTGTCCTAAAACAATTCCTTCTTGTACCATAAAGTGGCATTTTTCCCAATTAAGTACTAGGTTTACTTTCACACATCGCTCTAGAACTCTTTCTAGGTTTTCAAGGCATTCTTCAAAGCTTTGTCCGCATACGGAAAAGTCATCCATAAATACTTCCATGATGTTTTCTAGAAAATCGGCGAATATTGCCATCATGCACCTTTGGAAGGTTGCAGGAGCATTACACAAGCCAAACGGCATTCGTCTATAAGCGAAGGTATCAAAAGGGCACGTGAACGTTGTCTTTTCTTGGTCATCAGGGTGAATCGGTATTTGAAAGAAACCTGAGTAACCGTCTAGATAGCAGAAATGAGAATGTTTTGCTAATCGTTCTAACATCTGGTCAATGAATGGTAAAGGGAAATGATCTTTTCGGGTTGCTTTGTTTAGTTTCCTATAGTCAATGCACATTCTCCATCCCGATTCGATTCGTTTGGTTATAGTTTCTCCTTTTTCATTTTCAATGACTGTTATACCTCCTTTCTTTGGTACTACGTGTACAGGACTAACCCATTTGCTATCAGATATAGGATATATGATACCTGCCTCTAATAACTTGGTTATTTCCTTCTTCACTACCTCACTCAGGATCGGGTTTAGTCTTCTCTGGTGTTCCCTAGAAGTTTTACAGTCTTCTTCTAGCATGATGCGGTGCATACAAATAGAAGGACTTATTCCTTTAAGATCGATGATGTTGTATCCTAGTGCGGTTGGATATTTTCTTAAGATATGCAGGAGTTTTTCTGTTTCGAGTCTTCCTAGGTCAGCATTAACTATCACTGGTCGTTCAAGTTCTAAGTCTAGGAATTCATATCTCAGATTTTTGGGAAGTGTTTTCAGGTCTAAGGTTGGTTTCTTAAGGCATTGCGTAGGATCCGGTGTTATTGCTAAACATTGGTTAAGTTTGTCTTCTACAAGATAGTCAGATGATTTGTCTTTTTCTAACTCCGTTTATTTTATGCATTCATCGATGATATCCATGAAGTAACATGTATCTTCTATTGCAGGTGCTTTCAAAAATTGGGAAAGAATGAACTCAATTTTCTCTTCTTCTACTTCGAAAGTGAGTCGTCCTCGTTTTACGTCTATGATCGCACCGGCAGTTGCTAAGAACGGTCTTCCCAGTATAATGGGTGTAACTTCATCTTCTCTAATATCCATAATTATAAAATCAGTTGGAATGTAGAATTGACCTATGCGCACTGGAACGTTTTCAAGAATTCCTACAGGATATTTGACGGAACGATCTGCTAGTTGCACAGACATTTTAGTTGGTCTCAATTCTCCCATTTCAAGTCTCTTGCATAAGGATAAAGGCATAACACTAATACCGGCTCCTAAATCGCATAAGGCTTTGTCAATGACAAATTTTCCTATGTGACAGGGTATAGAGAAACTACCTGGGTCTTTAAGTTTAGGAGGCATATTCTGGATTATAGCGCTACATTCAGCGGTGAGTGTAACGGTTTCGCTGTCTTCAAGTTTCCTTTTATTAGAGAGAATTTCTTTTAAAAACTTGGCATATGAGGGCATCTGCGTAATAGCTTCTGTAAACGGAATTGTGATGTTTAATTGTTTTAGTAGGTCAACAAATTTTTTGAATTGGCCCGCATCTTTGGTTTTAATAAGCCTTTGAGGGTAAGGGATAGGTGGTTTATAAGGTGGGGGAGGTACATAAGGTTCCTTCTTTTCTATGGTTTCCTTATTACTCTCTTCCTTTTCCTTAGGTTCACTTTCCTCCTCAGTTGACTTTTTAGAGTTTTGGTTTTCTATCCTTGGGTCAGACGGTCCTTCCACTTCCGTTCCACTTCTCAGTATAATTGCATGAGCGTCACTTCTCGGGTTAGGTTGGGGTTGGCCAGGAAATGTACCAGTTGGGGCAGCAGTAGGCACTTGTTGTTGAGCTACTTGTGATATTTGCGTTTCCAGCATTTTGTTGTGAGTAGCCAGGGCATCTACTTTACTTGCTAGTTGTTTAATTTGTTCGCCAGTGTGTACATTCTGGTTTAAGAAATCTTTATTGGTTTGCTGTTGAGAAGCTATAAAGTTTTCCATCATGATTTCCAAGTTGGATTTCCTAGGGGCGTTATTGTTAGGTGTAGATGGGATCGGCTTCTGATATCCCGGAGGTATAGTTGGGGCTTGGTTTGGAGATTGTTCAGGTGCGTATAAAGCATTATTACTCTTATATGAAAAATTGGGATGATTCTTCCAATTTGAGTTATAGGTGTGCGAGTAGGGGCTTCCTTGAGCATAGTTTACTTGCTCCGCTTGGATTCCTGTTAGGAGTTGACAATCTGCAGGAGTGTGACCTTGGATTCCACAGACTTCGCAATTCTGAGTTATGGCAACCACGGTGGCTGGAGGTGATACATTTAAACTTTCAATTTTCGGGACCAGAGCATCCACTTTTGCATTAACATGATCAAGGTTACTTATCTCGTACATGCCAGTTTTCGTTTGAGGTTTTTCTACCATTGTTCGTTCGCTCCCCCACTGATAGTGGTTTTGAGCCATGCTTTCGATAAGTTGGTAAGCATCAGCATAAGGTTTGTTCATTAGTGCACCACCTGCGGCGGCGTCTATTGTTAACCTCGTGTTGTACAGGAGACCATTATAGAAGGTATGAATTACTAACAAGTCCTCTAAACCATGGTGTGGACAAAGTCTCATCATGTCTTTGTATCTTTCCCATGCTTCGAAAAGAGACTCGTTATCTTTCTGTTTAAATCCATTTATCTGGGCTCTTAACATAGCTGTTTTGCTTGGCGGAAAATATCGGGCAAGAAAAACTTTCTTCAACTCGTTCCATGTGGTGACTGAGTTGGAAGGAAGAGATTGAAGCCATCTTCTAGCGCTATCTCTCAACGAGAAAGGAAAAAGACGAAGTCGAATTGCCTCTGAAGTGACACCATTAGCTTTAACAGTATCAGCGTATTGGACAAATACGGATAAATGAAGGTTTGGATCCTCGGTAGGATTTCCAGAGAATTGGTTCTGTTGCACTGCCTGCAACAGTGAAGGTTTAAGTTCAAAGTTGTTTGCTTCGATTGCGGGTGGAGCAATACTTGAATGCGGCTCATCTTGCGATGGAGCGGCGTAATCTCGAAGAGCACGAGCTGGTTCTGCCATCTCGGGTATCAAAGGGAAAATATTTTTGAAATCAGGAAGTTCAACAGGAGGGAGATTGTTTGCAGCACGATATTCCTGAATTCGTCGTAAGACTCGGAGATATAGTTCGATATCGTTGATTCGTAAGTAGAACGGCTCGCCTTGTGAGCGAGTGTGTGGCATACAAATCAACGAAAGAAAGAAAAGAAAAAGAAAAGCCTTAGTCTCTACAACGTAACAGAAGAGTTACGATATCGACTAAATAAAAGTCCCCGGCAACGGCGCCAAAAACTTGATCGCGACTTTATGAGTCGAATTTGGGGTACAAACTGCAAGTGCACAGTTCTATCGCGTAGTTTTAAAAGATATCGATCCCACAGGGACTTATGAATCGATATACCGTTATCTAAGGTTACTTCGTAAAGCTAAGGCAGGTAATACTTTGATTGTTTGGGGGAAAAAGCTAAAACTAAAATAAGATCTAAAATAAATATCTAATAAACGGATATCGGTATGTAGTTCGTCGTAATTAGGGAATCAATTCTTTGTTGGTTTCTTGGTTTTAAAATAAATCCTTTCAGTTGACACTATTGATTAAAAGTCTTATCTCAAACTCTCGCTCTGTTGAATAAACTATGATTTTATATTAACATAGCTGTCACTTATAGTTAAGTCAAAAACCACTTTTTGAAAACAATAGAATCCGTAGAAACTCTTTTTAAGAAAACACTAATCGTCTAAACACCCTTATCTCAAACTCTCGCTCTGTTGACTTAGGTTATATAATTAAATTCAAATGCTTAACTCTCGTCCTCACATTCAATCTTTAAAAATACTTTTTGAAAAAGATTAGAATTTAATTAACTCTAAAAATTGCTCTCGCCCTGATCTAGAATTAATGTCCAATTTACACTGTCCAGTCAAAAACTCAAACTCTCGTTCTATTGCTTTTAACTTCTTTATGTCTTTTACTTTCGTACAAAAACCTTGTTATTAAACCTGTAAATTAAGACCGTAAAAAGAGTGATTTTAATTTTAAACTTAATTAAACCAATTTGGTTTTGATTCCTTCATTCCGCTTACTCTACATACCGATACCTAAATAATTTAGCCAGACATGCTATACAGACTTAAATAATTATCATGCATAAACAGATTCATCTCAGGCAAATAATATAAATAAACAGTAAAGCAGGGCATATATAAATTCAAACAATAATTAAAGAACCTAAGAAATTAAATAGCAGTCTTGAACACTCCACCACAGGCCGGTTGGATTTGTTCTTGAATTCTTCAATCAAACAGAAAAATAAAAGCGAAGGAATAAAAAAACTAGATTCTAACGTAAGGTTAGATCCGGTGAAAGGTACACAATAGTTTCCGGTGTAGAAACTATTGTGCGAAAAAGAATTAACTAAGTGCTGAAAAAGAAAATAGAAATTGCAAGGGAAACAATATAAAAATCGTAAAAGTAATGCTGTAAAAATGTGCTTGTACTGCTGGAAGAGAAAAATTGCGAAAAAGAGAAAGCGACGAAGAAGCGTGGAACCTCTGCAGGGTTTGCAAAGCTGATATTTATACTGGTCACTTTCTGTAACGGTTTCCAAAAGTATTCCGCGTCAAAGGTCTTCTCGTGGCGAATGGTCAGGCGTGCAAATAGGACTCAACGTCTCTGAAGCCAAAAATATAGGGGAATGGTGTGACGTCCGTCACACCATGTGTGACGCTCGTCACACAAGTGTGTAAAGCGTGACGCTCGTCACAGCCTTTGTGACGCTCGTCACAGCCTTTGTGACGCTCGTCACAGGCACAGCGCCTGTGCTTTTTGGGCTGGGCTTTGGCTTTTGATATTTGCTTCTTTTCATTCCTTTTTGCACCTCCTTTTCTTCCTTTTTTACTTGTGCTTCAAATAAACCACCTGAGATAAATAGAAAGAAAATACCGCGTAATATCTAATAAAATGAAATAAATTGAAGTAAATAATAATATAATTTAATTAAATTGAGTCCTAGAATGTGATACTATTTCATGTTATCACTGACATATTCTACTGACATTAGCCTCAAGTTACATTAGTTGACTTACTGAACATCAAATAACAAATAGATGAATCAAATGCATATTTTATTGAGAGGTTTGAAAAGAAGGTTGGAAAATTTTTAGTTGACTTTCCTGACGCGTAATGTGCATCAGTGGATATTGTTGATGTTTTCAAGTAATTCAAGTATTATAACCGGTTAACCCGGGTAGTTAACTGGTTACAGCAATCCCTGAGATTCATTACATCAGCAGAAATGTTGTGTTTTCGCAGGTGTTACCGGTTAACAGTTTTGGTTAACCTGTTATCACTGAAGCTGATTTAATTTTCAATTTAATTTAGTGTCATGTGTAACCGGTTAACCACTTTGTTTAACCGGTTAAAAGCGCGATATTTTGTAATTTCTGTTATTTTTACTTGGTCAATTTTAATTCTCAATCAAGTTGTAACTCATATATAAGTGTTTTGGATGCACACTCATCCAAGTTAATGCAATAACATTATCTCACCCTTAATTCTCCCGCTCTCTCTCCACCCTCAAAATTTCTCCACCATTGTTCACCAATCTTGTGGTGTCTTGTTCTAATATTTGGTATCAAGAGTCTGGTTCAGATCCACAAACGCCTTGTGTGCAACATTTTCTCCAACGAAAGAATCCTTGCAAACCTACCTATCATTGATGCGAAGAACTACGAAAAATGGTGCAAGCAAATGAATGTCTTGTTTGGCTACCAAGATGTTCTTGAAGTGATCAAAAATGGTGTTACTCCTCTTATTTAGAATACTACAGAGGCCCTGTAGCGGTAAATTCATGATCATCAAGTTATGGATAAGCTAGAGATCAAATAACAAGAATCGCAACCACGCTTTTATTGTTTCCAAGGGAAAAGGGAAAAAGTACGAACAAAACCCAAAAGTAAGTAGTTTTCAAATCAAAACTAATAAAATGTCAGAGATTACAGGTAAGGAGGTTGGTTACACAAATGGAAGGTGTTAGCACCCAAAGTGTCCTAGGTATTCCTAGGAAGCCCTTTTTGTGTGCATACGTACTTGGTATAAAGTGATGTTTACAAACAAATAGAATGGGGGGATGAGAAAAGAATTCATTAATTATATTTTTGTGTTTGACAAGACCTTCGGTCTTGTGCCTACGTACCAACATAAAAATGAGGGATCAAAACCTCGTAGTTCGTGATATAAATTTCAAAGTGGATGCATTGCTTTTAACAAAATTAAGTTTGAAAGGCACAAAGGCCTAGAAATGGTTTGAATGAGTTAGTTCTTTTTGGCTTTTTGAAATTTTAAGTCAAGTATAGTTAAGTTTGTTTACAAGTTTGTTTTAGAAAAGAAGTTTGAAAAATGCAATGGCATAAGGCTAAAGTTTCTATCTTTTTGCAAAGTGGTCAAAGTTGAGAACAGAATAAGTTCAATCAAAGAAGGTTTTGAAAAAGGGAGGGAGAGATTTTGAAATTAAAGAAATGGGGAGAAGATGAAGAGACTATCCTATGTACAAAATTAAAAGCTTAGAGTTAAAAAGATCTTACCAAATGGGTAGCAATCCAATAGACAAGAATGTAAATAGAAACCCAGAATTCCCTTGGACTTTTAGAATCAAGCAACACACAAATGCATAATTATATTATCTTGAAGAGAAAGACATCAAATAAAGATGGCCACATCCAAGCTTATCCATTCCATGATCTTCCTCAAAGTAGCCCATGTAACAGATGAATTCCACAAGTCACAAGTTCAAAATAACAGCTTCATAATGATCATGTTGCAGATGAACTTAGAGAGATCTTGAATGATGTATCAGATGAAGTTTCAAATTAAAAGCACTTGGTTTCTCAATAAGTTGGCATTGGCCAAGTCCTTTAGCATAGGAAGGTTGCCTAGATTCTAAGTCCATTTGTCCAGGATCAAGCCAACAGTCCACACAAAAGTTTTTTTTAGGGTTTTTTGTTGTTATTATGTACATTAATGGTCAAAGACCACACAAACAAGCAAAGTATACACAAATAAAATATATCACACAATATGGTCCAAATGGACAAAGTGAAAATTGCATTAACATAAACAAATTGAATGATATGAACAATGGCAAATGAAATAAAATGCTAAAAGTAAATTGCATTTAGGTAAATGACTTGAATTTAAATGTTAGTAGTTAATAGGTTAGAAGTTAGTATTGTTTTGCTTTTGCTTTTCATTTTAAGACATTCTTTGGAGAATACTCAACCCACTTATCACAAGCATGGATCCTTGAACCAAGACATCTTCCAAAAGAAGGAAAAAAAGGCCAAGTTTCCACACAATACCATGAAAGAGGGGAGACTTACAATTTCACTAACTAGAATGCTTATGCCTTTTGTGTCACAAATTAAGCGCTATGTTAAGCAATCATAATTGGACTTATGTAGAAGTCACAACTATTTGAGGCAGGGCAATAGAATTTTGGTTTTAATGCATGTTAGAGACATAGTATTATGAACTATGCTCATGAAACATACCACAAAAAAAAAGAATATGCAAAAGGTGTGGCCTAATCTCATTCATGCTCATGTTAATTTTTCAGTCAACTAACCTTAGGATTTTGAGATATCATAGGCCAAATGGAATGAATGAATGAAGAAGGGGAATAAGATGAAGTGGGAGGGAAATGGATCAAAACACAAATTGGTCAAAGGAGTACTTTTACCAAATTAATATCATTCATTCATTTTGGGAGATGGAATGTACATTCCATCAATCCCCTAAATGCAATTATATTAATTTGACAAAGTCAAATCAACCTTGACCAAGGCCCAACAACAATAGTCAAACATAAGCAAGTCATCACAATTGGTCAACAAAATTATTTGGCATTTAATCAAATTAAAAATACTAAAATAAGGCATTTAAATTAAATATGGTTTGTCCAATTCCTAAAACCTCATCAAAACACCAAAGAAATGGCCATGAGATTTATCATAGGTCAAACAAGGTCAAAGGACCTTGGAGAAAAATTTCATAATTTTTGGACATTTAAAAGTATTTTTTAACAATTAAAAACAAATGCAAAATCAATTAAATCATGAAAAATATTAATAATGATCCAAAAAATAATTTTAATTCAGAATATGAAAGAGGAAAACATTTGAATTTTTTTGGTGAAACTCTCATATTTTTTGGATCAATATTAAAATTAATATGAATTAATGAAAATAAAGCAATTAAATGGAAATTCAAATAATCAGAAAAAACGTGGACCATTTGATCTCCCTCATTAATTGAGGTGGCAGATCAAGTGGCCACCAGCGCGCATTCCGTGTGGTCTCTAGTCAACTGAGCAACACGCGTGGTAATTATAATGCACACTCGTGATTAAAACAATTCAAATCAATCCAAAGGCTCAGAACCAAGCCAACACATCACCGGCGTCCAAAGGTCGGTCGTCTTCTCCGGCGACCTTGGCTGGACTGGTTCACTCATCACCATTAAAAAGTGAAAAAGGAGGTCATGATCTGAAAGAAAAAATAGCGTAGAGCACAAATCTGACCTCAATTCATCCTAACTCCAAGTATATTGAGAGATACATGGAGTTGAAATTTGAGGTATATGAACTGAGTTGCTTCGATTTGACCTTAAAGCAACTCAATCTTCTTGCCTACATTGGTTGGACTTCAGACAACCAAAGAATCAAGAGAATTGAGCAAGATTTAGAGAGAATCGAAGAGATTAAAATTTCTAGAAAATACCTTCAATGTAGGTCTGGATTCAGTTGATCTTGCCTTGGCTCGTGCTTGATCTCACTCCAAATGCTTGCAGAAGAAGAATGGGATGCTCAAAAGGTCTTGGATCCCTGGAGTTTTGAATCTCAAAACAGTGAGAATTCAAACTAAATTTCAAGCGAAATTCACAGGATTATCCTTTGGAATGAGAGGGTTAGAGGTTTGGGATCAAAGCTGGCGCGAATGTCTGTGAAATTCTGAGCATATGGAGCTCTACTTATAGCTAATTCCATTGATATTTGCACACTTGAAATCACTTTCCAAAATTGGTCATTGATGATGCATGGGTGCATGGGCGTATGCAGTCCCATGAAATCATTGCCTTAAGTCTATAAATGAATGTGAGAGAGTATGAAACCAACTTGGATTTCAAGGAAAGTGTGTGTGAATATTTGAAGTTTGATCCTTGCCAAATGATGATACCATGTTCAAGCCATGCGCAACCCATGCATTCCTTATCCAAAATGGATGAATTTGAGCTCTTTGGAAAGGTGAGATCAAGAGAAACAACTTTCATGTTCAACAGTTTTTCATTTGGAGCTTGGAACATGAAGAAATTTGAGGTGGAAGTTTGGAAATTTTTGACATATCAAAAATTTTCTAAGTGTCAAGCCACATGTCTCAATATTCCACCTTGCTTAACTCTTTATATGAGCTTCAAATGAGAAAAGGGTATTCATAAAAGTTATATCTCTTTCAAAGACCTTAAAAATGGTCACCAATTTCATGTAATTTGGATTTTAAATGATAGAGTTATGCATTTTTGAAGTTTGGAAAAATCACTTGATCAATGGTATAGGTCAAAAGTGACCTATAATGTAACCTCATATCACATGCTCAAAAAAGTTGAATTAGCTCTCACTCCAAACATAAAAGTTGAAGTAGACATCTTTAATTTTATTGTGAAACTTGGAAATATTACATCTCATAAAAATTGAGCAAGTTATGGCCTTGGGAAGTTCACTTTCAAATTAGGGTTTAGACAAAATGACCTATAATGTTTCAACATAGAAAATGATTTTCCAAGAAAAACTAACTCTAGGTCTAAACATGAAAGTTGTTTGTAATGTAATTGAGAGTAAGTTTTATCTTGGAATCATTTTCATATGGTGAAAATTGTAGGAGATAGGGTCTAGGGAGACCAAGTTTTGATTAGATGAATTCATCTGGCCAACCACCATTAACCAACTTGGTAACCTTCAATTCTCTTGACTTTCTAGGCTCATGGTAGATCATATATGTATAAGATGATTAATTTTGAAGTTTCCCTTGAGAAATTTGATCAATTAGTGAGATAGCTTGTTGGAGAAGTTACTCAAGATACCTAGTCAAACTAGGGTTTCCAAGGCAAATCACCCTCAAACTCTTAAACAAAACTTGATCAATATAACATGTAGAGATCATTGGGACTCATATATGATGTTTATGACCATCCTTGAATCAATCCATGGTTGTGCTCTTTGTTCATGAGGGTCTCAAACCCTAGACTTGAACTTGATAGATCAATGAAGATCATGCCCTACCTACAAAAGAGTTAGGCAAATACAAAGACACATTTTTGGTATTTTGGTTAGTGAAATGATAAAATACAAGTATGATACAACCACAAAGTGCTTGGTGATCTCTCCCAAAACAAACCCAATGAAAGAGGGGTAAGGAGGATGCCAAGGTATGATCCCAATGCTAATGCTTATGATGAAATTGCATGAGGGATCTTAGGGTCAAATTTGGGGTCTTATAGGCGCAACAAGAAACACATAAGGAAGAGAAAAAGAAATACTTCAAAGAATTGTTCTTGATCCATCAATGTGTTGATGCCGATAACTTTGAGAAAGTTGGTGATTGCGAATCGTCAAAGCAAGTGTGGGAGATCTTAGAGAAGGCATATGCAGGGGCTGACAAGGCAAAGGTGGTGAGGTTACAAACTCATAAGCGTCAGCTAGAATTGATTCAAATGGAGGAAAATGAGATAATCAACGATTTCGGAACGAGAATCACTCAGATGGTGGATCAAGTAAAGGCATGTAGAGAAACTGTTACAGAGCAGTATGTTATCGCTAAAATTTGTTGTTTTTTAACACTAAGACTTGACAACATAGTTGTGGCAATTGAGGAGTCGAAGGATCTTGCGACGATGAGAAAATTGGAGCTACAAAGTTCTCTTGAGGATCATGAGCAAAAGATGCAAGAGAGGAATAGCAATAAGGAAGAGGCGGAGATTGCTTTGCAAGCTAGTTTCAATGAGAAGAACAAGAGATTGAAAGGAAAATGTTCCATGAAGAGCAAAGGCAATTTTCATAATTTTGGTGGAAGAGAGTCCCAAAGTTCAAATAATTCAACTTGTCAAAGGGGTGAGAGCAGCTACAAAAAACATGGTGGTCAAGGCAACTTTATAGGTGAAAGGAAGAGGTTTTACAAGAGCAAGGAACAGTGTTACAAGTGTCAATGCTTCGGTCATTTTTCAAAAGAATGCAATGCAAATAAGAAGGAATCTCAAGTGGATGAAGACAAGGTTTTAAGATAATAGTTTGATGAAAAGAATACACTCTTGGTTATGGTCACTGAAGGGAATTGTAGCAGCAAACAGTTGTGGGACAACAGCTGCAACAGCTCAAAGAATGCTAAAAAATTGAGATGTGGCCGGTT
Source organism: Lathyrus oleraceus (assembly GCF_024323335.1). Taxonomy (NCBI): domain Eukaryota; kingdom Viridiplantae; phylum Streptophyta; class Magnoliopsida; order Fabales; family Fabaceae; genus Lathyrus; species Lathyrus oleraceus. The sequence continues at coordinate 487,136,712 of NC_066580.1, read as the reverse complement.
GAATGATATGATTAACTAGGTGCATGAAAAGGAAGATGCCATGATGAGTTTGAAAGGAGTTCAATGCAGTGAGGATTGGTATTTGGACTCGGGTTGTTCAACTCATATGATGGGGAGAAAGGATTGGTTTATCAAAATCAATTGTACCATGAAGAACAAAGTAAAGTTCACGGATCATACCACTCTAATGGACGATGGGGTCATTGATGTTTTTATCATGAAGACGGATGATGGAAATTCCTTGATCAAAGATGTCTTGTATATTTCAGGAATCAAATGTAACCTTCTATGTATTGTCCAATTATTTGAGAAGGGTTACAAGATTCACATGGAAATTAAGGGACTATATGTTATGGATGCAAAAGGAGTTTTGGTCCTTAAAGTGCCTATAGTTTCCAATAGAACCTTCAAGGTTGAGTTGAAGGTTATGAAGTATATATGTCTTGCAACTGTAGCAAGTAAAGAAGAGTGGATGTGGCACTATCGTCTTGGCATCTCAACTTTAGAGATCTCAAAGACTTGCAAAAGAACGGAAGGGTAACAAGGCTATCAATAATCAACATACCGGCTAAAATTTGTAAAGAATGTGTGCAAGCTAAGCAACATAAGGGAAAATTCAGCAAAGATGCAAACCGTAGGACAAAGAATCACCTTGAGGCGGTGTATTCGAATGTGTCTGGGCCAATGCAAGTAGATCCCATTGGTGGCAATAGGTATTTTGTCACATTTATCGACAATCATAATAGAAATCTATGGACATAACTAATCAAGAGAAATTCGAAGTGTTTAAGAAGTTCAAGTCCATGGTTGAGAGGAAAATTGGTCAAAAACTCAAAATGCTCAAAACATATGATAGAGGCGAATATGCCTCAAATGACTTTGGGAAGTTTTGTGATCAATGAGGTATTGTACATGAGGTAGTACCATCATATACACTACAGCAAAAGGATGTGGCCAAAAGGAAGAATCGATCGATAATGAACATAAGTGTGTTAAGGGGGAAGAGCTTTCCGAAGGAGTTATGGGGAGAAGCAATATCCACAACTTCCTATTTGTTGAATATATGCCCTACAAAGAAGCTTAGAAATGTAACATCGGAGGAGGCATGGTCGGGATTCAAATCGAATATGGATCATTTGAGAGTATTTGGTTCAACTTAGAAAGAAGTTGGATGATAAGGGATAAATGATGATACTTGTTGGATATCACTCTACCCATGGTTACAAACTATTTGATATTTTAAATAGGAGGATCATGATTAGACAGGTTATTGTAATTGATGAATTAAAGCAAGTGCAGCAGGGTGTAACCGATTATCATCAGACGTAAACCGGTTACATGCAGGCTGTAACCGGTTACCAAAACGATGTAGCCGATTACAGGTTCGAAATTTCCAATTCTGAGGAAAGTGGAAGACCAGAACAACATGACGTCGAAGCCTGAAATGAAGAAAAATTGAGAAGGGCAAATAGGCAAAAGGGTATGCCTTAGAGACTCCAAGAGTATGAGCTATTCTGACACAACAAAGTAAATGATGATGGTGATTTCGTCCATTTTGCACTTATGGCCTAATTCGAACTCGTTAATCCGGAAGAGGCCTTGAGTGATCCAAAGTGGATTTGTGCTATGAAGGAGCGGCTAAAATCCATTGAGAAAAACAATACTTGGGAGTTAGTTGATCTACCAAAAGTAAACAAGCCAATTGGTGTGAAATGGATGTTCAAAGTGAAGGCAAATCCCAAGGGTGAGATAATCAAGCATAAAGCTCGATTGGTGGATAAGAGATTTTTGCAAAGAGAAGGCATAGACTTTGAAGAGGTTTTTACATTGGTTTCTAGTATTGAAGCCATTAGGCTTATTGTTGGTATTGCAAATAACCATAATTGGGCCATCTACCAAATAGATGTAAAGTTCGCATTTTTGAACGGACTGCTTTAAGAGGGGGTATATGTAGGACAACCCCCTAGTTTTATTGTGAAAGACCAAGAGATGGAGTTCTACAAGTTGAAGAAAGCATTATATGGTTTGAAGCAAGCTCCAAGAGCTTGGAATAAAAGAGTTGATGGTTTCCTAAAGTATTTTGGCTTCAAGAAGTGTGTGTCAGAGCACATAGTGTATGTGAAGACGAATACCAGTAAAGGAGTAATTATCCTTTTTCTATATGTATACGACTTATTAATTATGGGCAGCAACGGAAAGTGTATTTCAAAGTTCAAGAGTGAACTTATGGGAGAAATTTAGATGAACGGTCTTGGCCTCATGACATACTTCCTTGGCATTGAGTTCCATAAGTCCAAAAGGGGATTGCTCATGCACCAATTAAGGTATGCTCTTGAGATATTAAAGATATTTGAAATGGAGCATTGTAATACTGCCATTTCTCCAGCTGAACCAAGGTTGTAGTTGTCTAAGAATGAGGATGAGTAAGATGTTGATCCAACTCAATATATGAGGTTGATTAGATCCTTGCGTTACTTGTGCAATACGCAACTAGACTTGGCATTTAGTATCAGTATTGTGAGTAGATTCACGTGGAGATGGAAGGTGTCTCACTTGGCAACAATTAAGAGGATCTTACGATATGTCAAAGATTCTGTTGGCTACAAAATTCTCTTTCCCGCAGCGGATACGGGTAGAAAATGCAATTTTCTCGATTTTACAAATTCCAATTGGTGCGGAGATAAAGATAATCGAAAGTATACAACTGGATACATCTTTATGTTCAGTGCGACACCAATCTCATGATGTTTGAAGAAGGAACCAATAGTTGCACTTTTATCTTGTGAGATCGAGTACATTGTCATTTCATTATGTGTGTGCCAAGCCGTGTGACTTATGAATCTATTGGAGGAGCTGGGCAACATTGAGGGTGAGGTTGTCACACTCTTAATTGACAATATTTCCGCAATTAATCTTGCTAAGAACCCAATTTCACATGGGAGGAGCAAGCATATTCAGATGAGGTTTCACTATTTGAGGGAACTTGATAGTGAATGAAGGCTACGATTAGGATATTGTAGGAGTGAGGACCAAGTTGGTGATTTATTGACTAAGGGAGTCACAAATGATATGTTTAAGAGGTCGAAGATGAGCATGAGCATGGTAGACTTGCAGTACTTGAATTAAGGTTGTGTTTTGATGTGTTCAAGTAATTCAAGTGTTGTAATCGATTAACACGGGTAGGTAACTGGTCAACACAGGAAGGTAACCGGTTACAGCAAGTTCTGAGATTCATTCCAGTAGCAGAGATATTGTATTTTCACAGGTGTAACCGATTAACAGTTTTGGTTAACCGGTTACTATTTAAGTTGATTTAATTTTCAATTTAATTCAGTGTCATGTGTAACCGGTTAACCACTTTGGTTAACCGGTTACAAGCACGATATTTTGTAATTTCTGTTATTTTTACTTTGTCAATTTCAATTTCCAATCATGTTGTAACTCATATATAAGTGTTTTAGATGTACACTCATCCAAGTTAATGCAATAACTCTCTCTCTCTCTCTCTCTCTCTCTCTCTCTCTCTCTCTCTCTCTCTCTTACACACACACACACACACACACACACTCTCCACCCTTAAAATTTATCCATTATTGTTCACCAATCTTGTAATGTCTTGTTATAACATATATCAATGGCATTCATCATCTCGTAAGAGATAAATTGGCTAGACAAGCTTGTCAAGATCCGAAGGAGTTGGCTTCTAGAGAAGCACACATCAAACAATTCATTTAACATAATAAGAATAATTGTGATAGTTTATGATAAGGCCCACATATATTCTCCATCACTAAAATGGAGGGTTCTTGTGATGGTATACCAGATGATTCTAGGACATGTACATTAGAAGTTAAGAACCTAAAAGGAAAATAAATCTATTTGTTTCCTCCTTTGAAGCATGCTAAAGTGAAAGTATATCATTCATATGAATATAAGATGGATTGTGCATTTGATATCATGAAAGCTGAACAAATATTTAAATATTTATTTAAAGATAAACATACTTGGTTGTTATATGGTCATAAGATTCCTCTGGCTGAATAAATCAAAGGCACAAGGCACTGCAGGTGCACAACTTATATAAACGTGCAACAACTAGTTGTATTTCTTTTTGAAAACCCTCTTAAAAGGCTAACAAGTAGGGTGTGTCAAAGTTAGATGATAAGGGAATTGTAGACAAATTCCTTGATGATGATCATTTCCTAACCATGAACATAGATATGGTGTTCTTATTAGAACCTATAGAGTTGAAGACGAAACAAAAGGATAAATAAAGAGTGAAACATGCTTGGCATCCTAAAGTTAGATCAATAGAATCACCACATGGAGACATGAAGACGAATGGATTGTTTGGGTTTGATAGACTAACCACTACAATAATATAAATTCTTTGTGATTTTTAAATTAGAAATCAACTAAAGGTTGAAAGACTCACCCATGACCTTGTCAAACAATATGTCATTATGCATGGTCCTCTAGTCGCCTATAGATACCAACACTAACATTGTATGTGGGGGATGTCAAACAAGTTGTCTAATGTGAATGTAACTAACCTTACCCTAAATTGATGAGGATTACAAGGTTAAACAAAAAGTATAGTATCCAAAGTTACCAAAGAAGAAGAACTAATGTATCTTGAAATCACTATCAAGGATACTGAGGAGTTAGAAACTTAGAGAATGGTAACACCCTCAACCAACATACTCGAAGGGTAGTGGGTGTTGAATGGGAGGACCAAGTCTAAAAGATATCACATTGCCATTGTGGATGTAAGCTTGATGTGTATGAACCGAAAATGCACGACTTGTGTCAAGTAACACAAAAGTTTGATCCCATAGGGAGATGTGTAATTACCAAATTCTATTTCAACTATGCTTATCTAAGGTGATCGGAAGTGGTTTGTTTGATTCATAATGAAGAATAAAGTTTTAACAATTAATATAAAATAGGACTAGGAATTATGACTTGTCCATCTAGACCCATCTCTACGATTTATGTATGTTTTGAATTACGAGAAGTTCTAAGCAATTTTTATAGAAAAAAAAATATAAATATATGCATCACCCACTTATGTGGCATGCGTATATGAATGTGTTTCTGGAATAACTAAATAAATAAATCAAGAGTGTTACGTCTTGTCACATGACAACACATCTTGATTGTTTCTCAACTAATATCAAGCTACCTTGTTAGTGGCGCCTCAAACTCAGTTGTTTAGCAATTCTCTTTTGGATGTCGATTCATTATCTTCCAATACATGAAAGACAACTTTATTGACTTTTCCTTCGCAACCTCCATAGGCGTGAATTTAGTACTCGAGTTCTAAAATAAACAAAGCATAAACTTCTCATAATTTCAAAGACATGGATTTAGTAGAGACTCGTCATAAGATGGACTCACATAACCCCATATCCCTAAAAATCTACTCACTCATAGTGAGATGAACAACAATAATGATAGATAATAGAGACATTGCATGAAAAGTAAATGATTAAAGGTAAATAAAATAAATTACAGTATAATAATAAGATGAAAACAAGAATCTAATAACAATATTATAAAAATGCTTAAGCTTACAATGTAACCAAGCTTAAAACTTAAGAAAATAACAAGTTGTTGCGAAAATTTCTAGTAAAATGTGATGATAATGAAAGATCCTAAGACCCCTATTTATACTCATTCAAGGCCTAACTACTAATTATTTTCACTAATTTCGTGTTTAATGACTACTTAACACTAATCATAAATAAAATGGAGGTTACATAAGTCACAAGGTCACAAACTTAGCCAAGAAGTCAAGAATTTGTAACTGCCTGAGGTGCTGACAGGCAACGGGCTGGCTGTGTCAGTATCAGGTTTGCTATATGGAGGAGGATTCAATGGGAAACATGGACTATGTCATGGGATACAACCAGACCGTGTTTACCTCAGACACTTTGTGTTCGAAGTGCTTCATTCCGTGCAACCTTCGCCCTTTTTCGTCCCAATTCACTCCATTGACTTCTTATTCCCTAAAAGTAAACGTAGAAGACAAAAACACATAAAAATGAACTAGAATTCATAAAATACACATGAAATCAAAGGAAAAACAAGTAATAAACACGATAAATTTATCATCTATCAAATACCCCCAAACTTGGATTGTTGTTTGTCCTCAAACAACAAGCTTGCTTAGAAAGAATTAGGATAAAGTAGTTTTCGGTCCTTCAAAACCTCAAAAAGATGAAAGCTCTGTCATTACTCATATGTGGTTTGTCATTCCGACCAGATAAGATTCAAGTTCCCTCGTACTCACCAACACCAAAGGTATTACCGAAACACGAAACAAAAAATAGATACACTCAATAGTTTCTTACTTTGGTCACCTCTTTATCTATGTTTTGGACTTAAGTCTCTTATCTATTTTCTTCCCTTTTCATTTTGACAATCAAATTAAGGCACTTTGAATCATGATAATCATCACACACACAAGATTGTCCGAGAAAAAAATTGTTAGACACCAGATAAACAACAAATGTTATTTTTATTTACTGATGAAGTTACACACTTTTGTGTGTTTATTTGTTGTCCACTTTTGGATGACGTTTGGGGTTCAGTCATCGATGAGTTGAATAACAGGGCGATGGTTACCCAACTTAGAAGGTGCAATTGCATTTTACTGCCTTTTTCATCATTTTTGTGCTAATACTTTTTTTCTCAACCAATCATACATACGTGTGAATCTAAAGTGTTTCAGACTGTCATAACAAATTACTCAAGAAATACTTCTCAAAATTTGGGTATTATGGGACAAAATACGCTCTAAACTCGTGACATTTTTGGGAAACTAAGGGTGTCTGACTAATATCGATTTTCCACGGGCCCCTAAACTTAGCCAATTTTTCTAATAATCATATATACTTTCTTAACAAGTTATCAAAATCATGAGTCTTTTCATAAGAAAAAAAATTGGTTTAATTTTTGGGTGTTTTAACAATGGTATATGCAATTTTATTCAAACAAAAATACAAAAACATAAAACAACCAGAAATGCATAAAAATAATTAAGTAAAGGATCCCCCCCCCCCCCCCCCCCTCCCAAACTTAAACCAGACATTGTCCCTAATGTTCTAATTCAAGAAGGGAGAGGTAAAGAAAAACTCACAAAATACCTCAATGAAGAGGCAGGAAGCACAACAAACAAAAAGCATTAGAAATATTATCTTTTTCTTCTTCTCTTCAAGACTTTATTCTTTAATAGATAAACCATACATTAAGAATAAAAGACATTGACGTTTAAAAGTGTGGGTTTCCTTCCACAAAGCGCTTCGTTTAATGTCGTTTTAGCTCGACGTTTCATGAGTCCAAGCACTCATGGTGGTTCTTTTAGAATTAAATGAATTTATTCCTCTACTACATCATTAGCGACATAGTTTTTTCATCTTTGACCATTTATAGTGAATGAGCATGTGAACTCACTCCAAATTTCAATTACTTCATATAATGTCACTCTTTTTACCACAAAAGGTCTAGACCACCGAGGTCGGAGTTTCCCATGAAATGGTTTAAGCCTAGAGTTAAACAATAATACAAGCTCTCCTTCCTTGAATTTTGTTTTAAGGTTTCTTTTATCATGCCATCTCTTTGTTCTCTCGTTATACAACTTTGCATTTTCATATGCATCAAGTCGTAATTCTTCCAACTCACTCAAGTGTAATTTTCTTTTTTTCCATGCCGCCCAGTAATCTAGATTAATGGATTTGATAGCCCAATAAGTCTTATATTCTAATTCCACCAGGAGGTGGCAGGATTTTCCATATATCAGCTTGAATGGGGTCATACCAATGGGAGATTTAAAAGATGTGCGGTATGCCCAAAGTGAGTCATCGATTTTAGAGGACCATTATTTCCTAGAAAGGGACATTGTCTTCTCTAAATGTCATTTATTTCTCTATTAGAAACCTATACTTGCCCACTTGCTCGGGGATGCTAGGGTGTAGCAACCTTATGCATAACTCCATATTTCTTAAGAAGGCTCTCAAATTTCCTAGTAATAAAATGTGATCCCCAATTGCTTATCACCATCCTAGGGACCCCAAACCTTGGGATTTTTTAAAAACATTTTCATAACAAATCGAGCATCATTTGTTGGAGAGGTGATGGCCTCAATCCATTTTGATACATAATTAACAGCCACTGGTATGTACTCATTTCCCATAGATTAGGGAAATGGTCCCATAAAATCAATCCCCCAAACATAAAAAATCTCAACCTCTAAGATGTTGTTTAGAGGAATTTCATTCCTCTTTGAAATGTCTATAGTGCGTTGGCACATGTCACACTTATCAATAAAAGCATGGATATCTTTGGAGAGATTGGGCCAATAAAGACCTGCTTGCAGGATTTTTGACACAGTTTTGTGAGTACTAGCATGTCCACCGTAGGTGAAAGCGTGACAATGAACCATTACACTCTCAAATTTCTCTTATGGGATACACCTCTAGAAAATTTCGCCAGCGCCTCTCTTAAGAAACAGAGGCTCTTCCGAATAGTAATGCCTAAGGTTATAGAATAATTTCTTTTTGCGCTGGTAGTTCATATTTATAGGTAGGACTCCGACGAAAAGATAGTTGACACAGTCAACATACCAAGGAGTTTCTTTTTGAACCAAAGCAAACAATTTGTCATCTGGGAAAGAGTCATCAAATGGTATCTCTTCCTTTTTTTTTGTTTAGTTAATCTAGCCAAATGGTCAGCGACCATATTTTTAGTCCATTTTTTATCTCTTATCTCAATATCAAATTCTTGCAATAGTAAAATCCATCTGATAAGCCTTGGTTTAACATCCTTTTTACTTAGGAGATATTTGATGGGCACATGGTCCGTATAGAAAGTTATTTTATAGCCCACAAGGTAGGGGCAAAATTTGTCTATAGCGAAGACCACGTCCAACAGTTATTTCTATGTGGTCACATAATTAATTTGCGCCTCATATAGAGTCTTACTAGCATAGTAAATGACATGCATCTTTCTATCCTTTTTCTTAACTAACATTGTGCCTACTGTATAGTCGCTAGCGTTGCACATGATCTCAAAGGGAGTACTCCAATCGGGAGGCTAGATTATGGGGCAAAGATTAGTGTTTTTTTCAGGGTTCAAAAGTATTCAAGGCACTCATTATTGAAATCAAATTAAGCATCTCTCATTAACAACTAAATTAGGGTATAGAAATTTTAAAGAAGTCCTTGATGAACCGACGATAAAAACCGACATGTCCAAGAAAACTCCATACTTCCCTCACAGTGGTGGGAGGAGTTAACTTCTTTATCACTACAATTTTAGCTTGGTCAACCTCTGTTCCTCTAGCAGACACTAAATATCCTAGGACCATGCCTTCCTTCACCATGAAGTGGTATTTCTCCCAATTTAGCACCGGATTAAACTTAACTCACATTTCTAAAAAATTCTAAGTTTTTCAAACATTCATTAAAACTATATCCATAAACCGAGAAGTCATCCATGAAGACTTCCATAATATCCTTAAGGAACTCAAAGAAAATAGACCATAAGGGAAAGTAAACTTCATTTTCTCTTGATCATCGGTGTGAATGGGGATTTGAAAAAACCCCGAGTACCCATCTAAGTAGCAAAAATAATAGTACTTGGCAAGACACTCAAGCATTTATTCGATGAATGGGAGAGAAAAATGGTATTTCCTGGTAGCTTTGTTAAGCTTCCTATAGTCAATACACATTCTCCATCCCTTTACCTTCTTAGTAGCTACTTGTTCTCCTTTCTCATTCTTAATTATTGCTACTCTCCCCTTCTTAGGTACCACATGAACATGGCTATTCCACTTACTATCGGAGATGGGAATAATTACCCCTGCCTCAACGAGTTCCACCACCTCCTTTTTAACTAATTCTTTCATGTTGGAATTTAGCCTCCTCGGATATTATCTAGAGGGCTTATAATCATCCTCTAACAAAATCTTGTGCATACAAACCGAGGGGCTAATACCCTTCAAATCATCAATGATAGATCCTATGGATTTTTTTTAAAAGAGCTAGTAATTGTGCAGTTTCAGACTCTCCTAAACTCGCATTTACTATAACAAGCGGTTTGTTCCTTCATCAAGGAATTCATATATTAGGTTTTGGGGTAATTGTTTCAATTCTTTAGGGTTCTTGTTTCTTGTATTTTTCACTTTGTGTCATGAGAATTTCAAAGCTTTGATCAGAAGAAATGCGACTCTTGTCCAATACTTCTTCATAATCTTCTGCTTCGGTGAATTTATTAATTTTAGTGCCACCGAGCAAACATGCTTCCAAATTATTGATCAGAAGGTACTCATATGTGTTCTCTTTGACACAAGCGTCGATAATATCGATCAAATTACATGAGTCTCTTATCGAAGGATTTCTCATAAGCTTAGCTAACATAAACTCAAAATTTTCTTCCCCTATCTCAAAAGTTAACTTTCCTCATTTAACATCAAAGATGGCCTTAAACGTAGCTAAGAAGGGTCTACCTAAGATTATGGGGATTTCATAATCTTCCTCAATGTCCATTATGACAAAATCCAACAGGTGTATAAAATTCCCATATTCTAACTGGGACATCCTCTAATACACTCATGGGGCGTTTGACCTTTCTATTAGCAAGTTGTAGAGATATATCAATGGGTCTCATTTCACCCATATGAAGACTTTTGCAAATCGAGAGGGGCATTAGGCTCACACAAGCACCTAAGTCACAAAGTTCTTTTTCAAAATTCATGTTGCCTATAGAACAGGGAATTGAAAAACTCCATGGATATTTAAGCTTAGTAGGAAGCATATTTTGGATTACCGTGATACTTTCAAAAGTCATGACTATGGTTTCATTCCCTTCTAAAACTCTTTTGTTAGCAAGAATTTCTTTTATAAACTTGCCATATACGGGAGTTTGGTCACAACTTTGGTAAAAGGCACATCGAGATGGATTTTTCTGAAAACTTCTAAAAACTTTTTGAATTACTCTTCTACCTAAGCCTTCTCAAATTTCTACGGAAAAGGTATAAGTGGTTTGCATGGAGGAGGGAAAACATATGGCATTTCCCCTTCTACCTCTTTGACAACCTTTTTTTTAGGTGGTGTCGTCAATTTTTTTCTCAAATCCTATAATTTCCTCATCGTTACTTATTTCTACCTCTTTATGAATCTCTATGTCTTTCCCCTTTCTAGTTGTAAAAGTGTTCACATGTCCCTTCAGATCGAGGCCTGGAGGGGTACATATCAATTGGGAGATCCGAGTCTCCAAAGTTTTGTTTTGAGTAGCGAGGCACTCAACCATAGACATTAGTTGCTCAAGAGTTTCATTAATTCTGAAATTTTGTTCTATAAGGTCACCGTTTTGGCGCGCTTGCACCACAACAAAGTATACCATTAATATCTCAAGATTGCAATCCCCAAAGATAGTAATAGTTCCATATTGGGGACCTTTTGGCCCCATGGCTTGTTGGGAATAATCAATGTAACAAAAATTCGTGCGGTTGCCCCATTCCAGATTATAGGCTTCAAAATATGGGCTTACTAGGCTAATGGTCATGTGATTGCTCATCTCTTGAAATGATCCCCTTATTAGAATCATTTTGAGAGAAGGGACTTTATGCAAAAAATTAAAATAATAGAAAATATAAAAGCACCTTAGTCTAAACGACGTTGAAAATAAAACTTTTGATATCACAAAAATCTCCCGTGCTATGGCACTAACAACTTGATGTGTGTGAACCGCAAGTGCACGATTTGTGTCAAGTGATACAAAAGTTCGATCCCACTGGGAGATCTTTGATTACCAAATTTTATTTCAACTATTCTTATCTAAGGTGATTGCAAGTGGTTTATTTGATGCATAATGAAAAATAAAGTTTTAACAATTAATATAAAATAGGACTAGGAATTAGATTCCTCCATATAGACTCACCTTTATGATTTGTGTATGTTTGGAATTACGATAAGTTCTAAGCAATTTTTATAGATAAATAAGTTAAATATGTGCGCCACCCACTTCCGTGGCGTGCACATCTGAATGTGTTTCAGTCACATCTAAATAGATGAATCAAGAGCATTACGTCTTATCACGTGATGATGCATCTTGATTATTTCTCAACTAATATCAAGTTGCCTTGTTATTGGCGCCTCAAACTTAGTTGTTTAGCAACTCGATTTCGGATGTTGGTTCATTATCTTTCGATACATGAACGACATCTCTATTGACTTTACTTTCGCAACCACCATAAACTTGAATATAAAACTCGAGTTCTAAAATAAACAAAGCTTAAACTTCTCATAAGTTCAAAGACATATATTTAGTAGAGACTCATCATAAAATGGACTCACATAACCCCTTGTCCCTAAAAATCTACTCACTCATAGTGAGATGAATAACAACAATGATAGATAATAGAGACATTGCATGAAAAGTAAAGGATTAAAAGTAAATAAAATAAATTACAAGATAATAATAAGATGAAAGCATGAATATAATACCAATATTATAAAAATGCTAAAGGTTACAATTTAACCAAGCTTAACACTTCATAAAATAACAATTTTTTGCAAAGATGTCTAGTAAAAAGTGATGAAAAAGAAAGATCATAAGGCTCCTATTTATAAGTGGTCTTTGCATCGTTATTTCTAGTTGTTTTCCTTTAGAATTTTACCCTATTTTGTTCGATTTCCTTTCATTTTCCATATTTTATGCTTTGTTTTGTGTTTTCTTGTGAATTTTAGGGTCTAATAAGCATCAAAGACAAAAAGGGCTCAAAGGCAAGCAAAATTGAGCAAAACATAAATTTAGCAATTTCTCTCATAGCAACTGCTACGGGCCGTAACAGGGAGGTGAGAGAAAAGTCAAGATTTGTTTTTGCTTCCTTAATTAGAATGATTCATTCTTAATTATGGCTCTTATGCATGATTGAATCTGTATCAAATCTGTATATTTCACATTGAACCAAATACATTTTTAATTTTTAATTTTTTTATATAAAACTCATAGCCTGTTATGAGTTTAGGGTTCCCAACTTTTGTTACTTTCCATTCCTAGTTTCTAAGTTTTTTTTGTTCTATTTTCTTTGTAACTCAAGTCTCCAAGGGAGAAATTTGTGGAAAAAGGTTTATACATATTTCAGGTTTTATAATTCATTTTCTTTATATTATTCATCTGTTATGTTTGATTGATATGAGTTTGATGATGAATACCTCTTTGATTGTGGTTGCCCTCACCATGAATGAGTAGTTTCTTAGGGGTTAAGGGTTATGGGGATTGTTTCATGACCTATCATATGATTTGTTAATATTTGCAAGAATTTTAATTAAACTTACTTTGTAATATAAGTTCATGCATTTCAACTTCGTTACGAGAGTAAGTGGTTCTCAGGTATCGACCGTAGTATGAAAGTGTCGCATCTAGAAAAATATGATCTCGTGAAGCGCATCACACGCTCGTAGATGGACTAACAGAGTCACCATCGTTCTTTATTTATTCCTAAGGAAAGGGTATATGGCGATAAAACCATAAGGGAATAAAAGGGATAAGATGGTCATTGCAACCAAATATGGGTTCAGGAGTCGGTTATGCGGGGGAAGTTATTAGCATCCCTCGCATTCGTTGTATTCAACGGAAACCTCCTAAAGCTCTAAGGTTGATTGTTTGTTAAAGGGTATTTTTTTTCATCCTTAATTATTAAGTCATTAAAGTATTTAAAAATAGAAATTATTTATAAAATAAAATAAGAAAACAATTTTTTAAAATTATTGAGCTTGCCAAGGATTCAAACTCCCGTACCTATGTATTTTCGTCGTGCAATGAGAAAATCAGAGCTTCGTAGTTCATACAAAAAAATGTTTGTTGGTTGATTTTATAGGATAAAATTTAAGTCACTCTCACGTTTAAACTTGACTTGTATTGCTCACACGATGGAGGCTTAAGCACTTGTTTTTGTTTCGCGTTGAAGATAACTTAAACTATCCTTTTTTAGAAAAACATTTGAATGGTGCACAAAGGCACAAAAGAGTTTGATGAGTTGTGTTTGATTTTAGGTTGATTTGATTTTAATTAATCGATCGATGCGCGAGCGCTAATCAATTAATTATCTTGGGACACCTCCCATTTGCAAAAGTTAGGCTTAATTTACTTTATGAAATGATTTGATGATAGATACAAAATATGAAATATTTATAATTTGAGAAAAAAAGGCTTTTTGTTTGTGTCTTGTCTTAATTTAAATAGGGAGAAATACAATTTTTTATACATATTTTACAATTTAATTTAAATGGAAAAAAGAAATGAATTTACCAAAAAAACTATTATTCATTGTTATTTTTAATTAAACTAATTAAAATGACAAGTTTTATTAATTAAGGGACAATTATCATCTATAATCCATAACTAAAGCTAATTAAAAATGACTAAATAACTAATTAATTAAAACAAAACAAATGGCAAATAAAATAAAATAAAAAATAAAAAATAAAAATCTAATCAAATAAAGGAGGGGTGCAAAGTCAGTTAAGGTTTAATGGATTAAAATGAAATGGGGTGCAGGAAGCAATGGGTCAAGCCCGATGGTTTAAAGAAGGGCCCACCCAGGTGTGGGAGTCAACACAGGAGAGTCAAAATATTGACTCTCAATTGAGGTCATCTAATGCACTAACTGCATAGTCAGCGTGATGGGCTAATGGCCCTTGGATGCGAGGTCAGTGATGTGAAGGGATGGGATTGAAAGTCAAAAGGAGTTTATGGTGTCTGCATGCACACAAGATCTTACAAGGGGGGGGGGGGGGGGGGGTCTCGTTACCTCATATGGAGCCACATGGCTCTCATCAAAGTGCTAATAGGGGGAGTATATGACTCTAAATCCCTTCAGAGCACCCTCGTTTTGCTCTTCTGTTTCTCTCTCTCTCTCTCTCTCTCTCTCTCTCTCTCTCTCTCTCTCTCTCTCCCTCTCTCTCTCTCTAATCTTTCTCTCTCTCCTCTCACTAGAGTGACCACCAGACGTAAATTGCATCTGTTGGTGGCTCCGCCCCTTAACCCCTCACCTGAACCACAATCACCCTAGAACCACCGCCCCATTCATCGGTGTTCATCCTATAATGAACACCAAACCCAGAAACCTTAGAACCCTAGGATGAACATGAACCCTAACCCTATTGTTCACCCAAAACCTAGAAGCATAAAAACCTTATGCCAACCAAACATGAACCTTAACCCTAAGAGGATAAACCCTATCCCTCTTAATGCGAACCCTAACAACCTTAATCAATCTAGAACTTCCTCTCTTTCTTCAACCTTCAACCTCAAACCCTAACCTACCCAGATTCATACTTGAATCTTCCCAATCTAACCAAACATAAACCCTAACCACAAATCCACACACCCTAACCCATAATCTCCATCTGAAACCCCCAAATCACAACAACAAATTTCGAACCCTAATCCATGATGTCTCCTTCTATTAACTAAAACTGAACCCTTAACTCAAACAAAAACAAAAGGTAAAAAAATTCTAACATACATCTACCTTATTAACACCTCTAATGAACTTAGGTCAAAGTAAAATCTCCACCATGCTAAATTCAAATTGAACCATTCCTAATCCAACCTTAAATGAACCATGTCTTCAAAAGGAAACAAGACCCCAAAATTAATATCTGAAATGGGAGAGCCATTAGGTGGGGATGATGTAACAAGAAACTCAACTATAGGATAAAATCTAGGGTAAAATTAGGGTGTGACACCTCTAAAGAAGATTCATATGATGATAAAATCTTGGCTAATAAGAACAGAAAGTTCTCTGGCAGAAGATATAACTTCAGAGGAACAAGCTCCAAATTTAAAAAAGATGGTCATAAAGGATGCTTCAATTGTCAAAAGCTTGATCATTTAATAGCTTATTATCCATGGATTCAGAAGGAAAAAGCCAAAAAGGAAAGCTTTAAGTTGAACAACTTCATAAGAAAGTTTAAGAAAAGTCTCATGGCAACATGGGATGAACTTGATAATGAAGAAGAAGCTGATAAGAATGAAGAAGAAGCCAATCTAGCTTTGGTGGCTTCAACATTCTCATACTCAGAATCATAAGTTGATTCTGACTCAAATTTCAAAGAATGTGGATGAGGTATTCTCTAAACTCTCTAGATCCGATTTAATCATTTTATGTCAAGATATTATTGATAGATGTCAGGAGAAGTCCAAACATATGATAATCATACAAAAGCAATATGGTCTTATGAAAGATGAATTAAACTTCTTTAAAAATAAGATTAAAAAACTATAAAGAGATCAAATTGATTTAGTAAAATATATGCCTGACAAACCTCTTAATGAGTATGAATTGGCTATTCAAGAGTTTGTCATAACTGGATTTAACAGAACCAAAATTTCATCCATGATCTATGGTGTAAATAAAAGCAAAGGAGAAGGTCTTGGTTATCATCAAAAACCTTTTAATCCAAGGACTTAAAACTTTATTAGACAATCAAATCCTTCTTCTTCAAGCTTTGCTAAAAAAGGGTTGAGGTCTCATTTTATGCCTACTACAAATGCTAAGGTTCTAAACCAATTAGAACTTATAACTATAGAGTCATAGGTTCTGAAGAAATAAGAACCTGAGACCTCAAGGTCAAAAGTTATAAAGAAATCAGAACTAATTATTCTTAATTCAAAGGTTCTAAAAGAATCATAACCTAAGACTTCAAAGTAAAAGGTTCTGAAGAAGCTAGAACCTAGGACATCAAGTTACAAGGTTTTGAAAGATCCAGAACATAAGGATAAGATATATTCAAAATAACAAACTTTTAAATTTAAAGTTTTGAATAATCCAAAGCCTTATTACAAATACAAGGCTCAAAATAAGAGGAAGTCTCTTAAAACTAACCTCAAAGGACCCATAAGAGTATGGGTACCAAAAAGGGAGATTATCTTTGTTGTAGATATGCTGAAAGGGAAGAAAAAAGAAACAATATCAGTTACAGGATAATGAATTCTTACAACATATAACAGAAGAAAAGCATATGTTCCAAATCCTAAATCAGAAGGAGGAAGAAAATGCGGAGTCTAAAAGAAACTAGCAAGGCAATATTACTAGTATCGGGAATACTGAAGTTGATTAATCAAAAACTCGTGATTTAGATGCTTAACCAACCTCTGAAGCTCATCTAGTTGAAAGGTTCTCTGAAAAGACTTATGATGGTTATGAAAAGGGAATTGTTGTAACAAAGTAGTTCCTTAAGGACAATCTCATCAACAGATCAAATGTTGCACAAAAAAGGTATGGAAATTTCTTTATTTTTACTCAACAGTTTCTAAACATGATATTCTAATATTAGTCAGTAGATTTTCATGTTCATGAAATTAGAATTACACCTCATTGTGATGATACTACTTCTATCTGAGTTACAAAGAATCTTATTTTATCTCATAATCAAGCACTTTAAAAAAATCTTTAAAATTTTGTGCTTCCATCTGAATGGAGAATCAAAATTTGATGATGATCAGAAGTCACTATGATCAGAAGCTCTGAGGTAGCCTTTGATGAATAGTAGCCTCTAAAGCTATGAATAAGATTAATTGTCACTGATACACACACAAGTGACAAAACCTTTTCAATTACCTCTGACACCTGCCCACTTATGTGTCATGAATTTGAAACGTCTATTGACATGTGGCTTATAACAGTTGGTAAAAACCTTCAGATTATGATGATTTATCTTAGAAACTGTGCACCCTTTCTCCTTTGTCTTTAAGTTTTGTTTTGATCAAAAACTCATTTTGACTCAAAACACGCTACTTAATCAGACTCACAACCTCTCTCTCTCTCTCTCTCTCTCTCTCTCTCTCTCCCTGAATTCCATTACTTTTGTTCTCAAGCTTTATCTGAAAACTACCCATTTCAAAAGAAACCCTAAAAACCCTTTGAAATGGCGTCATCATCTTCTCAACAAGCACCCATGAATGTCGAATCGGATAAAAGTTTGCACATCAAGCCAAGAACCATTGATATCAGAAAGGAAGATCTAAAGCTCATAGTGGAGTAGATTATGGATTTTGATTCCTTCAATATAAATGTTCACTCTCTTTGGAGTTTCTTTAGAGTACAATCATGGTCTTTATTCTTTAATATGTTGAATGGTTCAACTTATCCCTATCTGGTCAGGGACTTCTGGGTAAGAGTTGAAGTATATGATGAGATTTCTGCTTATATGGAAGAAAATCAGTTGTGATGGGAGTTGATGTCACTATCACACATAAGATTATTGCCAAGCTTCTTAGTATGTCAAATACAGGAAGGTTCGCTTTAAACACCAAGGAAATTAGTACAAAAGCTGATGTGATCAAGACAAGTTTGTTTGAATTATCAGACAATACATCACATTCTTCAGACTTTGGAGAGGTGAAGAACATGAAGACTCCTTACAAGCTTCTGTTTAAGATCCTCGTTGGATGTCTAATCCCCAGAGAAGGTAGCACTAATCAAATTTCCTGGGACCATAGACATTTCATATGGTATTTGGTCAACGAAGAGAACATCAATCTCCATGGTTACATCTTCAATCATCTATGTGAATCTATCAAGGATAGCAATAAACATAAGAAGAAGAATGTAACCTATGCTAGACTCTTGTCTGATTTATTCTATCATGGTCATCTGATTGACTCCTTGAAAGATGCTTTTGCTTAAGATGATCTTGAGGAGATTCATGGGAATATTATTTCTGCTTCAGTTTTGGCCAACATGAACCTTCTGAAGAAGAATGAAGTAGTGATTTTAGAAGAACCTTTTAGAACCAAAAGTTTAAAATATGTCTATCTTGAAGACTATGCAGTAATTACCAAGCATGACAATTCTGAGGTAATTAGACAATACATTGATATGGCACTTAAAGAAGCTGGTGTGGTTCTGACATATGAAGACTTACCAGAAGAACCACTGATGCGTATAAACCTTCATAGAAAAGAAAAAGGTTGCTTCTGATACTCAGAAGTCATTTCAAAAGCCTCATAAGAAGAAGGTTGTACTGTAGGAGAATTGCCATCCAAGGCGCAGCGGAATTTAAAAATTTCTCCATTTAGTGATCCTTACGAATGGGCATGATCAGTGATATAATCGTTACCTCTTGTGGTGATTCAAACCTTTGGTGCAGATCTCTGATAATGATCAAAACCTTTGATACAGATCCACGGGGCGATCACGAACGTTGAACGATGACAACGTCTCTACTCAGTCCACACGAACGGATTCCTTCAATCGCAGTGCTAGCTGTTATGAATGAAGGCTTTGAGTGAGAGAAAGAGGGAAACAAAATTCCAAGTCTCTACTTGAATTTCTGTCTGAGTGGATTGGAGTGACAATGCTTCTACCCAAGGGGTTCTATTTATAGAACCACTTGTGTGTGCTTCAAGCTAAAAAGCCCACTTAAGTGTATTTTGGCCCATATCTTATAATATGCCCAAAATCACTTAAGTATTTGGTACCTTACCATATTTCGTCTCCCACTTAAGTGCACCGTACCTTACGGTTTTCCTTAGTTACTCTATCTCTCATCAATTCGTCCTTTGTGTGTGACCCTATAGGTTTTCGCGGCATTGGCAATTATATTAAATCACGCATTTAACATAATAAACAGTGAGCGGTATCTAGCAACACATCACTGCTACCCAAGTCACGAAAATGTCATGTGATCTGACAAAACCTCCTGTGATAATAATTATGTGTATAATTACCCCTTTGCCCTTATGTCTATATTGAACACAAGGTATAGACCGTGTCACCCTTGTCCAGTTCAATATTGGGCCCATAGACATTTATCCTGTTACACAGGATTGGCAAATTCCATCTAGGACACTCATGTCCCTCAGCATGCTTCGTGGAGTACCCATCAACTGTCTTTATGGTTATCCAGTTACGGACAACGTTGGATCAGCAATAAAGCACTCGACTCTACATCTAGGATCCATAGTGGTTTCAGGTCGAAGAGTGGTATACACTATTATCACCATGAGAATAACTTATGACACTTTGCATAACTTTCTATATAGTATTCTCATAGCGGGTCAATCCGGTATAAATATTACTCCTAATATTCATACCTATGTTTAAGACTTGATAACTCTTTATCCATGATCCATGAGATGTGATCATCAGTCTACAAACATAATAGTCTTAATGCTTTAATGTTATCCCACTTCACACTAAAGCTCGACTACGGATACTTTAAGAATAGTGTCCTTATGTTTAATGTGTTCCCATGATTAAGTCACACTTAATACATTAAATGGACTATCTATTCCAGGGACTTTATTAATCAACCATAATAAAGAAAATGGCTTTAAATAATTCGATACATGTACCAAAAGTATTGGCCTCTAGGGCTTACACCAACAATCTCCCACTAGCACTAGAGCCAATCAGGCATACCCCGTATGCCCATTGATCTAGTATGGTCATCATGCTTCTGCTGCGCAAGAGGCTTTGTCAGTGGGTTAGCAACATTGTCAAGTGTAGGTACTTTACATATTTTCGCACAACGTCTAAGTATGTGTTTGGATCGTTGGTGAGATCTAGGCTCCTTAGCTTGTGAGATAACACCATTGTTATCATAATAGAGACCAATGGGATCCACATTTCTAGGGACTATGCCAAGTTTATTGATCCAAACAGCTTCCTTTGCTGCACTTAAGGCATCAATATACTCGGCCTCAGTTGTAGAATCAGCAACTGCATCTTGCGTTGAACTTTTCAAGCTCACAGTGCCACCATTTAAGCAAAACACATAACCAGATTGGAATCATTCATATTAAAGCGTCTCAGCACTTTGTCTATGTACTCTGACTTAGGCCAAGCATTTCATGATCTATCTCTATAGATTCTGATAGGCTGCTTCACCCAGGTCCTTCATAGAAAAGCATTTCCCCAACCAAGACTTTACTTGTTGCAGGGTAGGGATATCGATTCCAATGAGTAATATGTCATCTACATATAATACCAGGAATACGATCATGCTCCCACTAACCTTCTTGTAGACACAAGGCTCATCTTCGTTCTTGATGAATCCATACAGTTTTACTGTTTCATCAAGGCAAAGATTCCATGAGTAGGTCACAGGCTCATCTTGATCCATGAGTAATACATCACCTTGATCAGATATCCATATATCTCAGGTAGGTGACGTATCCTGCCTGACCTACGCTGGTCTTGTTCTACTTGAGCAGGTTGCTCTTACACAACTACTTGTGTTTCCTGCTCTAATTCCTCCATAGGTGTATCGATACTTTGTGATTCTTGAATTTCTTCAAGTTCTACTTTCCTCCCACTGATTCCTTTGGAAATAAAACCCCTTTCTAGGAAAACTCAAGTTCGAGCGACAAACACTTTGCCCTCAGAAGGATTGTAGAAATAATATCCTCTTGTTTCTTTAGGATACCCCACAAATAAGCATTTGTCAGATTTGGGCTCAAGCTTAGTTGAAATTTGTCGTTTCACATATACTTCGCAACCCCAAATCTTCATGTAAGACATATGTGGTCTCTTACCACTCCATATCTCATATGGTGTCTTTTCAACCTTTTTGGATGGAACACGGTTAAGTGTGTAAGCTGCGGTCAACAGCGCATGTCCCCAAAAGGAGTTTGGAAGATCGGCTTGACTCATCATGGATCGGACCATGTCCAACAGGGTTCGATTTCTTCTCTCAGACACACCATTCCATTGGGGTGTTCTAGGAGGAGTGAGTTGGGATAGGATCCCACACTCTTTCAGATGGTCATCAAACTCTAGGCTTAAATATTCACCATCTCGATCTGATCGAAGAGCTTTAATATTCTTACCTAGTTGGTGTTGTACTTCATTCTTGAATTCTTTGAACTTTTCAAAGGACTCTAATTTGTGTTTCATTAAATACACATAACCATATCTACTGAAATCATCAGTGAATGTGATGAAGTACTGAAAACCTCCTCTGGCTGATATGTTCAGTGGACCACATACATCAGTATGTATGAGGGCCAAAAGATCATTAGCTCTTTCACCTTTTTCCTGTGAATGGAGACTTTGTCATCTTTCCAATTAAACAAGATCTGCATGTCTCATATGATTCATAATCAAAAGAGTCCAACAGTCCATCTTTATGGAGTTTGGAAATGCGTTTCTCATTTATGTGGCCTAATCGACAATGCCAAAGGTAAGTTGGATTTAACTCATTAGGTTTCATCCTTTTAGTATTAATGTTATAAATAGGCATTTCAAGATCAATGACATATAGTCCATTGTTCATTTGTGCAGTTGCATAGAATATATCATTCAAATAAATTGAACAACAATTGTTCTTTATTATGAATGAAAAACCGAACTTGTCCAAACAAGAAACGGAAATAATATTCCTGCTAATTGCTGGTACATAATAACAGTTCTCTAACTGAATTATTAAACCACTGGGTAAAGTCAATTCATAAGTTCCTACGGCTAAGGCAGCAACCTTTGCTCCATTACCAACTCGTAGGTCGACTTCACCTTTTGCCAATTTTCTACTCCTTTTTAGTTCTTGCACATTTGTACAAATGTGAGAACCGTATCCAGTATCTAATACCCATGATGCAGAAGTAGATAAATTAATTTCAATAACAAAAATACCTGAAGTTGGAGTCTCTACTCCATTCTTCCTATCTTCCAGGTACTTTGGGCAGTTCCTCTTCCAGTGTGCGGTCTTACCGCAATGGAAGCAGGTGCCTTCCTTTTCTATGCTTCCACTAGGCTTCAAAGCAGCACTGGTGGGTTTGGGTTTGGCAACTTCCTTGCCTTTCCCTTTATCATGTTTGAGGACAATCCTCATGTCTCGGTACCAATCCAGAAAATTTGTCCTAGACAATTTTTCCTTATCAAGGTTTGATCGCAATATGTTGTTAGAGGTGTTTGTTGTCATGGTAATCTACACAAGGATTAATGAAAATATAAGTATCATTGACATATTCAATTAGGCCTTTAATTAAACATGCTCCCACTATTTTATTCAAAACAAATGACCCTCATCATTTGATTCGGAAAATCCCATTGGAAGATTTTTTAGTGGGTCGAGATCCATATTTCACTTCGTTCTAAGTCCGCGTAGGCGGATTACACAAAACTAGGTTATTTTAGGTAGGAACTCCTTCCAATTGTATCTCATACAACTCTCGAAAATTTCAGTTGGGTGAATAACTCCTTATTCCAATCCATCATATGGATTATTCCCAACTCTTGCTTCTAAACATATATATAATCTTATTATAATTTGTTTAGTTAAGTTTGACCCATTGTTTTAACAGTTGGATATTACAATTATCCCATCGCACCTTACTAATATATAGATCATGCACCTCGCGTAGGCGAAACCTACATTATCCATTACTAGTCTTGATGAGTGTTAAAACTTGAAAGCATAAACTTAATATTTAATTTGAGGGAATTGCAATTTTTCTGATCACACCGGCTTGTTTATCATATAAACCGTCTCTCACATGCATCAACATACATTCACATGCATCAACATACAAAATGAAACAGTTATGGCCCCTAGCGCAATTGTTCTCCCAAGCCAATGAGAGAACCTAAGCTAACCTACGACGATCTAAGCTTCTCCAAGCAAGATCTTCAAGGTTGTCCTCCTTTGGCACTGACTTCTTTGCTTTCTTCATATCATTACATTACATGAAAGAAACTCGTTTTACATACGAGGGAGTGAGATGAAAAAAGAAGTTACATTTGGGAGATTAAGAGAGAGGCACGACACGCAGGTCGTATTTTAAAAAACCCAAAACAAAACAAAGGAAAACTAAGGCCATAACCGATCACCACAAGACAATAATAAACACATTATTATTATTATTATTATTATTATTATTAATTCCTTTAATTAATTAAAATCAAATTAAATTTCGACGATCGATCACACTACGCAGAGTTAGTCGGGGGTCCGCTGCCCGGACAGCGGGAACGGGTGTTCCGCTGCCTGGACAGCGGGAACGGATGTTCCGCTGCCCGTTCAGCGGACAGGGGTCAAGGGGGCAGCGCCCCTTGCGGGGTCGAAGGGGCAGCGCCCCTGCTCGAAAATTTTAATGAACAATTCATCTAAAATTGACGTCGTTTTTCGTATCAACACTTGATACTTCAAAGCACTTTTTCTAGCCGAACGGGTGAATTTTTCCTTGCGTTAACCGGTTAACCATATGCGTTAACCGGTTAACCATATGCGTTAACCGGTTAACCATATGCGTTAACCGGTTAACACTGTTTGAAATCTAAAAAAAAAATGTTTTCTGCCTTGCGTTAACCGGTTAACACTGTTCCAAAAATGTTTAGAAGGTTGTATTCAGTTTCTCGTTAACCGGTTAACCATACGCGTTAACCGGTTAACACTGTTCGGAAAAGTGTTTAGAACGCATAATTCTTGTGCAGTCAAACCCCAATCGCATAACTCTCTGACAACATAACCCTTGTACCGTCACTAACCCTGATGCACCAATTTCAGACCGTCAAACACATCTCGATTGTTAATTCAGTATGATTGATCAACACGTCATTGCTTCACCATACTAATGTCGGATCAAGAAGCAAACGACCATTGATCGCTCAAAGGAAAACAATCATCGAGGGTTTGAATGAACGAAACGAGAACACTATATCATATATAATGTATTTTGCATCAGGATTACATATATCACATATATGTAACTTGATCGATCTCAATTTAACCTTTGATTCATTCTGTCTTTTAATCATATTATTACAGAACAAAAACAGTTATCAGATTCATGGTTTCGTAAGTGGCTCTGATACCACTGAAGGAGAATTGCCATCCAAGGCGCAGCGGAATTTAAAAATTTCTCCATTTAGTGATCCTTACGAATGGGCATGATCAGTGATAGAATCGTTACCTCTTGTGGCGATTCAAACCTTTGGTGCAGATCTCTGATAATGATCAAAACCTTTGATACAGATCCACGGGGCGATCACGAACGTTGAACGATGACAATGTCTCTACTCAGTCCACACGAGCGTATTCCTTTAATCGCAGTGCTAGCTGTTATGAATGAAGGCTTTGAGTGAGAGAAAGAGGGAAACAAAATTCCAAGTCTCTACTTGAATTTCTGTCTGAGTGGATTGGAGTGACAATGCTTCTACCCAAGGGGTTCTATTTATAGAACCACTTGTGTGGGCTTCAAGCTAAAAAGCCCACTTAAGTGTATTTTGGCCCATATCTTATAATATGCCCAAAATCACTTAAGTATTTGGTACCTTACCATATTTCGTCTCCCACTTAAGTGCACCGTACCTTACGGTGTTCCTTAGTTACTCTATCTCTCATCAATCCGTCCTTTGTGTGTGACCCTATAGGTTTTCGCGGCGTTGGCAATTATATTAAATCACGCATTTAACATAATAAACAGTGAGCGGTATCTAGCAACACATCACTGCTACCTAAGTCACGAAAATGTCATGTGATCTGACAAAACCTCCTGTGATAATAATTATGTGTATAATTACCCCTTTGCCCTTATGTCTATATTGAACACAAGGTATAGACCGTGTCACCCTTGTCCAGTTCAATATTGGGCCCATAGACATTTATCCTGTTACGCAGGATTGGCAAATTCCATCTAGGACACTCATGTCCCTCGGCATGCTTCGTGGAGTACCCATCAACTGTCTTTATGGTTATCCAGTTATGGACAACGTTGGATCAGCAATAAAGCACTCGACTCTACATCTAGGGTCCATAGTGGTTTCAGGTCGAAGAGTGGTATACACTATTATCACCATGAGAATAACTTATGACACTTTGCATAACTTTCTATATAGTATTCTCATAGCGGGTCAATCCGGTATAAATATTACTCCTAATATTCATACCTATGTTTAAGACTTGATAACTCTTTATCCATGATCCATGAGATGTGATCATCAGTCTACAAACATAATAGTCTTAATGCTTTAATGTTATCCCACTTCACACTAAAGCTCGACTACGGATACTTTAAGAATAGTGTCCTTATGTTTAATGTGTTCTCATGATTAAGTCACACTTAATACATTAAACGGACTATCTATTCCAGGGATTTTATTAATCAACCATAATAAAGAAAATGCCTTTAAATAATTCGATACAAGTACCAAAAGTATTGGCCTCTAGGGCTTACACCAACATGTACATCAGAAGGAAATTCATAAGGATATTGAATAGGTGGTCTCCTCCACTGTCTTGATGCCTACTAAGACAAGAAGTGGAAAGACTCGTCATAAGACATCTTCATCTTCTGTCACATATGGTGCACCTGTGAAGAATAGGAAGTTAAGAAAGATGGTTGTTCCTTTTGAAATTACTGAGGAAGAGGAAAAAACTGAGATACCTTTTGTCGGGAGGACAAAGGTTGGTGATGGTAAAGCTCATAAAGTTGTAGAAGAAGCCATTCAGATAGGAAAACAACTGATTGTCTCTGCTTAATTGGATCATGCAAAGGAACTACCTGCAACTTCTGAAGCTTAGATAAGAGAAGTTGTTGTTAAAGAAGAGGTTTTGAAGTTTGTTGAAGTCCAAGTTGCTAAAGTTATAGCTGGGTTGAAATATGTTGAGGGTGCCTCTAAAGTTAAAGCTTATGGTGTACTAGAAGAAGTTGTATCAGAAGTTGTTACCAACCTTGCTTCTAAAGCTATAGGTGAAAAGGAGAAAGTTGCTCCAAATGCTTTGGAGATTGATATGGAAGGTAACAACTAAAACTCTATCTTTGAGGATTGTTTTGATTCTTCCACCTTAAACCATATATCACCAACACCCTCACCCAAACCATCTACTAAACATACTCCATCATCTTTTCATAACAGGGTTTAACTTTCAGAACCTATGATGGATTCCCCCAACCTAACACCTATCATTCAGATTCAAGAAAATTCTATGAATCCAGTTGACTATCAACATCCTGAGGACCATAGAAAATTGGTATACATTTCTGATTCTGAATAACCTGTACCTTTAAATACCATGTATGGACCCCCCATAGATGTTTGTAGTGGAAAAGCTTCATCTAGTTCTAGTTCTGAGTCAGAAACTAAAGAAGTTGACTTTATTGTTGGTTTGTGTCTCAAACCTATCTTTGTCAAACCCATTCAAGTTGCCCCCCTTAAAACCTTTATCCCATAAAAACCAAAAAATGACCAAGTATGTTCAGCTAAAATAACTTCTGCTTAGAATAACTTATTTGTTCAATTTGAAGTTGAACATGTTACCCAAGATCAACCTCCACCTTCACCTAAACCTCAACCTCAATCTACACCAGAACCTTCACCTTCACCTAAATCCCAACCTACACCCGTTACCTTGGATTTTTAAACCTAACTACAAATGGCAAGTAAGAATAAGTGTGCCATGATAAAAACTATTGAACATGTCAAAAACTATGCATGTGGCAAGTGTGGTCGAAGCAGCTGAAGGTCGAGGAGCATTGATATCATCTGTGGACTTAGTGAAAATTTCAAATGCTCTAAGTTGGTTATTTGGCTTGATTGAAAGATCATGAATAAGATTAGAACAGGCAGTTACTCTAAAACACGTGGAGGCTCGTCGAAGATAACGACTTCAGGGAAGTAAAATGTATCGTGATTTGTTTAATCGACCACTTTTAGGTAGTTATTTTAGATTAGTATATAAGGGGACGCTTGTTTATGTTATAGGGGTCCGCAATTGTACTCATATTCCTACATACTCAAAGTATTTGCGTGATTGAGAAACAAGTGAATAAAATGTACGTATGTGTTCCATATTTATAAATTCCAAGCACGTTTACATTCAAGCCTTTTTCTGCATTCATTTACATTTCGATCATTTATCATTTTATATTCATTTTTACATTTTGATTTCAGTTATATTTGTCTTCAAAATCTTTTACATTACAAGTCTTGTCAAAATTTCAAACTGTTATCTTCATATCTTGTTTTCTATTTCAATCATAACATGGTGTTCAAAGGTTTAAATTCACACAAATATGTTCCGGGATATTTTTGAGTTTGATACCTTAAATATTAATAGAAACTTATTTTGTTTACCAAATTTACCAGTAAACCAAACCTCAACCAAACCTCAACCTACACCACAACCCTCATCTGAATACACACCTCAACAAAAACCTAATCCTGTTCAAAATCAATCTCAAATTCAAATTACATATGAACCTCAGATTGGAACTAAACAAGTTTCTTTGGACCATCTCCACCTGAAACCTCACTAAACCAAACTGCCCAAGCAAAACCAACCATTTGACCATCAAAGAACCTATGTTATGTCAGAATCTGGCACTATAATCCTTACCACTCCCTCACAAACAAACATTCCCCAATCTAACATTTCACCTCCTCCACCCTATATCCAAGCCCAGATGGAAGAATATAGAATTATCCTCTTTGATAGATTGTAGAGTCTAGTTTCTAAGAGAACTACAACTTCTGACCCAATAACTTATGCTGCAAAATGGGATTCTCTCACAACCTCTGTGGTATCAGTTCTTCAGAATCTGAAGTACATCTCTTCATAGTCTATTGTCTCTTCCAATCATAGACAAGATCTTCTGGAAGCAAATTTGGCTTCTGTTGCTGCTAATCAAGAAGTTGTGGCTAATAAGAAAAAGGAGTTAGATGATCAAATGGAGGTTATGACTACCGGAAAAGATGACATGGATGTTGATCTGAAAGCAGTTTTGGAGCTTATGGAGCAGAAACCCCGTGCTCTAAGATTTATTCACCCTTTATTTTATTTTTTTTGAACTTGTTCTATGCATCTTTTCTTTTGGTTAATGAAAACTTTTCTTCAGTATCTTTTATGTCTTTTTTATTTATCTTTTTGTTGATGACAAAATAGGTAGAGGATAAAAACTTATTAAGCACCTGAATCTAATGATTATTTTTAATGCTGCTTAATTTTTTAAGAGTATGTTATTATTCTTTTAAATGAATTTAATTAACCTGAATAGAACTTAGGGAGAGCTTACAAACCTCGCGCTTCGGATTATCAGACTCAGGGGAAGCTTACAAACCTCAGACCCCTGAAATCAACATGTTAATTAAATTAACGACCATTATTCTTAAATACTTATGTTTGTCATCATCAAAAAGGGGGATATTGTTGGAACAAAAATAGTTGATACCATCCTTTGGATTTTGATGATAACAAAGTATGTAAATAACAATTGGGAATTCTAACATCTGTTCAAGTATGCATAATTTTAAGTCTAAGAACAGATAAAGAAAAGCTTGAGAATTCAGCATCTGAAGATCAAACTCTGGCTCTAAAGATCACTTCTAAAGACTCTGGCTCTGATGGAAGATCCAAACTCTGAAGAAGTCAACTCTAAAGGAAGTCAGCCTCTGATGACCCATACTCTGAAGCTTCAGAAGCCAAGAAGAAGACTCTGAAGTGATTAGCCTTTTAAGAGTGAAGTCTGAAGAAAGTCAACCTCTGGAGCAGAGTCTCTTTAATCGAGGCAACTCTGACAGACTCAGAGATTTTTTTATCACATAAAAACTTAAGGAAAACTATCTTCTTTGGTGTCTGAGCCTCAACGGATAATACCTCTTGCAGAAATGTGCTTTCTTGATGTGTCTAATCAAGTACAAAGCACACCCAACCTTTTGGTGAAAGTCTTCAACGTCTTTTTTCTTCCTCTCTATATAAGGAGCAGAAGGTCTGAAGAAGAAGACTACTGCACTACATAAGAATACACAACAATGCTACAAACTATGTACATTGACATTTCAAAGAGAAGTAACTCTGTCAAAAGTGCTAGACT
This sequence comes from Lathyrus oleraceus, assembly GCF_024323335.1. Classification (NCBI taxonomy): domain Eukaryota; kingdom Viridiplantae; phylum Streptophyta; class Magnoliopsida; order Fabales; family Fabaceae; genus Lathyrus; species Lathyrus oleraceus. Next base: position 487,106,886 of record NC_066580.1, on the reverse strand, counting down.
TAGAACCTCTTAAGACTTTGTATATTTTATAATTTCTTAAGTCTTAGAGTATTTCTATCTTGTATTCTGTCTACGCCTATGATTGTATATCAAGTGTAGTTTTTTTCCTAATTCTCTTAACAATTTGTTATAGATTCAAAAGTATCTTGCTTTAGTGCTTGGGCATTTGGAGTCTCTTGCATGTGTGCTTTAACATATAAGTCTCTTACTTGAGGGTTTGAGCATTGTAAGTCTCTTGCTTGTATGTTTGAGCATTAAAGTCTCTTACTTGTGGGTTTCAGAATTATAAGTCTCTTGCTAGGTGCTTGAGTATTTGTAATCAATTTGGTTATAGTGGTAATACCTTGGAAGTGCGAGGGGACAAGACTACTCTCAGGTTGTAAGAGGAACCATGATAACTATTTATGTATATTTATTTACTTTACTTGCTTCTGAAATATATTCTGTTGCTATCATTTGTTTACCTCTGAGTCAGATTTTGTTGCAAAATATGATAAAGATATTCAAGAGTTCTGATTCTGAGTGACTATGATTCAAACTTTAAACCGAGTGTCCAGAATATGATTAAGATCAATTTGAAGTAAAAGGAGAAAACGTTTATCCAAGAGAACATAATCCAACCCCATTTCTTGTGTTTTTCTCAGCTTCAAGTGCCAACCTAGTAACTATATCTTGTAATCTAAAATTAAGGGGATCGACTATGGATTTGATTTGTGAAAAAACACGGCTTCATCTAGGAGGCGTACTTTTATCATCATAGCTACTACCTACTTCACCAAATGGGTCGAGGCTTAGTCGATGACACTTTTAGGACAAAACAAGACTATTAATTTCATAATGCATCAGATCTTATGTAGATTTCATATCCTCAAATCAATTTTTAACCAACAATCATTGTTACCAAGAGATCAGGTGGTTGCCTTCTTGAAATTTTTTAAATAAAACTTGTACATTCATCTTCTTATTATGATTAAGCCAATGGGTAAGTCAAGGAAACTATTTAAATTTTCATTGATTAAATAAAAATATATTGAGGAAATGACATGAAACCTTGCAGGAAGTCCTTTGAGCCATAAGGAATTCCAAAATGATTGCAGATAGTTTCATTTCATATTGGCTAACCTATGTTCATGATGCAGTGTTACTCTTACAAATTAATGTATCTTCACTTAGAGTTTCCAAACATAACCAACTAAATATGCAAGAATATTAACAATCTATGTTAATGGAGTCAGACTCTCTAAATGATGATGGATTAATGACCTTAGTTAGAGTCGAGAATTCAAAGTAGAAGATGTCAGGATTTTACAAAAAGCCAGTTAAACAAGTGACTCATTGAAGGTAATTTAGGTTTGGATAACTATTTTAGTGATCGAGATTAAATATCCTAAACTCGAGAAATGGTCGTCAAACTAGGAAAAGCCTTTCATTATTTGTAAGGTATACAATAGAGGAACCTATTGGCTAGTGAATATAGAAGAAGACAACTTAAAAGAAGCATAAACAAAAAGTATTTAAAGAAGGACTATATTTTATTGTGGTAAACTGATGAAAATCAAAATGAACATTCCATTAATAATAATCAATAGCCACAAAGGCTGACTACCTAGCCGATTGGACTAAGATTACGCAAATGGATCTCAAACGATTCCCTCGTCCTTTAGAAAGGAGTTCACACCCATTCAATATTTATTAACGACATTATACACTATGTCTCACTCCTATGATAAATTTGGTGGTTTGATCTTAAAACACGACATGTTAGTGTTGCATCCACGCCGTTGCTACTTACTACTGGTAGAAATGAAACCACTATAAGGATATCAAACTCCTTTGAGTGTGATATTGATTCCTCGTTGATCAATGCATTTTGACGCACATTCTTCTATAATTGTACTTAGACATTTATCTACTTTATTTTACTTATTTTACTATTTTATTATGTTTTTAGATTTAAGTTCATGATTGCCTTTAATCTATTTTCGTTTGCTATTTTCAGTTTTAGCGGTTATTTGATACCCATTCACTATTCGGATCATAAATTGAGCTACGAGATGTCGTTTTGCGTGTTCTAATATGAGTTGGAAAGCTCAGAGAAAGAGCTACAACTTTTGTGTTGAAGCCAAAATCTGATTCAGAGTGAAGAAGTCTCAAATAATTCGTTGGAGTTTCGTATTTTAGGAAATCATTTCTTTTGGGCCAGTTGTTGGGCCGAATTTAGATTTTCCGGCCCAGTTTGATTTATAAGTGCAATCCTTATTTTGTTTAAAAGGAGCAGCCGTTGCACTGTAGCAAGGGACACCTTATTCACGATAACTTTTTGTTTTGTGCGATCATGAAGAGGAGCTAATCTTCTAGAGTCAATCTGCTGTAACCGAATTTCCAAGGCTTTGAGGTTTTTATCCTATCAATTTAATTTTGTTTTTCTTTCAATTCTATTCTATGAAAATTCATTTGCTTAATATGTATTTTATGGAATGGTTTTGATTAAATTCGTATGATTGCATTCCTAACTGTTAATCGCCGTTTTCGTTGCTTTGTCGTTAAATTGCGTTTGTAAATCGTGTTTGCTTAATTCACGGATGTATTCATCCGTTTGCTTAATTCGGAATATAGGAATATAAATTTGTCATATATCTATTACACTTGTCAATCGAAATTGAATCGAATAGAGATCGAAGCCGCTTAGGGAATTGGTAGGTAAAAACCAGTGATTAGCCGAAAATCAAAAACAGTAGATTGACTTATTTTATAATCGCTTTTTTAATCATTTTTTATAATCACTTATTCTAAATCGAATCGAAACCCCCATATTTTGTTTTCATACTTGGTTAATTTGTCAAGAGTCCTTGCGATACGATACTCGAGGTGTCGCTTTCCGTTTATTATATATTATTACTCGTTTTTGACCCGTGTGCGACAGCGGATCAAATTTGCGTTGTTGCCAGGACTCTGATAGATTTTAACCATTATTATAGTTTAACCATTATTATAGTCATAGGTGTTGTTTTTTTTAGCATTTCTTGCTCTAACTTTCTTGCGTACTGGTCTTTTCGTGTTTTAGGATAAAAAAATTTGTTTAAAAAAAAATTGTTTTAGATTGTTCCAATTCTTTTTTGATTCATTAGGAAAAAATCAAGGATCTAAAGCCTCTTTTTAGGGGCTAAATAATGGAAGCCGCCCTGAAAAACCGAAATTCCCTATTTTTCTATATTTTATGATTTATTTTATGTTTTGGTAGTTTCAGAAAATTCCGCAAAAAAATCTAAAAATTCTTAATTTACGTTATTAGATTAATTTTCGTGTTTTTGTATTTTTTTTATTTTATTTTAATCATTTTTTGTAGTTCAATTGTTTTTACTTAATAGGGACGTTGTCGGTATTTTCTTATTTGTTGCTGCATTGCTGAATTATTTGTGTTTTCTCATTGTTTGTTGATTTTTTTTCTTTTATATTGAGTTTAACATGGTTGACCAAAGAACTATGAGAGAACTTGTTGCCTCTGATGTTGATTATAATTCTTTGTGTATTGAATATCCTGTTGTTGGCAAATCATTGATTGAGAACATGTCACTTAACTCCCAACAGTTCACAACAAAGGATAATTTGTGGTCCAAGCAAAAGGTGAGAATGAGATTCAAGTTGTTTCTTCCAACAAAGCTCTAGAAACCAGAATTGATGAACTTACCTCTTTAATGAAACAATTGATGTTACCCCTTCCACCACCACCATCATATAACCATTCACAAGTAACCACCTTTTCACCTTCTGAACCTTCACTAGAGGAACTTATCAAGCAAATGACTACAAATAATCTTCAATTTCAACAACGAACAGATTCTAGTATTCAGACTTTGCAAATACAAATTGGACAACTTGTCACTTCAATGAATGCCATGCAACAAGCTCAAGGATCAAACCAACTACATGTCCAAATAGTAGTTAATCGAAAAGGCTCTAATATGAGTGCGATTTCCTTGAGATCCAAAAAAGTTACAGAACCAACCCCAGAAAAAAATAAACAAATTGTTAGTGTAACACCTGAAAATAAACCTGAACTTTTTATTGTTGTTGAGGTTGGAAAAAAGTATGTATCATCAATCCCTTTACCACAAAGAGTACTTGAAAATAAGAAGATTGACGAGGAAGAGCATTTTGTTTTTCAATTAGATTTGCTTTCTAAAGTTGTTGATGAAGCTTATTCTGATTTGTTTTCAGCTGATTTTCCAACTTTATCTGGTTTTGATGATATTTACTCATGTGATGATTGTACTAACACTAACCTTTGTGTTGTTTGTGCTGAGATTGATGTTGTCTTGCAGGGTGACAGTGTAAATGAAGTTGTTTATGTAGATGAAGCTCTTGATATTTCGACTTCCCCAAACATATCATCCATTGAACAACCACCTTCTTTAGAGCCTAAACCACTTCCCGATGGTTCATATTATTCATCAAAGCTTCAACTTAAGCAGAAACATAAGAAGGGAATTGGATGGACCTTGGCTGACACTCGTGATATTAGCTTATCCATATGTATGCATAGGATCTCGCTTAAAGATGAAACAAAAATAGTGAGGCATCCCCGTAATCCTTTGATTCGTGATGTTGTGAAAAAGGAGATCACTTTCACGTGCCCATTCAACACTTTTACTTTTCGAAGATTCTTCTTTGATCCTGGAATACAAGGCAAATGCACTAATCAAATTTTCAAGGTCAATGGACACTACCCAAAGCTACTCCATGAGAACCTGACTTTGGAAGAAGAGACTGTAGAAGAGCTCTCTTTGGGAAAGGCTGCTTATGCAATCATTTATCCGCCTTGACTCCTCGAGTGTGTTCTTTCCTTTCTCTCACTCTTATTTTATATTTATGTTCTTTCATTGAGGACAATAATGTATGTTTTAAGTGTGGGGGAGGGAACCATTTATTTGTTTTTTTTGTTTGTTTTCTTACATAAAAAAAATGCATGCTTTTTCCTTTAGTTTTTGAGTTACAATTATGAGTATTTTTCTTAGTTCTCTTGACTAAAGTCTTGTGGTGTGATGTGAAAAATTTGTTGTGCATTTTTAGTATGATAGGTAGGACTAAACTCTAAATTGTATATCTTTAGCAGTAGATCCTTAACCCTAGTGAGCTTTGAGCCTTATATGGATAACATACAAAAATCCATCTCTTTCTTTCTTGTGTGATTCACTCATGTCTATTAGTCTCTAGAACTTGAATTGACTCTTGTTGATGTTGTTGTTTACTTGTGCACACTGATGTGATAAAAGCAATTTTGTTTTTTGTTTTGTTTTTTAGCCATTTAGCCAAAAAACCAACCCTAAAATAATTTCATACCTTGTTTGAAACCCCCTTGAGCCTATTATCTTTTTTTATTTATTTAAAACTCATTACAAGGCAAGAAGTGAAAAACAATGTTATCACCCTATTCAAAGGGTTGAAAGAGTCTTGTTTGGAGTTGTGTGGGGTTGAATAATTATGTTTGTAATATTTCAGAAGTTGGAAGAAAAAGAAAAGAAAAATAGAAAAATAAAATAGAAAAGAAAAAAATGAATGAAAAAAATAGAAGGATGTCAATACAAGTCAATACATATCCCTTCGGGAAAAAAAGAAGAAGAAAAAGAGAAAGAAGAAAGAGAAAACAATTGCTATAGAGTTGTTCAAGTGAATGAAATATTTTATAAATTCAACTCCCGCAGTTTCTTTCAAGTCTCTTTTATCTCTTTGAATTTTAGCCTAGTCCCTTAGGACTTATCCCACCCTTACCTTGGACACGTTACAACCAAATAAAAGTCATTTTGATCTTTGTGCGCATATATTTCAATTGTGGATGTTAGAGTCTTTTCAAGCTTATGGCAGTACTAACTTTCGTGTTGTGCTTTGAGTGTAAACAGTTAATCTAAATACTTGAGAGTTGAGTGTATTATATCCTGTGAGAATCTTACTGATGTTGATGTACTCTTTGCTAATCTGTTTTCCTATCTGCTTTAAATGTCACAAAAAGTTGATTACTAACACCATATTCTTGAAGCTTAGACTTAGAATTCTGCTTGTACCTTGTATCTTGAAAACTTTTGGAAGTGCATGTTTTGTTTTCTTTCCTTTTGTTTTGAAATTATAATTTTGCTCGGAGTGCAAAAGTTCAAGTGTGGGGGAATTTGATAAGTGCATTTTGATGCACATTCTTCTATAATTATACTTATACATTTATCTAATTTATTTTACTTATTTTACTATTTTGTTATGTTTTTAGATTTAAGTTCATGATTGCCTTTAATCTATTTTCGTTTGCTATTTTCAGTTTTAGCGGTTATTTGATACCCAATCACTGTTCGAATCATAACTTGAGCTACAGGATGCCGTTTTGCGCATTCAGACATGCGTTGGAAAGCTGAGAGAAAGAGCTACAACTTTTGTGTTGAAGACAAAAGCTGATTCAGAGTGAAGAAGTCTCAAATAATTCGTTGAAGTTTCGTATTTTAGGAAATAATTTCTTTTTGGCCATTTGTTGGGACGAATTTAGGTTTTCTGACCCAGTTTGATTTATAAGTGCAACCCTTACTTTGTTTAAAAGGAGCAGCTGTTGCACTGTAGCAAGGGACACCTTATTCACGATAACTTTTTGTTTTGTGCGATCATGAAGAGGAATTAATCTTCTATAGTCAATCTGCTGTAACCGAATTTCTAAGGCTTTGAGATTTTTATCCTATCAATTTAATTTCGTTTCTCTTTCAATTCTATTCTATGAAAATTAATTTGCCTAATCTGTATATTATGGAATGATTTTGATTAAATTCGTACGATTGCATTTCTAACTGTTAATCGTCGTTTTCGTCGCTTTATCGTTAAATTGCGTTTGTAAATCGTGTTTGCTTAATTCACGATTGTATTCATCCATTTGCTTAATTCGGAATATAGGAATATAAATCTGTCATATATCTATTGCACTTGTCAATCGAAATTGAATCGAATAGAGATCGAAGTCGCTTAGGGAATTGGTAGGTAAAAACCAGTGATTAGCCGGAAATCGAAAACAGTAGATTGACTTATTTTATAATCGCTTATTTTAATCATTTTTTTAATCACTTTTTATAATCACTTATTCTAAATCGAACCGAAACCCCCATATTTTGTTTTCATACTTGGTTAATTTGTCAAGAGTCCTTACGATACGATACTCGAGGTGCCGCTTTCTGTTTACTATATATTATTACTCGTTTCGTCAAGCGTATATGACGTTGATGAAGAAGAAGGCATAACACATTGAATAGAGATTTGAAAAAAAAAGAGAAAAAAAATCTCAAATGCCCAAGCACCAAGATTCTTCTTTACATGAAAGAAGACAATAAATAGTCATTTAGCTAAAGAGACTCAACTTTATTTACCCCAAAGAGTAAAAAGGCAATCTACCTTTAGAGTTGGGTTCTAGAAGTCTTGAAAAAAGAAGGTTTTTATTTGTTCTTTCGTATTATATACCATCATTTGGCCTTATCGTTCCTGCTAGGTTCTTTATCCGCAGGGGAAGATGAACCTACAAGAAGACGATACGAGTTTTGGATCCCTAAAAAGAAAATAAATTACTTGATAATGAGAGTATCCTGATTCCTAGCATATGGCTTGAAGGCCGAACAACGTTCCATGGGGATTAAGATAAGACAAAATCGACAGAAAAATAGATAATGGAAATTGATAATTCAACTAACTTGGTCATGATTATTTGTAAGGAAAACCATTCAATGACCAGACAAGACACTAACTGAAGTGGTTGGAAAGTTAAGCATATTATTTGGTAATTGAATTGATAAGAGTTAACAAGGTTTTGACCATTCTCAAATCTATGTGAGGTTTCCACCAACTAGTTTTCTATTTTACGATATACTATTGATCAAATTCACGCATAATGATTATTAGCCATGTCTCATCATCTTATAACTAAAGTTTAGCCGATATGACGAAACGAGATATTTGTTTGCACCTAAGAATAAATATCATGTCTGCCAAAATCAACAAGACAAGCAATTAATAGATAAACAAACACTCTTAAGCGGATAACAAGCTAAACATGTATGAACACAACTGAGTGTGATTCACCCGAGTTTTTTTCTAGTATAATAGGGTATATCATGATCGTCAAGACTATAAACTTAATCAAAATGAATAGAACTGAATAATTAGACATTATAATCATGTTTTATTTTGATATCGTAACTAACTTTCTAAAACTATAGTTTAAAGAAAGTTGTCCAGGAAGAAATAAGATCCACAGAAAATGACATGAAATAGAAAATACTTAGTCAAATGTATGGCGTCACGACTATGAATAAATAAGAATTCATGCATTATTTGTGTAAATAGCTAAACAAGACTAATCTTTGCATGTCACTACGATATGAAAATAAAACTAATAGTTATGTATAAAAACAAACAATTAAATCAAACTATTTTAAACACTTTATATTGTTTATTTAAAAAAAAATTACTTAATTTTTATGTATTTTATAGTTTAATAAACAAAACCACAATAACTTGGATACAAAACTTCTTTCTCAACACATTTACTTGAAAGAAAATATAATTATTATTTAGAACTATTAACTGATGATTCAACTAATTTTGAAGTTGGACAAGACAATGAATGAGTAATTATATAAAAAGAAAAATCCAGAACAAACAAAGAGCTGAATTTGTCAAACCGACTTGGACTAAATTTAGAAACATGCCATCTGAGGAAAAAGGTTTAAAAAATTCGGTAAGGAGACCAAAGTGTAGAAACACAGCTCATTGAGAAAACGGTGAATGAACCTCGTGATTGAGACATAAGTCAAACCGCCAAGGGCCACACGTTAGTTACATGTCAAGTTTTGTGTTTCAAAGGAATGAGTCTTATAATTTAGTTGAGAGAATATCAATTATGGGAAACATGGTCAACTTAATTAATCCCATGTTTAATTCAAATTAAGGGTGGACTTAATCCTATGTAACCTATCTTGATACAACCAGAATTTTTGCCCTTCTTCCTACCATGCCAAATTAATTAAATGCTAGCTGCGAGTAATATAGACATCGATCAAGATAGTTTAAGTAAGATGGTAGTAAAATTTTATATTGGTTCAAACACCCATCTAAAAGTTAAAGACTCATTCAAATAAGTGAGAGACATCACATATTCACCAAAAATCTTAAGGTGATAGGTGTATGAGTCATCTTACTTATAAAATATTCAACCTCCACTTTTCTAAGCAATGTGGAACTTAGAACTCACATTTCTTTCTCAACACAACTCACATTTGTTTTCCAATAATCTCCCCCTTAAGTGTGAGTCTATTCACTATGCTCCCCATCAAACAGAAACTCTTTCATCCACATGCTTATACTGCCATTGAAAGACACTCTTATCTCATCATGGACACTTCAACGGGACACGCCTCCTGATCATCATGTCAAGAAGACTTTCAACACAAGGAGTCAGTCTCTTACTTGAACCGGACTCTGATACCACTGATGGGTCATCATGAGGGGGAATCATTCACATTAGGTCAAACACACACCTAAAGATCAAATACTCACTCAAACAAGTGAGAGACATCATATATTCATCTAAAATCTTAAGGTGATAGATGTATAGGTCATCCTACTTATAAAATAGTCAACCTTCATTTTTCTAATCAATGTAAGACTTATAACTCACATTTGTTTCTTAACACAACTCACACTTGTTTTCCAACACGCATAACAAAATCTATCGTTGGATTGAAAATTATTATCATATAGATCACACATATAAAATTTTAAATCAATCAAAAATCACTTGACATGTTAAAGAGAATGATAAAATTTAACCGTTTTAATAAAGTTTTTTCAGACGTTTGTTTTTATATATTTTGTTAACATGATGAATGATTTCCAGTAGATATTAAATTATATATATATATATATATATATATATATATATATATATATATATAATATATATATATATATATATATATATATATATATATATATATATATATATATAATCTATATATATATATAATCTATATAATAATAATTTTTAATCCAACAATAAATTTTGCTATACATATGTGTGATATAGAATTATCGGATGAATCATGTTATTAAATTTAAATGTTATTAAATTTAATATTTTGATTTCATTTGACCCTTACTGATATATATCGATTGCATTACTTTGTATCCGTACAATACAAACTTCCCCCCTTGCATTAAAATTTCGTTACCTATTTCTAATTTCACCGCCGAACATGTATGTAAGTGATGTACTTGTATGGCAATGACCAATGAAGCAGAGTGGCAAGAATACCAATATTTGTGGGGGACCTTTGGTTGTGACCAAGTTACCTACTCTGTCCCGAAATGTCTTGCGAAATGGGACCTATCTATCCAATTTATGTAATGTCCATGTGAGGGCCTCTCTCACGGCTCTTATATTTTATTTTCTTTTTCTAACGCCCTTATCACTACAATGCCATTTACTTTTTCTTATCCTAAACTTTCGACGTGCCATGCTTTCGATCTCCTATCGGCACCAACATTTTGAAATTCCCTTTCCCCAACTAAATAGGAGGATGCATCTTCGTTTCTTTTCTCATTACACAATCTCTTCTCGAATTCATATGAGAATCAAATCTATCAATAATTCTATTCTTTTTAGGTAGACAATAATTGGTCTCCTAATAATTACTAGTAGGATTATTTTATTCGATATTATTATTTTTTATTTAGCGTGTTTCTTGTTAAAAGATTGTGTTAGGTTGTATTTTGATTTTTAATTTATATATATTAAAATGAATAAACTAAATTGACTAACTAACTTACATCATGCAAATTAATAGCATAAATTAATAAATTACATGCAAAAGTGATAAATGAGAGGTTTCAAATATTCATGTCTCCAAGTGTAACATTAGTAGTGGATTAAAGTTTATCTATTAATCTCAACAACAATAAAAAATTATAATCGTAATAGGTAATGATTGATGATTGAGGATTCTAGAATTGGTGATGTTGATCTTCGGTACGATGGTGTGTGGTGGACTTGTAAGGTTAACACTCTAACACCAAAGTCAGTTACAAAGTCCAAAATGAATGTAGTGAAAAGTGAAAATCAGAAAAGTATACCTTGAATTTTACGTGTGTTGACTATATACCTTGAATTGTCTCTATTAGGCCTACGCATGATTGGGCCTTCACATTGTACCTTATAAAAATCTATAATAGTTACCCCAAAGGTTTGCCGAACATTTATTGGAAGAGAAGCTTTCAAAGTCGTGACCGACCTCTAACGTAATGGGGAGAACGCACATTAAATGCTCTTCCACCAGTGAAATGTTTCATTGGTTTTCTTAGATGCATGACTTTAGGTTAGCAGGTTAGGGTATGACTATTCCCCCTAGAGCATTCGAGTGCACTTGAGTTCATTTGCTTTTTTTAGGTGAAATATAGTTGTTGATTTGTAACTTCCTGTTTCTATTTATTTGGTATGTTGATCTTCTTTTTCTACATATAAGATCTCTTGACTTTTGGAAGAACTTTTTGCTACCCTTGAGAATCAGTTTTTATTTGCGAGTGTACTTTCTTCCTTTTCTTTAGGAGCATTTCTTAGAGCATTTGATATTACTTAAATAAAGTCTTTCATTTCTCACTTGACATTCACCTTGCTCATTCGACTTTACTTCTTTCGGGTACCAATCTTACCTTGAGCTTGTTCATATTTCCAAAATTTACTTTTTCATGGTCAACACAAATGATCAACCCATAAGTTTATCTAGTGATTTGGGAGCAATGGTTCTTCTTCTTTAGTTAAGGAAATAACGTTAGTCAGTTCCCCTAGTTATACTTGTATCTGATGAGTCTGAGTTAGAAAATATTTCTAGAGGTTCTCTAGGTAAGGAAGCCTCCTCTAGTGATTCTTCCATCGACACTCTCTTTTCTTATGATAATGACGATACAGGAGATGATCGCACAATTAGCTTTATGCTTGCACCGTTTGCAGTTGCATAAGCTTCAACTTTTCCTACTTTACTTACTCCAAAGATGGAGGTTTCCATTTTGAATAGTGAGGATGCCAAAATTTTCATCAAGACATACCAAAATGGTTATGGCCAGGATCCAAGAGATGTAGAAATTAAGGATCATTTGGAACATGGAACTCGATTGAATGATGCTAGTTATCTCAATCCCTCAGGGATCTTTAAGGCTGATGAAATTCCTCTTAAAGGAGTCACACTAGTGGAGCCTGTCGTTGTAACCAAATACAACCGAGTGGACTCAGAGATGATGGGAACCCCTGCTATTTTAAGTGATTCAGCAGTCATTAGTGCAGCTAACATCGCGTTCAGCCGTCTTACTAAATAGCCAGTTCTTCCTATAGAATAAGGCAAGAGGATATGTAGTAGTTTTGAGGAGTGCTCCATTCCTTTTTATAAATGCATGTTCACCTGGATAATCCTACGACTACCCTTATTTGAGTTCGAGGTGGAAGTTATGAAGTTTCTGAAGGTTACCCCTCGCAACTTCATCCTAGTGCTTGGGCTTTCATAAAGGTGTTCCAATTCTAGGCTGAGTATCGGTCTTGGAAACCATTATTCCAAATTTTCTTCCATCTTTTTGCCATAATACATACCTTTAGGTACAATCTTCGGGATCAAGGGTTTATTGTGTTACCCCAACATGTTCCTTTATTTATCCCCTTCTCCGAAAACTTAGGAAATATCCGGGGGCGCTTAATGTTGGTGATACTATGTACTTTAAAATACCACTCCATGTTATGTCGCATTTTTACCGAGTCTTCTGGTTCTTGATCGGATAGGTTACCAAATTATTGGGCTTGGATCGACTTCAACCACGAACCACATTCGTATTCCATACAACTGGATTCTCTTACCCCTGGAGAGGTTATGATGAAGAGATATTTTATGAATCGTTATTGGGGACTTTCCTATAAGAAGGGGTTCAACCCTACTGAAGTAAAGTCTTCCTTGCAGAGGAAACAATCCATTGATACCCGCACCATTATGGGCGTGGTCAGTCGTCTAGAGAGGAAGGATATTTTTTTAGGTCGAAGTCGTCTCCTTTTTTTATATGGGTGTTTATACTCCCACATAAAATGGATGTTTTTTAGAAGATCTATGATATTGCTAAGGAGCGAGAGGCTCAAGGTACTAAAATTTCTCCTCTGATCCAAGTTGTCACCCCCTTCTCTTACTCTTGTCATACATGATATTTTTTTAGGCTTCTCTGTTAACTCATGGACTTAGCCAACCTTCATTTGTAGATGGTGTTGAGATTATTAAGGACCAAACTCAATCTTCCCCTGCTAATACAAAAAGGGATAGTGACTAAGATCAAACTCCTCTCAAGGAAGAAGATTCAACTAAGCAAGGACGATGCTTTAAGGTCGACCATTTCTCTCCTCAAGTTGTCAGTTATCCTATCTGCATGGATTCCCTGCACTCCCTGGGAGGCTATTGCTTCCATGTCTGGAGAGGATTTGACCTACCTTCAGAATCTCCCTAAGACAGAAAAGATAGAGCTTTTCTCAGAAGCCACTTTTTACACCTATCGAGTTGCTTCTTTGTTCTCGTTAGCTGCTGTTGGCCGGGGGGACATCCTAGTTATGGCCAATCCTTCCAAAGATAAGGACACCTAGAAAGGGAAGTCTGAAGTGATGAACAAAAATTGTTTAAACTTCACGAAGAGATGTCTACCTTTTAAGATAAGGTTTGTTGTGTTAAGGCCCTTTCGGGAGAAGGTTAGTCGTACTAGAACCAAAATTGGTGTTGATTAATGATTGAGGACTCTGGAATTGGTGATGTTGAACTATGGTATGGTGGTGCAGGTGGAACTGCAAGATTTGGAAGGTTAGCACTCCAATGCAAAAGTCAATTACAGAGTCTAAAATGAGTATAGTGAAAAGTGGATATCAGAAAAGTGTATCTTATATTTTATGTGTGCTAACTATATACCTTTGATCGTTTCAATTGGGGCTACACATGATTGTGCCTTCATATTAATTCGTCCACGGACCTAGAAACTAAACAATGTTGTACTACGATGAAAAACAAAACAACGCTACACTTAATTATGAAGTCACGTAAAAATACAAAGAAAAATTATAATATATGTGAAAATCATTCATCTATATAAAATGAGAGAAGAGTAATTTCAATCTAAAAGTTATCTAAAACCACTTTTCAATAATGTATGATGAAGAAAAAACAAAGAAATTTGAGATAAATTAAAGCTTTTATCTTTAAAAGGTAGGTTGTATAGAGCATGGTTCAAGAAAATTCAAGAAAAATCATATTTTTTATTATTATGCCTGATAGTAAGGTGTTTGAGGTTAAACGTGGGGGATGGCCGAAACATATATGAAATATTTTACTTTTGTCTCAATTATGAGCCGTTAAGACGAGAAGTGTGAGTCAGTTGGAATATACATGATGATTTTTTGTCTCAAATCTTTTGTCATATTCAAGATTTTCTGTCATTTTTGCTAAGGGAGAAATGTTTCTAAAAAGAGAGTCTTATAGAGACAAAGAGATAACATTTATAGAAATTCTTTCTCTTAGGGTTTGGATGAACTTTGAATGTAATATGAGGGTTGAGAAATATTTAAAAGCATATTGGGATTGTGCGACTCATGTTTTGAGAAGAAGAAAAATATGGGTATAAAATAGGAGGTATTCTTACAAATTTGAAGAGCTATTTTGTTATAACACATTTATAATCTCTTGTTAAAGACTCATGATTGATATTGGATCAGAGAACTGCCCCTCCCCTTATAGTAGGTCATTTTGAATCGAACTAAGTAAACAATTTTCCATAGGTTGAATACATCTTCTATTTTGTTTATGTTATTTAGAATTTGCTTTCATATTTATTGATAGATTATTATTGCTTGAAACTATTTAGTATTGATTCCATTGTTATTTGTATCACACGTCATATTTTCATATTTTATGGTGCATTTGATCTTCATTTTCACAAAAATATCGCCTATTGTGGGGGCTAAGGATTTAAGTTTATAAATGAGCACTTTAATTCTAAATGGAATATAAAAAAAAAATTTAGAGACAACAATTATGAATTTTGGAAAGTGAATATGCAAAAAAGTCGGATTCAACAAAAGTGCGCAGAAACATTGAAAAGTGGGATTTTGATTACAATAATCAAAGAAGACACATTTCACAACTCTATCATCAAGTAAACTCCAAAGTTGAAAAACTTCTACATTATGGTAGTTTATTGATTTTCCACTATAAACCTCCATAGGTGTCTTAAAGCCTATTCACGTGAACAAATACTTGTTGATCAAATAAAACGCACTAACAACAAATTCACCCGATAAACTCTTGGATAACTCAATTCCCAACAACATACATTTTGCCCATTCCAAATAGTCATATTCATGCATTCAACTATGTCATTTTGTTGTTGTATTCTAGATACAATTATATGCCTTTTTATACCTTGTTTCTTATAAAATTCATTAATCCACTCTAAAAAAGTCTCCAGACCATTGTCAATATTTACAACTTTTAATTTAACTCCCAATTAATTTTCTATTAGAGTATATAATAAATTTTCAGCCTTGTCGGACCCCAATGATCCGACAGTACATACTTAAATAGTTTAGTGTAATCATCATATTACTCATAAACTTTACTTTGTGACTTTTTATTGGGGTTGGTTGAAAATATACATGTCGAAAAAGTCTCACATCATTTAGTTTTGAAGTCTCATATTGTTTAGTTTTGTGAAGAAAAAGAGAGTCCAAAATTATATATAGGATTCAAGTTCTTCATTCCTAGATGCATCAGTCAAAAACAATTTAAATTTGTATTTGACTTTCTTTGTTCTCTTATACTCTTGTTTTAAAATGTTGTTAGATGTAATTAAATATTTATTTGAAGGGGGTGAGTGTAGTGAGTGTTTGAATTAGTTAAGGGTATATTATGTGTTGTAACAATTTTCACATAGTATTATTCTCTAGTTGTCTATTGACAACGACAATGGTTTTTTCTTTGATTTTGGAGTTTTTACGTTATGTTCATGTGTTATGATTATGTTCCTCTTTTTTCTCTATGTTTTTTTTGTTTTTGTTTTTTTCTTCAAAAACTAGTATTAGAGATTTTGGTTTGATATGTGGATAAGTGTTCTTAGTATGCTATGTGGTAGCAGTTTTGTTTGATCTTCCACATCAGAAAAGAAGGATGGTATTGTCAAAATTGTTGGAAGAAAATTTTTGTAGGGTGGTTGCAGTTATGTTGTGTAGTTTGGGTTAGAGAAAATTGATGGAAGAAATTTTTTTGACTTTAGAAAACTTCAAATCAAAGATGTGTTGATATAATCAAGATTACACAAGGTCCAAGATTATGTCGGTGGTTGAAGAGTTTCCTTCCAACAAGGAAGTTGCACCATAGTATTTCAACCTAGTTTTCGACATTCGAATTTTTTTGAAGTGGTTTAGCTTCAAGTGAAGTATACTCTTCTTTTGGTGGAGTGTGATAGTTTTTTAAAATTATGATTGTCGATGAAGACAGTGTGAAATTCTTTGAATGACTTAGCTTTAAGTAGAATTTATTCTTCATGATAAAATATATGATTGTCAGTGATGACAATGTGAATTTTTTTAAGTGAAAGTGACACTCTTTATGATGAAGTATGATTGTCGGTGAAGACAATGAAAATTTATGTATTATTTTTAATAAAAATGAAGATTGTTGGGGTTGGTTGAAAATATACATGTTAAAGAAATCTCACATCGCTTAGTTTTGTGAATGAAGAGAGAGTCTGAGATTATATATATGATACAAGTTACTTGAAGTCCCACATCGCTTAGTTTTGTGAAGGAATATAGAGTTCAAGGCTATATATATGATTCAAGTCTTCATTCCAAGATGAATCCGTCAAAAATACTTTAAACTTGTATTTGATTTTCTTTGTTATCTTATACTTTTGTTTTAGAGTGTTGTGAGATGTAGTTAAATATTGGTTTTTGAAGATGTGAGTGTATTAGAAGTCTGAGTTAGTTGAATATATATTATTTATTATAATAATTTTTATATAATATTATTCTTTGGTTGTCTATTGACAGTGACAATAATTTTTTTTTTCGATTTTAAAATTTTTACGTTATATATTTTGTGTTATGATTGTATTCTTTTTTTTTCTATATTTTATTTTATTTTATTTTCAAACACTTTTTTCTAGTATGAATTGTTTACAAAAAAATCTATTTTTTTAATTAAAATTTAATAACTTAAAAACTCGTTAATTTAATTCAACCAAATCATTTTATAGTGTATCATTTATATGTGCACCATTTCTATATTACATTCATTCACGTAGACATGTTACCATGTCATTTAACATGACACATCATTAACCTACCAACAACCAAACAATTTAATAATTTGCTGGAGAGAATAAATGTATTGATGTTAAACAATTCAAGCATTTTAGTTGTTAGTAGTTTTGATATTACAGCTTTACATATACTTACAAATTTAGAAACCAATTTGATACTAGCTTACTAGCTAAATAAACATATAATCCCATCCATAAGAAGAAAATAAATAAATATCGCCCCGCCGAAAAGAGAAAGAGAAATATTCACGAGAAATTGAGCTTGTTTTCAAAGGTAGGCTAAAGATAAGATAACACGTGTTAGAGAGAGAGAGCATCTATCAAACATGTGGGGACGCAACTTACCGCGATTAACTATCTGACGTATATTGCCACCTGGCATTTATTCATTTATTATATCATTAATATATCGTTCACAATAATCATATACGCCAAAATACACCTTTTTCAGAATCATTATTACCACCATCAACTAAACCTCCACGCGTTACCACTTTATTTCCATTCAATTATTGCTTCACAGTTCACACTTTTGTACTATCGTGCTTTTACACAATTGCCCTTCCTTATAGATATTTTTAAACTTATTGAAAAAAGTCATTATTTTAATTAGAAGAATGGTTATTTGACTTGGTGTGTAAAGCGTTTTTGTATGTATGTGTTTTGTTGTTATTAGGTAGAGTGGGTCACATGGGTTTACGGAAAAGGAAAATAAAGAGAAAGGTTATGAACCATGGAAATACTGAGTCTGAGACATATTGAGAAGGGTAGTTTTCACGACACGAGTAATGTCCTCCACAACTTCTCCCATACCTTTTCACATCTACCTTTACATCTTTAAGACTACCATACTTGATTGATTGATCACTCTTGTCCCCACTTTTGTGGCTAAAGCGACTATTCATTCTTGTTTTTACTTTATCACTTCTTCATTGCAAAATATACTACTTACCCATTCCAATAATTATCGCTTTTTCTCTATTCAATTATATACCACCTTGCAAGGTTTTCATTGCGGTGGATAATGTGGCCTAACATCTTGCTCTTCTACCTAGACTTGGTTTGTTTGGATATATATAGAGAGAAGTAAAGACTAAATGATTGAGGTGGATACCTTTAATAATTTTTACGTGTGTGAAATATAAAGTATTTTAAGTTATTTGAATTAAGATAAAGAAATAGAAGAAGTGGGTTTCTGTTATTAATTATTGCATGAATAGAGATCAAAAATTAAAGAAAATACCGTTTATTCAATTTATCTCTATTTATAAGTGAGTAAATGGTCGAACTTGTTTCTAACATTAAAATTGCATTTAAATAAATCTATACAATTAAGAATATTTTAAATAAAAACTCACTAGTTTCTCTAGTTTTTATACCTATTCATTAATTAGTTTATGTTAAGAATAATAAATGTGAGTTGATCTTAAAATTTTGGATTAAGATATGATGTTTTTATTTGTGTGTTACTCTTAATCCAATATTAAAATTTCTTTTTATAATGATTCAATAATAGTTCAAAGTCTATCCAACAATTTCTATATACTATGGTCTCTATAATTATCAATCTAGTCAATAACATTATTGTTAAATTTGCTCGAGAGAAAGAATATTATTCTCAAGAGTCTTATGAAATTTCTATTTAACTTTTGTTTTGTTTAAACTTTCAATTCAATACAAAACTCAAATAAAATTATCCAATATATATAATGGTCACACATGTGAGATATTTTTTTTATCTTATAATTTCGCTTCACTCATTTTAAATTTAGAAATGTCTTGAACGTTGAAATGCTAACCTTACACATTTACCTTTGTACTATCAAATATGAGATTAATATCACTGCATTGAGAGTCCATCATCACAAATTAATTACAATTCTGATTCCAATACGGAACAGTGACGCCGTATGTGGAAATTTGTTAGTGCGTGAGACACTTTTAGTGAGGAGAGAAAGAATGAGAGTGAATGAAAATAATGATTGATATTATTGAATTATGATTGTACTACAAAACTGAATTACAAAATATTTATTTATATATAACTAAGTGACTTGATTATTAAGTAACAAATATACACTACGCCAAAAACTGGAATAGACAGCGCCCCTTAGAGGGCGCTTTATTACAAAAGCGCACTCTAAAGTGAAGAGAAAAAATAAGGAGCGAACAACTGGAATAGACAGCGCACTTTAGAGGGCGCTTTTGTAATAAAGCGCCCTCTAAGGTGAAGCGAAAAAATAAGGAGGAGATAGAGGGACAACAATACAGGGCGCTTTTTAGAAAGCGCCCTCTAAGGTTACCCTTAGAGGGCGCTTTTAAAAAAGCGCTCTATAAGTCCATGTGCATTTCCAGTTTATAAAGCGCTTTTGGAAAGCCTTAGAGAGCGCTTTTAGAAGCGCCCTCTTAGGCCCCCTTTAGAGGGCGCTTTTGTAACAAAGCGCCCTCTAAAGTGAAGCCAAAAAAAAATGGAGGGACAACAATAGAGGGCGCTTTTGTGAAAGCTCCCTCTAAGGTTACCCTTAGAGGGCGCTTTTGAAAAAGCGCTCTCTAAGTCCATGTACATTTCCAGTTTATAAAGCGCTTCTGGAAAACCTTAGAGAGCGCTTTCATAAGCGCCCTCTTAGGCCCCCTTTAGAGGGCGCTTTTTTTCCACAAGCGCCCTCTAATGTCCCCTTTAGTAAACATTAAAATTATAACATACTGCGCGTTTTGTTATTTCACTATCTGTTATTAGCGTTCTTTTTCATGTTAGGGTTCTGAGGCGTTTTCCTTCCACCTCTGTTAGATCTACATGCGTGTTTCCTCCTTCTACCAATCAAAAGTACACGCTTTTCCCAATTACTGTTTTATGTTATTGCTTTGTTTTAGCTTTGCCCAATTTCTATTTTACCTTATTACTGCGCGTTTCCTCCTTCTACGTTTGTTTCGACCATGATAGCGGATGCACTAGGAAATTGACGGTTGGTTTTTAGTGACCATGATTGCGGATGCAATGGGTTATACGACCTATGAACATCTGATTTTGTGTCAACACCAGTATCATTAGAAACCTAGGTCCGAATGTGTTTGAACTCTTCTGAAATTGTTTTTTATTTATTCTAATTAGTAATGGATAATACATAGATGTCTTCCAATCGATTG
The DNA here is from genome assembly GCF_024323335.1 of Lathyrus oleraceus. Taxonomy (NCBI): domain Eukaryota; kingdom Viridiplantae; phylum Streptophyta; class Magnoliopsida; order Fabales; family Fabaceae; genus Lathyrus; species Lathyrus oleraceus. Next base: position 487,086,345 of record NC_066580.1, on the reverse strand, counting down.
TCGAGAGAGTACGAGAATGGGGTATCAGAATTCGTTAAGTTTGCCGTTGCGCACGCCGAAGACCCCAGTAGAATGATATGTCCTTGCTTGGGTTGTTGTTATGGGAAACGGGTTGACGCAGTTCAGTTGACATCGCATCTAATGAGGCATGGAATTGATCGAAGTTATACATGTTGGAATTTACATGGTGAGAAAAGTAACGAGAATGTTGAACCGGGGGATAGTACGACCTATGCCTCAAACTACAGTGGCGCAGATACATACGATTGTGATCGAGTTGAAGAGATTGCAGAAGCACTTGAAGGAGATCTTAAGGATTGTCCCGAAATGTTTGAGAGGTTGGTAAGTGATGCAGAGAAACCTTTGTATGATGGTTGCACTAAATTCACAAGATTGTCTGCGGTATTAAAGTTGTACAACTTAAAGGCGGGTAATGGGTGGTCGGATAAAATTTTCACAGAGTTATTAGCCCTTTTGAAAGATATGCTTCCTGAGGATAATGTTCTTCCCAATCGAACATATGAGACCAAAAAGATGTTGTGCTCTATTGGCATGAGCTATGATAAGATACATGCATGTCCAAACGATTGCGTTTTGTTTCGAAATGAGTATGCATCGTTAAATGAGTGTCCTAAATGCGGTGTCTCGCGATATAAGAACAAGTTGTCTCCAGCAAAGGTCTTGTGGTATTTTCCTGTTATTCCGAGATTTAGACGCATGTTTCGTAGTGAAACCGATTCAAGACACTTGACCTGGCATGCAGATGAAAGAATTATAGATGGAAAGTATCGACATCCGGCAGATTCACCACAGTGGTTGAAAATTGATAATGATTATCCTGAATTTGGAGAAGAATCAAGAAACCTTCGCTTGGCATTATCTACTGATGGAATGAACCCACACGGTATCCAGAGTATCTCACACAGTACATGGCCTGTGATTATTATGATTTATAACCTACCTCCATGGCTATGTATGAAGCGTAAGTACATGATGTTGTCTATGTTGATTTCTGGACCTAAACAACCAGGGAATGACATAGACGTGTACTTGAAGCCCTTAATCGAAGATTTAAAGATTTTGTGGGAGACCGGTGTGGAGGTTTATGATGGATATAGGAAAGAAAGTTTCAACTTGAGGGCGATGTTGTTTGGCACAATTAATGATTTTCCAGCATACGGAAATCTATCAGGGTATAGCATAAAAGGTCAATGTGCGTGTCCTGTTTGTGAAGATAAAACAGATTAGAAGCGCTTGGAGTTTGGTCAGAAGAATGTCTTTCTCGGTCATCGGAGATTCTTAAATTCAAATCATCACTACCGTGGATGGAGAAAGGCGTTCAATGGAGAGACAGAACAAGGCAGAGCTCCACCTATATTGACGGGTGATCAAATTTTTGAAAAGGTGAAAGATTTGGATACTCAGTTTGGCAAGCCTTTTGCCCACACACTTGTCAAAAGTGGGTGGAAGAAGAGGTCAGTTTTTTTTGAATTGCCGTATTGGAAGTCCTTGTATGTGAGACATTTTCTTGATGTTATGCATATTGAAAAAAATGTATTTGAAAGTGTTATTGGCACGTTACTCAATATACAAGGAAAGTCTAAGGATGGCCTTAAGGCAAGAAAGGACTTGATAGCGATGGGACTAAGAACTGAATTAGGACCCTTGAAGAAAGGAAAACGAACATATCTACCGCCTGCTGCTTATACTCTATCTAGAAAGGAGAAAAAAACATTGTGTAAGTTTCTAAGTGAAGTTAAAGTTCCAGAAGGGTACTCTTCAGATATTAGAAGACTTGTGTCTATGAAAGACCTCAAGTTAAAGAGTTTAAAGACCCATGATTGCCATGTTATAATGGAACATTTTCTCCCAATAGGTATACGTTCTATTCTTCCAGAAAAGTAAGAAGCTCTATAACTAAGTTGTGTTCTTTCTTCAAGTCAATTTGCAGTAAGGTGATCAATCCTGCGATCTTACCAATGTTGCAAAAGGAAATCGTTATTACTTGGCAGATTTCACTTCATTCTAGGTACATAGAGTACATATTTGATCATAACTTTTCCTCTATTGCTCCTTTGAATAACTATGTCGCCAGTACCTTATGCTTGCAATAATATATTATCAACAAGTTTTACCTTGCTATTCTTTGACGAGCGCAAATCTGCTTACCACACTTTTCGACCAATAATGTGATTCGAGCAGTCCGAGTCGAGGAACTAGATCTTGGAGTCGACATGATCATCTTCTACCGCATCCATAACAACCATATCTTCATAATCATTTGAATCTTGGAGTGCAAGGTTTGATCCTTCCTCCTTGCCTTTTGTCGCTCCCTTGTCTTTATTGTGTTGGTGTAAGCCCTATAGGCCAATACTTTTGGTACCTGTATCGAATTATTTATTAATAATAAAAGACTTTTTTTTATTATGTTTGTTTAATAAAGTCCCTAGAATAGCTAGTCCGTTTAATATATCAAGTGTGACTTAATCATGAAATCCCATTAAACATAAGAACATTATTCTTAAAGTATCCGTAGTCGAGCTTTGTTGTGAAGTGGGATAACATTAAAGCATTAAGACTATTATGTATATAGAATGATGATCACATCTCATGGATCATGGATAAGGAGTTATCAAGTCTTAAACATAGGTATGAATATTAGGAGTAATATTTATACTGGATTGACCCGCTATGAGAATACTATATAAAATGTTATGCAAAGTGTCATAAGTTATTCTCATGGTGATAGTGGTGTATACCACCCTTCGACCTGAAACCACTATGGACCCTAGATGTAGAGTCTAGTGCTTTATTACTGATCAAACATTGTCCGTAACTGGATGACCATAAAGACAGTTGATGGGTACTCAACGAAGCATGCTGAGGGACATGAGTGACCTAGATGGAATTTGCCCATCTTGCGTAACAGGATGAATGTCTAAGGGCCCAATATTGAACTCGACAAGGATGACACGGTCTATGCCTTGTGTTCAATATAGACATAAGGGCAAAATGGTAATTGTATACATAAGTATTATCACAAAAGGATTTGTCAGATCACATGACATTTTCGAGCCTTGGGTAGCAGTGATGTGTTACTAGATACCGCTCACTATTTATTATGTTAAATACGTGATTTAATATAATTGCCAATGTCGCGAAAACCTACAGGGTCACATACAAAAGGACTGATTGATGAGAGGTAGAGTAAATAAGGAACACCGTAAGGTACAGTGCACTTAAGTGAATTATAGAACATCGTAAGGTACGATGCACATAAGTAGAATACGAAATATGGTAAGGTACCACGCGCTTAAGTGATTTTGGTATATAATAAGATATGGACAACATACACTTAAGTGGGCTTTTTAGCTTACAGCCCACACAAGTGATTCTATAAATAGAACCCTTGTGCATAAGCACGTGTTTATATGAAAAATGTCATTTCTCTTTCTCTCTCTCTCTCTCTCTCTCTCACACTCAAAGCCTTCATTCATAGTAGCTAGCACTGAGACTGAAGGAATTCGTTCGTGCGGACTGAGTAGAGGCGTTGTCACCATTCAACGTTCGTGATCACTCTTTATATTTACATCAAAGGATTCAATCGCCGTAAGAGGTAATGATTTCTATCACTGATCATGCCCATTCGTAAGGATCACTAAAGGAGAAAATTTTAAATTTCACGGTGTTTTGGATCGCTATTCTCCTTTATATTGTACAAACAATTCTTGGCCAAGTGACCCCACTTTTCATAGGTATAACATTGCACACGTTTTTTCTCTTTGTCTTTCTGATATGAGTTTCCTTCTCTTATTTTTGAGGATTCAGAAGCCCTATCATCGACCTTATACTTTTGAGGGTTTCACCAAGACTTCTTGCTCTGAGTCTTATCTCTTTTTCCTATGAACTTATCGGAACCCCATGCTTATTCCAAGCCTTAGTCTACAGTGCTTGTATCGAATCTTGAACTCATTTCCTTTCAACAATACTAATCTCATTAGCCTCCAACGAACCAACCAAATCTTCCAGTTTCATGATTTCAAGAATATTGGATTCTTGTATATCTATGATAACGTGATCAAAGTGAGAGGTCAACATACACATTACCTTCTCAACTATCATCTTATCAGTTAGGGTTTCATCACAATCCTTCATGAGATGGACGAGATTCCGCATCTTCGACACATAGTATGTAATATTTTTATCTTCTCCCATCTGCATCAATTCATACTACCGTTGCAAAGTCAACAATTTGAAGACTTTGACTTTCTCACCTCCTTCATAGTACTTGACAAGAATATTCCATGCTTCCTTCGCCGATTCATCATGAGAGATCTTGTCAAAATTTTCCGAATCTATCACCGAATGAATGATATAAACAACCTTGCAATCTTTCTTCTTCGCCTCCTTGTTTGCGACTCTCTGAGCATCATTTGCATTCTTAGCAAGCTCAGGGATGCCATTAGTAACCACTTCTATGGTTTCATAAAATTCGAACGAGGACTTCATCTGCTTGCTCCATCGGTTCCAATTTTTACCGTCAAGAATTGGAAGAGAATTCAGAATGCCATTAGTACCATTCATCTTTGCAACGATTGAAGCTATTTCAAATAGCTATTTCAGAAACTTTTTTTTATATGAACGTTTTAAAAAATCTCTTAATTTTGAAGCTATTTCAAATAGTTTTTCATAAAAATCATTTTTGAAATACAATTTCTTTTACAAATTTGTGATTTTGACTATGTTTTAATTTTCAATAATGTATGTTTATGTTATAAGATGTCAAAATTAATCTTTCAAATTATAAAAACGAATTTGGAAAAACTTTTAATATTTTGAAGAACGATTTCATAAAAATCATTTTTGAAAATAAAAATAAAATCTATTTTTTTAAAATTAAAACAAAGAGACCCTATGTCTAGAAATGATTATAGTCCAATGTTTATAGGAAGACATTAATTCTAAAGATTGCGGTAGCCTAGAGAGTTTAATCTTGCTCAAATATTTATGCAAGTAATGTGTGGATCCCCTCCTTCTTTATCAAGCATGACAATATAACCTATACTCTCATGTATCTATTCGAACTCACTCCGAATTTGACCGAGAAATCCGCTTTGGTTGAGTTTGAGTTCGGGATTGGGTTTTCCCGATTACAAAATACGAGGATGGGTCGGGTAATGGAAACACTGGTACCCACCTGAACTCGTCCCATATATTTTATTGTTTAATTTTAATAATTTAAAATATTAAATATATGGTTAATATTTTAATATTTTGATTTATGTTTATTATTAAAATATTTGAAATGAATGCATGATTTTTTTTGAGATTGTTTTATTTTATTATTTGTAATATTATTTGATTTTGAACAAAAAAAATAATTTTATTAAAAAAAATAATTTTATTAAATGGATGGTGGTGGGGCGGGAATACCCGAACCCAACCCGGATTTATTTGAGACGAATTTGAGTTTTAATTCTCTATTTCCGATAAATTTGAGACGGAGAACAAAAATTACTTTTAAGAATTCATATTTGAGTTTGGGGAAGGTAAAAACTATCTCCGACCTATCCCGTTTGCCATGTCTATTCTTTATAGGGTCATGCTACCAGTACCCATAAGAATTCTAAATAAAGAAAACATGTTAGATTCAGTTCATTGAATACCCATGATATATATTTTTTTAAATTAACTATTTATGTTTTCAATACATTAATACACATATAATTAAAAAAATATCTTTTTAATTTCTTAAATAATGTTGAACTTACCATTTTAATTTGTTAGCATTTCCCTTCTTTATATTACTCCTCTCATTAATGATATTATATATGGAATATAATTATACTGTGTAATTGTTTAGCTAGTACATTTTGATTGGACTTAAAGTCTTGAAGACCATGATAATAAATTTGAGAAAAATCCGTTTGTATATTCCCGGCTTGCTATCAAGTGAGGATCGAAGATAATTTGATTATCTATTCATTATTTATTTTATCAATTTCAAATAGTATATAATTTTATTATTAAGTATAAAAATACATTTAATTTAAAATCACCATAAATATTCTTACGAACAACGAAAACCCTAGAACTATTTTTATTCCCATTCCTACGCGTTGACGTATGTATAAAATATTCATTAAAAATATGTACACGGTTTTTATTTATTCAAAGTTAAGGGAAAAACTACACAATACCCTACATACAACTAAGAATGTCAGTCTCACGTCTATTAGCTCTATGCCTAAATTTTCACCCAAAATAAGTAGAAAGAGAGAAAGAAAAGCTCTATACTCCTAAACATTCAAATGTCAACCCTTTCTCGTACTCTATCAAGACAAAATAGTGAAATTCAGAAATGGGTTTGGCACTCAGCATGTGCTCCCATCCCATCCCATCCCATACATGCAGCTGGATCATATAGTAACTAACTAATATGATTTGAGAGCTTCTTTATTTCATTTTTATTTCATTAACTACTCCACGTTTGAAAGAGTCAAATACTACTACATTACTGTAACAGGTACAAGAGTAATTGAAAAGTTACTTTATGGTTGGCACCCATCAGTGTAATTACCTAGCTCCCCCATGTGATTTTCTTCATAGGTCCATTATATATATTACTTGCATAAATACATGATTTCTTTCTTTTTCTTTTTCTTTTTGTAGGAATATATTTTCTGATTGTTGACCAATTCTCACTTCTAATGTCTAAGACAGCAAATAGTTCAAAAGTATCCTTATCACATTCAATGCTGTGTATGTTTCTATATCAAGATGGTTGGATTAGACACGTATAGATGTTATTGCTGGCAGATTGCAAAGTCAACACAAAAAGCTTATATTAATGCTTATCCTTCAATCAATATGTTTCTACTCACATAAGAGGAATTATGAGAAAAATGAAAAAACCATGATATTGATTATCACTTAAAAAATCTATTTGCAATTTTGATATATTTAAGAGTATAATGATAATGCATCACACATTCAATAGGCAAAATAATTCTTTTGCTATTTAAAAAACTTTAAAAATTGTAAACTATTAGAGTTTTGGAAATTAACATGCTTTCAACAAGGAAGGTCTTAAAATTTAAAGAGTAACAACTCTATCTTAATGTAAATAATACATGTTAGTGTATCTGTCTATCAAAATGGTTGTGCTTGTTCATTTATCAACCTTAAAGTAAGTTGACAAATTAATGAACTTGATAATTCTCAATGGATAATGGAAAAGGGTGGTCAAAGACTTTAGAATTTGTTGAAGGTTAGAGCTAACTCACACACGGCGAAGTGAGAAACTCTGTATTGGATGATTTTTCTGTGTGTTAGAGATTGATCCTTAAGCATCGAAGTCCTGGTGTATTTATAGCCTCACAAAGGCCTTGGTTTGAGCAAACCAAGTCTTTCCTCCACCTCTTGATTCTCGTGGGAGTGGATAGTTAATATACATAATCCCAAGAGAGATAGTTAAATCTCACGACTTTCAAGTTATTGACTATTGATCCATTATCTGCTCCACACATAAACACATGTCATGGACGGAGAAATGAGAAGTTGGGCGACTGATCCAAACAAGGGGCGATCAAACAAGATAAAGCACACTCTAACTAATATAGGCGTGACTCAGAAAGGATAGTGTGTACACCTTCCACCCTTGCCTAAAGGCCTTCCACAATTATTACACTACAAAGATTTTGATCAAAGAGAAGTTGTGTGTAAATTTCTAGAAACTATAAGTATTAGTTTATTGATGCTTGTCGGCCAATGCTCGCCCACCAATATGACTGCCACAAACCCCTTGATGAAATTCAGCCTAAACCAGGTTAGTTTCTTGTTCCCCCCAAACATCTCAGTATGAGAGTGATTATTCCCATTTTGTAGAGCTTTCCACCAATAAGGGCATACACTGCTGCACGCTTACGTATTTGCTTTGCTTCTAGCTCGTCTTGTGATAATTCGCCTGATTGCAGATAATGGATTATGGGTTCCATCTAATCTCTATCCAAGACAACATCGATAGAATTCACCTTTTGTGAATCTTTGCTAGGAATGACAAGTATTTCTTGTATCACAATGCGGTTGAATTTTGCTTTCTTTGAGCTTGTCAGATTGAACAAAAAGTTTGCCCTGAAGTTTTATTCCCTGGGTATATATTATGTCTCATGAGTTAAGGCCCATTGGTGTGATAATCGTTGAAGATTTGTCTCAACACTAACTGAGAATCGCTTTTGGCTTGCAAAGTTGATGCACCCATTTCTAAGGAAAGTGTCATGCTAGAGACAAGGGCTTCGTATTTGACTTGATTGTTACTAGCCTTAAATTCGAAATTTAATGGTTGTTTGATTAGTAAATCCTCTGGCCCTTCCAACACAAACTAACCGTCCTTTTTCTTCAACGTGGCGAAAAATGGAACGACTTGTCACATGCAAATGACTGAAAATAAGAAAGGGTGGCTAATCGCCTGGTTAGTTGTAGAACTTCTTTGACTTTGGAGGGAATCCTCATGTCTATGAAGGGTTGGCATTTATTTGGATTCACCTTTATGCCCCGCTTTGTGAGCATGAAACCCAAGAACTTTCTTGCTTGTACACTGAATGAGCACTTGGCTGGTTTAAGGCGCAAGTTGTAATCTCTGTCTGACTCCATGATATCTTCTAAGCCTGTTGTGTGGATTTCCCATTCTGACACCTTTACGATCATGTCATCAATGTACGCTTTTAGGTTATGTCTTATCTGCCCATGAACATCGCGTCCATGAGTCGTTGGTAGGTGACTCCGTCGTTCCTAAGCCCCAAAGGCATGAGGTTGTAGTAATAATTACCTTGATTGTACATGAACCTCATCTTAGAAGCATCTATGGGGTCCATTTTGATATAGTTGTAACCCAAATATGAGTCCATGAAACTAAATGGAAACATAAAGTCATTAGCTTTCATTAACACATATTCAATTACACTGTATGGGTATGTAACTAAATTGTTATTTTGGTTAGTTTTACCTCCCTGTAATCAAGTTTCTTCATCATGAAAAGTGACATCAAGTTGATTTTTTCTCCCTAATCCCAGAGATTTCTTCCAATGTTTAACTTTCCAATTGTACAAGAAATATAAAAGCTATCAAGATATTTCAATTTCGATAGAAGCTTACTTTAAAGAATTACACTACCCTATTCTAATAGTACCATATTTCATCCTCACACAACTTCATTTTCTTTGTCAACATATCTTTTATGAATCTAGCATAATTATGCATTTCTTCTAGTGCCAACAAACAAAGTCTTGACTTGAAGTTTTCTATACATTCCCATGAACTTCCTAAATTAATTTTTTCTTCTTATTATTTTTCAAAGGTTTCAACTTAACACAAGGGGGGACTTCTTATTTCTTGTATAGATATCCATCCGTAAGAAATTTACTTTTTTGGTATTTTCAAGATAAAACCTTGGCTTAATGCATCATTTAGTCCCTTAACTTTATAAGATGTTTCACTTTGGTCCCCTAAGTAAACAAAACGTTACATATTGGTCCCTTAACTTCACTTGCGTTAAACTATTTGGCCCTTTCCGTTAGTTTCTATTAGAAAAACGTTAAAAAATTGTTAGGATGGACTATTTACATATGACGTGGAATTTTAATATTGCTGGAAAAGGTTAAAAAAATGCCATGTTGTAAATCTTTGAAGTTAAATAAGAAAGACATGAAGCTGAAAGGCATGAAGCTAAAAGGTTAGGGTAAACGAAGACATTTCTCTGAATAGGGAAAACTCTATTGAAGACGATAACATCATCCTGTTTCACAAACCAACTCCATTGAAGACGATATCAACAATAGTTCCATAGACCAACACCATTGAAGACGATAGCAACGTTTCTCTGATTACGACTAAGGTATAGTTTCTCACCTGTAACCAACTAAAAACATGGAAAAAAAATTGGCCATCTTCCTTAGTACTTCTGCTATCTTATGTAGTTTGAATAGGTAGTGGATAAGATATTTCAAACAATTTTTTCTTTATATGTCTAGAACTCAAATGTGTATGTATTATTCTAATTTTAAATCCAATTATCTTGCAACTCTTATTTTCTGGGTTGTCACAAGTTTTTCCACAAAAATATTTTCTCGATTAAGTCTCCAATTTCCTTGACAACTAACAAATTTAACTCTAAAGATTTTTGATGCATTTAACATTATTTTTGTCGAAAGTTTCTTGATTGATCTTCATGAGTTTGAGGAAGCTTTGAGTCATTTTCATAATTTGAGATAAAATCTCTTTTAACACTGATGACTTTCTTAGGGGGGTTGTCCCTCAAGTTCAGGAGAACTGTGATGTTTATGCTCCTTTTCTTTAATGAAATAGTCTTCTAATATAAAAAAATAAACAAGGGAAGGTAACTTTCTGTTTTCAACTTCTAAAGGTTAAAATAGTTAAAGAAACAGAGTACAATAGACCCAGTCTCCTCAGCTCTTGATCGGAAAAATAACAAGTGTACTATTTTGCCTTTATAGTAATAATGAGGAGAGAACCTCGAATATCGGTCTCAAGGACTGATCGCTCGACTTCGTGAGTCGAGAATGGGGTACAAACTGCAAGTGCACAGTTCTATCGCGTAGTTTTAAAAGATATCGATCCCACAGGGACTTATGAATCGATATACCGTTATCTAAGGTTACTTCGTAAAGCTAAGGTGAACAATGTTTGATTGTTTGGGGGAAAGCTAAAAACTAAACTAAGATCTAGATTAAATATTAATAAAGCAGATATCGGTATGCAGTTCGTCGTAATTAGGGAATCAATCCTTCGTCGGTCTCTTGGTTTTAAAATAAATCTTTTCAGTTGACTTTATTGATTAAAAGTTTTATCTCAAACTCTCGCTCTATTGAATAAACCATGATTTTATGTTAATGTAGCTGTCACTTATAATTAAGTCAAAAACCATTTTTTGAAAGCAATACAGTCCATAGAAACTCTTTTCAAGAAAACGCCGACCGTTTAAACACCCTTATCTCAAACTCTCGCTCTGTTGACTTAGGTTATATAGTTAAATTTGAATGCTTAACTCTCGTCCTCACATTCAATCTTTAAAAATACTTTTTGGAAAAGATCGGAATTTAATTAACTCTAAAACTTGCTCTCGCCCTGATCTAGAATTAATGTCTAATTTACACTGTCCAGTTAAAACCTCAAACTCTCGCTCTATTGATTTTAACTTCTTTATGTCTTTTACTTTCGTAAAAACCTTTGTTATTAAACCTGTAAATTTAAATCGTAAAAAGAGTGATTTTAATTCTAAACTTAATTTAACCGACTTAGTTTTTATTCCTTCATTCCGCTTACTTTACATACCGATACCTAAATAAATTAGCCAGACATGCTAAACAAACTAAAATATTTATCATGCATAAACAGACTCATCCCAGGCAGATAATATAAATAAATAATAAAACAAAGCATTAAATAATAATTAAAGAACCTGAATGAGGTAAACAATAGTCTTGAACACTCCACCACAAGCCGGTAGGATTTGTTCTTGGATTCTTCAGTTAAACAACAAATTAAAACGAAGGAAATAAAACTAGATTCTAACGTAAGGTTAGATCCGGTAAAAAGGTGTACAATAGTTTCTGGTGTAGAAACTATTGTACGAAAAGAATTAAGTAAATGCTAAAAGGAAAAAGGAAAATAGAAATTGCAAAAGAGATAAAGTAGAACTCGTAAAAATAATAAAGAAACAATGCCTAAGCTGCTGGAAAAATAAAATATGCAAAAGCGAAAACGGCAAAGGAAAAATGTGGAAAAGCTTCGGAACCCTCTTTGGTTTTGCAAGTGGCTATTTATATATGTTTGAGTAACCGCTTCCGCTGCCAAAAAGTCTTCAACGTGGATAAATGCATGGCGTGGATATAGGGCCCAACACTCCTCAACGTCTCCTCAACGTCTCTGAGGCGTTCCTTGCGCCAAAAATGTAGGGGAATGGTGTGACGTTCGTCACACCATGTGTGACGTCCGTCACAGGAGTGTGCAAGGCGTGACGCTCGTCACGCCCTCTGTGACGTCCGTCACATGCACGGCACCTGCGCTTTTGTGTTTTTGGCTAGGCTTTGACATTTGGTTCATTTTCTTTCCTTTTTGTACCTCCTTTTCTTCCATTTTTACTTGTGCTTCAAAATAAGCCACCTGAGACAAATAGGAAGAAAATACCGCGTAATACCTAATAAAATGAAGTGAACTGAAATAAATAATAATAAAATTTAATTGAATTAAGTCCAAAAATATGATATAATTTCGTGTTATCAAACTCCCCCATACTTAGATCTTTGCTTGTCCTCAAGCAAAATTCGGTATAGAACTCGTTAAAGGTTTTAGCCAGATAAAATTTCAAAACATACATCAATTCGTAATAGGTTGCAAGTGGATTTAGTTTAGAAGCAACTTGAGTTTAATCTTGACATCAACAACCACCATCACAACCTAGATAACCCTGCCTTATGTAAATCAGTTCAAGTACACTATGATAGCTATCCTGGTTCCTTTATTCTTATTTCACCCGTTTTCATTCTAGCGAAATCACATTAAGCCCTTTATCTTTTCGCGCACATAGTGGAGTAACCGGTTAGTGATTATGATCCCTCTTTTAGCTAGAAGTTCTGGTACATAAGTCGGATAACTTCGTTATTCAGCCCATTACAAATTGCGGGGGATCGAACCGTAGTTCGCCCTACCAAGTTCAGTACCAGATACCTACTGAACCAACTCATAATGGATCTTTCATATTGTGTTTTTGTATGATCTGCAACCTTTAGATTAAATGATTTGGTAAGGATCACCTAACTTAATTAGTGCATTTCCTGATATATAAATATTTTTTTTTATGTTACTTTGGGAATCATTCACTTATATTCATCGGCTCTCCACGTAGTTTGCTATTAAGATGGTGCTGATTTCTCGTATAAACTACTTGGGGTTACTATAAAACTAAAAGTTCAGGGGATTGGTATAATAGGTACTTATCCTGATCTAACGTGTTGGGTTCGTTTAGAGTGTTTGGCGATAGTAGTCTTTGTCTTGATTCGACTCAAGATCGATAAGATGAGCAACCTTTATACTTATTGGGTGTTGAATTTTTGTTGTTGTGGCTCATGAAAATTTGAGGGAATAGATAATAGAAATTTGTTCACACTCGGGACTTAACTTAAAATAATAGATTTTTTTTTTAAATAATACAATATAATTAAAATAACAATGGAGGGAAAGGTACATACTTGAAAAATGAAAATAGAAAGAACATGGTTTCCCCCCCATACTTAAACGAAACATTGTCCCCAATGTTTTAAGGAAATGAAATACAATATGGAAAGGAAAAAGAAACTACAACTAAGGCTGCCTTCCGCCTCTGGTTCTTGGACCTGGTGATCTCTGACGTAAGTCTAAGTTGTCGAACCTGCTGAACAACTCAGTAAAACGCTGGTCGGTTATGGCATTCCTAGCATCCTGTTGTTGTTGCATTTGGCGCATCATTTGCATCATCTCGACATTCTGTGCCTGCATACCATCAATAGCATCCATGATGTCGTCGTTGGTTGCAGGCCTTCTTCGTCGACGACGTTGGGAGGATGAGCCAGTTGCATTACCGGAAGGGTTGAGCGGGACTGACTGTTGTGTAGGAGGATGATCACCTTGCTCCATTGCTTCAAACTCGTCCGTGTGCGGGTTTGTTTGTGAAGGCTCGGTGGCTTCGGGAGCGTTTAGATCATAGAGGTGGCGGTCGGGGTTTGTGACATCAGTTAGGGTGATATTTGGTAGAACAACGCTTGGGACTGCTTGGTTGTTCACCATAAGATAATATCCTCCGCCTACTCTGTTCTTAATCAGGCGGCTGGATCGACAGTAGCTGATATCCATAGATAGGGGAGGTAGAGATTCTAAAGTTTGGAGTTTATCCCCTAGGTTTAGGCCAAGTGCTATGGTGGTGATTAATCCACCAATTATAAAGGGTTGCCGGCCTCTAGCACATAAGGTGCGGATATGATGAAATAGAAAGGAGGCGGCGTTTACCTGAGTATCCGGTTCGAAGACGCATTGGAGGAAGAAAAGCTCCTTTGAGTTGACCTTGCTGTTGTTCGGTCTTCCAAAAACTGTGTTTTGCAAGATGCGGATAAAGTACCGGATAGTGGGGTTATGTATATGGGAAAGAAGGAGCTCTTCCCAGTTGTAGGTATCTATACCGGAAATTTTCTTGAAAAGGCCGAAAACGTCAACTGTGTTCCAGTTTGAGTTTGGAGGGATTCTGGGGTGTACCAGACCTTCTATGGGGAATTGTAGCATGGTACTCAATTGGTTTTAGGTTAAGGAGTACTCGGTGTTAAACATACGGAAGGTTGCGGTACCGGTTAAAAATTCGTCTTCACCGGCGGGAGTGGTGTAGTCGTATGAACTTAAGAATTCTAAGGTTAGGGATGGGTAGGTGGGTTGATTATGAGTGCAAAGGAAGGTTAAGTTGGCTAGGCGGAGCATCCATTCGATACCTTGGAGTAATCCTAATTGTTGTAAACAAGTTAAATCGGGATACCTGGTGGAAACGACGCCTCGCTGTTGGAAACGCTCGAATTGCTCCCTTTGATAATTTGCATCTTCGGATCGGAAGATGATATTTCCGAAATTCTGATTTCCTGCCATTGTGATGAACGAATTTTGAATGAGTGATTTGGAAAGAAAAGAAATGTATTTGATAGGAGAGAATGGTTTGTGGTGAATGAAGGAAGGTTTGGTGGGTATTTATAGGAAAAGAATTTGGAAGTTGGAAAGGAGGTGGTTGAAAAGTGAATGAATATGGGTAAATGTGAATAAATGGGGAAGATAAAAAGTTGAAGGGGTGTAACGTTCGTCTCCAACGGCTCCTTAACGTTCACCTAGTCTGAAGGGCGTTACGCTCGTTACAGGTGCATGACGGGCGTAACAGGTTCTTAGTGTGACGTCCGTGACAGAATGTGTGACGCTCGTCACACTGTCTGTTTGGCCAATGTTCAGCTAGCGTCCTTCAGGTAAGTTATTATATATTGTTATTTTTTTTTTTTGTTTGTTTTCTACTGAATGATTTATTCTGCAATTTAATTTCTCCTGCATGCTTATTTTACTTTGTATAATAATAAGTCATAGGTAGCAACAGTAGAGAACATAATAGCTATTGCATGATGAAATTAAATAAATAACTTCCATAAAATGATCATAATGTAATATTGGAAAGAAGAACAAAAGAAATGCGAAACGGAAACAAATGCGAACATGAATTCAAATAACATTAATGAATAATCTAGCTTAAAACTAAATAACTAAGAAAAACAAATAAATACTATCCATCTGCACGATCTCTGGCCGGAGGAGCAAAAGAGTTAACACGATGTAGCAACTCGTGAAACTGATCTGTCATACTGCTCATGTATCCTAGAACTTCGTGTCTCATGTCAGTAAATTCTTCTCTAAGGGCGCCTTGTTCTGACATCAAAGCTTCAATGGCGGTGTTATAATCAGTTCCGGGCATATGATACCGGAGGTCGGATACTGCTGATTCTTCGGTCTGAACAGGCTGAGGAGGAGGGTCAATATCATAATAGCCAGATGGTGTCTGAGGGTCAGATTCAGCATGAGGGATCTGGTCATCATAAGTCTCATAGTCATCACAAATCTCATAGTCCTGGATGGATTCAGTGGATCTAGCCGGAGAGGGGGTTTCGTTCAGGTTGTAGAGCCAGTTACTGCGGTTATGAACACTAGTCCTAGGATCGGGCATGGTGAAAAGGCAAAGAACTTGGTTATCAATAATAAGCTCAAACTCGTCAGACCCTAGGTTTGCTATAAACATAGTGTTGAAGAGGAAGGGTATACTCATAGTAGTAATGCCACAAAAAGGGCTTAGGTCAAGCATAGGCTGACGTAATCCAATAGCATTACCTATCATAGTTATCAAACCGCCTATTCAGATTTGTGCTCGCTCATCCTGGATAAGGTGGTCCATATTAGCTAACATAAAAGTGGCACCGTTTACTTGACGGTTCTGGGAAGCACAAAATATGATGAAGAGTTCATCACGTGAAACTGAAGTACTATTTGGCTTCTTCCCTAATAAAGTGTGGGTCAGGATCTTATGGAAATAGCGAAAGGCGGGGTTGTGTATGTTTCCAGAGAGAAACTCATGTTCCTCGGGCTCGTCATTTCCAGTCAACTTACCTCAAAAGTGTTCAAGTTCTCTATATTCAAAAAGTTCTTCCTGGCTTACTGTGAATGTGTCAAAGGAGGTAGGAAAACCCAAAAGGTTGGTAAAGTCTCTAATATTAAATTGGTACTCCATGTTGAACATTCTGAACTGGATAAAACCTCTGCTAATTGCTTTTCCATGGCTGGGTAGATAGATTAATGAGCTAAGGAATTCTAGTGTGAGTCTCCGATAGGTGGTGAAATGTCTCAGGATAGGGGATGTCTCCCATCCTATCTGATTCAGCAAATACAGGACACTTTGTCTCAGTCCAAGGGCAGTCATAGCCCAATCATCAGCATATAAACTAGGTAGCATCTCTCTAGTGGCTAGTTCTTCAAACTTTTGTTTCTGAGCCATTCCTCTGAATTTGATACCCATACGATCAATATGTCCCATCTGGTTAGTGTTAGCTAGAGAAAAGAAAACATGAGTTTTAGTCAGGATTTGGCCAAATGCCGAAAGAAGAAAGAAAAGTTATTATTAAATTAAAATGAATTAGGAATGAATACTAAACAGAAATTAAAAGAATAATTAAGGAAGAAATAGGAAGATAATAATAATAATAAAAGGAAATAATAAAATAATCGTGGGTTGTCTCCCACTAAGCGCTTTGTTTAAATGTCGCAAGCTCGACAAAGAAACTGTTAAATATAATCTATTAATCCTGGAGGCGTTTCGTCTAAGTGTAGGATTTGCGAATCTCCATTGGTTTCCGCATAGTGATAGTGTTTTAGACGTTGCCCGTTTATGGTGAACGGTTCTGTGGATTTGCCTTTAATTTCTATCGCTCCACTGGGAAAGATGTTAGTGATATGAAAAGGTCCTGACCATCTGGATCGTAGTTTTCCCGGGAATAACTTTAGTCTAGAGTTAAATAAAAGGACTGCGTCGCCTTGCTTGAAGATTTTCCTTGATATACGCTTGTCATGCCATTGTTTTGTTCTTTCTTTGTAGATTCTGGCATTTTCATAGGCGTCTCTTCTGAGTTCCTCTAATTCGTTTATGTCAAGGATTCTCTTTTCACCGGCGGCTTTATAGTTTAGATTCAGGTTTCTAATAGCCCAATAGGCCTTATGTTCTAACTCTACCGGGAGGTGGCAGGATTTTCCATATATGAGCTTGAATGGGGTCGTCCCTATGGGGGTTTTATAAGCAGTTCGGTATGCCCACAAAGCTTCTGGTAATTTCAATGACCAATCTTTCCTTGAAGTGGCGACTGTTTTTTCTAGTATTTGCTTGATTTCTCTGTTAGATACTTCCACTTGTCCACTGGTTTGAGGGTGGTAAGGTGTCGCTATCCTATGTCTCACGCCATATTTAAATAATAATTTTTCGAGTACCTTGGATATAAAGTGCGATCCACCATCACTGACTACTATTCTTGGGATTCCAAATCTCGGAAATATTATATTCTTAAAGAGTCTAGTTACTACTCGGGTGTCATTTGTTGGAGAAGCTATAGCTTCGATCCATTTTGATACGTAGTCAACTGCCACGAGTATGTATTTGTTACCGAAAGAGGATGGAAAAGGTCCCATGAAGTCTATTCCCCACACGTCGAAGATCTCTACTTCCAAAATACCTTTTTGTGGCATCTCGTCACGTCTAGATATGTTTCCCGTGCGTTGACATCTGTCACATTCCTTAATAGCCGCATGTACGTCCTTCCATATAGTTGGCCAATAAAAGCCTGCTTGTAGGATTTTAGAGCAGGTCTTGGATGTACTTGTGTGTCCACCATAAGGAGCGGAGTGGCAGTGTTGGATTATATTTTCTACCTCTTCTTCGGGTATACATCGACGGAAAATACCATCGGGGCCCCTTTTGAAAAGTAAGGGATCGTCCCAGTAATAGTGTTTTATATCGTAAAAGAATCGTTTCTTCTGCTGGTAGGATAAAGTGGGCGGAATTATTCCGGCGGCTAAATAATTGACGAGATCAGCGTACCATGGTGTGACAGATATAGCTAAGGTGGTTTCTACTTGCATGTCGGAGTTGTTCTCTTCCAAAGTAGCTATAAGTTTATCGTACGAGAAATCATCGTTAATTGAGGTTCTTTCCGGTTCAAGGTTCTCAAGTCTAGAGAGGTGGTCTGCTACTACGTTTTCAGTTCCTTTCTTGTCTTTGATTTCTAAATCGAATTCTTGTAGCAACAAGATCCATCTTAGGAGTCTAGGTTTAGCATCCTTTTTTGTTAAAAGGTACTTGATAGCAGCGTGATCAGTGTAAACTATTATTTTGGCTCCGACCAAGTAAGAACGAAATTTATCTAGCGCAAATACAACTGCTAGGAGTTCTTTCTCGGTAGTGGCGTAATTCATTTGCACTTCATCCAGGGTTCTGCTTGCGTAATATATAACGTGAAGCTTTTTATCCTTTCGTTGTCCTAAAACAGCACCTACAGCATAATCGCTGGCATCGCACATTATTTCGAATGGTTCATTCCAGTCGGGTGTCTGCATTATGGGTGCGGAGATCAATGCTTGCTTAAGCGCTTGAAATGCTTTTAAACAGTTATCGTCGAATATGAAATCAACATCTTTCATCAATAGTCCGGTTAAAGGTTTAGTTATCTTAGAGAAGTCTTTGATGAATCGTCGGTAAAAACCGGCGTGTCCTAAGAAGCTTCGTACTTCTCTCACAGTTTTCGGGGGTTGAAGGTTTTCGATTACCTCTATTTTGGCTTTGTCTACTTCAATTCCTCTGTTCGAGATGATGTGTCCTAAAACAATTCCTTCTTGCACCATAAAATGGCACTTCTCCCAGTTAAGTACTAAGTTTACTTTCACACATCGCTCAAGAACTCTTTCTAGGTTTTCAAGGCATTCTTCAAAACTTTGTCCGTATACGGAAAAGTCATCCATAAATACTTCCATGATATTTTCGAGAAAGTCGGCGAAAATTGCCATCATGCATCTTTGAAAGGTTGCAGGAGCATTACACAGGCCAAACGGCATTCGTCTATAAGCGAAGGTACCAAAAGGGCATGTGAACGTTGTCTTTTCTTGGTCATCAGGGTGAATTGGTATTTGGAAGAAGCCTGAATAACCGTCTAGATAACAGAAATGTGAATGTTTTGCTAATCGTTCTAACATCTGGTCAATGAATGGTAAAGGGAAATGATCTTTTCGGGTTGCTTTGTTTAGTTTCCTATAGTCAATGCACATTCTCCATCCCGATTCGATTTGTTTAGTTATAGTTTCCCCTTTTTCGTTTTCAATAACGGTTATGCCTCTTTTCTTTGGTACTACGTGTACAGGACTAACCCATTTGCTATCAAATATAGGATATATAATACCTGCTTCTAATAACTTGGTTATTTCCTTCTTTACTACCTCACTCAGGATCGGATTTAGTCTCCTCTGGTGTTCCCTAGAGGTTTTACAGTCTTCTTCTAACATGATGCGGTGCATACAAATAGAAGGACTTATTCCTTTAAGATCAATGATGTGGTAACCTAGTGCGGTTGGATACTTTCTTAAGATATGTAGGAGTTTTTCTGTTTCGAGTCTTCCTAGGCCTGCATTAACTATCACAGGTCGTTCAAGTTCTAAGTCTAGGAATTCATATCTCAGATTTTTGGGGAGTGTTTTCAGGTCAGGGGTTGGTTTGTTAAGACATTGCGTGGGGTCCGGTGTTATTGCTGAACATTGGTTAGATTTGTCTTTTAGAGGATAGTCTGATGATTTGTCTTTTAGAGGATAGTCTGATGATTTGTCTTCTCCTAACTCTGCTTCTTTTATGCATTCATCGATGATATCCATGAAGTAACATGTATCTTCTATTGCAGGTGCTTTCAAGAATTGGGAAAGAATGAACTCAATTTTCTCTTCACCTACTTCGAAGGTGAGTCGTCCTCGTTTTACGTCTATGATTGCACCGGCAGTTGCTAAAAACGGTCTTCCCAGTATAATGGGTGTAATATCATCTTCTCTAATGTCCATAATTGTAAAATCAGTTGGAATGTAGAATTGACCTATGCGTACGGGAACGTTTTCAAGAATTCCTACAGGATATTTTATGGAACGATCTGCTAGTTGCACAAACATTTTGGTTGGTCTTAATTCTCCCATTTCCAGTTTCTTACATATGGATAAAGGCATAACGCTAATTCCGGCTCCTAAATCGCATAAGGCTTTGTCGATGACAAATTTTCCTATGTGACAGGGTATAGAGAAACTACCCGGATCCTTGAGTTTAGGAGGCATGTTTTGGATTATAGCGCTACATTCGGCAGGGAGTGTAACGGTTTCGCTATCTTCAAGTTTCCTCTTATTAGAAAGAATTTCTTTTAAGAATTTAGCATAGGAGGGCATCTGCGTAATGGCTTCGGTGAACGGAATTGTAACGTTTAATTGTTTAAGGAGATCAACAAATTTTCTGAATTGGCCCGCATCTTTGGTTTTAACAAGCCTTTGAGGGTAAGGGATAGGTGGTTTGTAAGGTGGTGGAGGTACATAAGGTTCCTTCTTTTCTAGGGTTTCCTTATTACTCTCTTCCTTTTCCTTAGGTTCACTTTACTCAGTTGATTTCTTAGGGTTTTGGTTTTCTATCCTTGGATCAGACGGTCCTTCCACTTCCGTTCCACTTCTTAATATAATTGCATGAGCGTGGCTTCTCGGGTTAGGTTGGGGCTGTCCAGGGAATGTACCAGTTGGGGCAGCAGTAGGTGCTTGTTGTTGAGCTACTTGTGATATTTGTGTTTCCAGCATTTTGTTATGGGTAGCCAAGGCATCTACTTTGCTTGCTAGTTGTTTAAGTTGTTCGCCAGTGTGTACATTCTGGTTTAAAAAATCTTTATTGGTTTGTTGTTGGGAAGCTATAAAGTTTTCCATCATGATTTCCAAGTTGGATTTCCTAGGCGCGTTATTGTTAGGCATGGATGGGTTCGGTTTCTGATATCCCGGAGGTATAGCTGGGGCTTGATTTGGAGACTGTCTAGGTGCGTACAAAGCATTATTACTCTTATATGAAAAGTTTGGATGGTTCTTCCAATTTGAGTTATAGGTATTCGAGTAGGGGCTTCCTTGAGCATAGTTTACTTGCTCTGCTTGGATTCCTGTCAAGAGTTGACAATCCGTAGGAGTGTGACCTTGGATTCCACAGACCTCGCAATTCTGAGTTATAGCAACCACGGCGGCTGGAGGTGATACGTTTAAACTTTCAATTTTCTGGACCAAAGCATCCACTTTTGCATTAACGTGATCAAGGTTGCTTATCTCGTACATGCCAGTTTTCGTTTGAGGTTTTTCCACCATTGTTCGTTCGGTTCCCCACTGATAGTGGTTTTGGGCCATGCTCTCGATAAGCTGGTAAGCATCAGCATAAGGTTTGTTCATTAGTGCACCACCTGCAGCGGCGTCTATTGTTAACCTTGTGTTGTACAAGAGACCATTATAAAATGTGTGAATTACTAACCAGTCTTCCAAACCATGGTGTGGGCAAAGTCTCATCATATCTTTGTATCTTTCCCATGCTTCGAAAAGAGACTCGTTGTCTTTCTGTTTAAATCCGTTTATCTGGGCTCTTAACATAGCTGTTTTGCTTGGCGGAAAGTATCGGGCAAGAAAAACTTTCTTCAACTCGTTCCATGTGGTGACTGAGTTGGAAGGAAGAGATTGAAGCCATCTTCTAGCGCTATCTCTTAATGAGAAAGGAAAAAGACGAAGTCGAATTGCCTCTGAAGTGACACCATTAGCTTTAACAGTATCAGCGTATTGGACAAATACGGATAAATGAAGGTTTGGATCCTCGGTAGGATTTCCAGAGAATTGGTTCTGTTGCACAGCCTGCAACAGCGAAGGTTTAAGTTCGAAGTTGTTTGCTTCGATAGCGGGTGGAGCAATACTTGAATGCGGCTCATCTTGCGATGGAGCGGCGTAATCTCTAAGAGCACGAGCTGGTTCTGCCATCTCGGTTATCGAAGGAAAAAGGTTTTTGAAATCAGGAAGTTCTATAGGAGGGAGATTGTTTGCAGCACGATATTCCCGAATTCGTCGTAAGACTCGGAGATATAGTTCGATATCGTTGATTCGTAAATAGAGCGGTTCGCCTTGAGAGCGAGTGCGTGGCATACAAATCAACGAAAGAAAGAATAGAAGAAAAAAGAAACCTTAGTCTCTACAGCGTAACGGAAGAGTTACGATATCGATTAAATAAAAGTCCCCGGCAACGGCGCCAAAAACTTGATCGCTCGACTTCGTGAGTCGAGAATGGGGTACAAACTGCAAGTGCACAGTTCTATCGCGTAGTTTTAAAAGATATCGATCCCACAGGGACTTATGAATCGATATACCGTTATCTAAGGTTACTTCGTAAAGCTAAGGTGAACAATGTTTGATTGTTTGGGGGAAAGCTAAAAACTAAACTAAGATCTAGATTAAATATTAATAAAGCAGATATCGGTATGCAGTTCGTCGTAATTAGGGAATCAATCCTTCGTCGGTCTCTTGGTTTTAAAATAAATCTTTTCAGTTGACTTTATTGATTAAAAGTTTTATCTCAAACTCTCGCTCTATTGAATAAACCATGATTTTATGTTAATGTAGCTGTCACTTATAATTAAGTCAAAAACCATTTTTTGAAAGCAATACAGTCCATAGAAACTCTTTTCAAGAAAACGCCGACCGTTTAAACACCCTTATCTCAAACTCTCGCTCTGTTGACTTAGGTTATATAGTTAAATTTGAATGCTTAACTCTCGTCCTCACATTCAATCTTTAAAAATACTTTTTGGAAAAGATCGGAATTTAATTAACTCTAAAACTTGCTCTCGCCCTGATCTAGAATTAATGTCTAATTTACACTGTCCAGTTAAAACCTCAAACTCTCGCTCTATTGATTTTAACTTCTTTATGTCTTTTACTTTCGTAAAAACCTTTGTTATTAAACCTGTAAATTTAAACCGTAAAAAGAGTGATTTTAATTCTAAACTTAATTTAACCGACTTAGTTTTTATTCCTTCATTCCGCTTACTTTACATACCGATACCTAAATAAATTAGCCAGACATGCTAAACAAACTAAAATATTTATCATGCATAAACAGACTCATCCCAGGCAGATAATATAAATAAATAATAAAACAAAGCATTAAATAATAATTAAAGAACCTGAATGAGGTAAACAATAGTCTTGAACACTCCACCACAAGCCGGTAGGATTTGTTCTTGGATTCTTCAGTTAAACAACAAATTAAAACGAAGGAAATAAAACTAGATTCTAACGTAAGGTTAGATCCGGTAAAAAGGTGTACAATAGTTTCCGGTGTAGAAACTATTGTACGAAAAGAATTAAGTAAATGCTAAAAGGAAAAAGGAAAATAGAAATTGCAAAAGAGATAAAGTAGAACTCGTAAAAATAATAAAGAAACAATGCCTAAGCTGCTGGAAAAATAAAATATGCAAAAGCGAAAACGGCAAAGGAAAAATGTGGAAAAGCTTCGGAACCCTCTTTGGTTTTGCAAGTGGCTATTTATATATGTTTGAGTAACCGCTTCCGCTGCCAAAAAGTCTTCAACGTGGATAAATGCATGGCGTGGATATAGGGCCCAACACTCCTCAACGTCTCCTCAACGTCTCTGAGGCGTTCCTTGCGCCAAAAATGTAGGGGAATGGTGTGACGTTCGTCACACCATGTGTGACGTCCGTCACAGGAGTGTGCAAGGCGTGACGCTCGTCACGCCCTCTGTGACGTACGTCACATGCACGGCACCTGCGCTTTTGTGTTTTGGGCTGGGCTTTGACATTTGGTTCATTTTCTTTCCTTTTTGTACCTCATTTTCTTCCATTTTTACTTGTGCTTCAAAATAAGCCACCTGAGACAAATAGGAAGAAAATACCGCGTAATACCTAATAAAATGAAGTGAACTGAAATAAATAATAATAAAATTTAATTGAATTAAGTCCAAAAATATGATATAATTTCGTGTTATCAAGGACTGCTTGTAAATATTGAGTTCTAATTGTTGTTCAATTAAACAAAAACTAATGTTTGGAATTTTCTATGCGAATATATAAAAATAATTGCGAATAAAATAAATAGTGCAATGAACGGGTTTGAAAGATACTAGTAATATGCTAGGGAATGTGTGTGATTTCCCCTTTGTAACAACTCTGAGTCACTATTGCAACAACAAATATCAATTAATTAACATCAGTTCTTAAGAGTGTTTTCTCCTAATGTCTTAGGGAGAAAACATTTAATCTTTCATACCTAATCTCCACGTCCATAGAAATTAACCGATAAAATTAGGCACTATTATTATCAAGAACAAATTGATTTCTACAGGGTATCCCTAATCCTAGGTAATATCTACTGTAGAATAATCTCATGAAAGCATTACCAAAAGCGGTCTAACCTAATTGATAATCATATAACAATCTCAATTATTCTGAAAGAGAAAGCGTTAAGCACATCACGAGAATAAATTAATTATGAAAACAGTACTGTTATTGCAAATATAAACTCAAAGTCATTACAGATTTAAATTAGGGACATCCCATAACATTGGGGGTTTAGCTACTCATAGTATTCAAGAAAATTGAATGATAAAATATAGACATAACAGGTATCCAGATGAGATGAAATTTGACCTTCAATTGCTTCCGTTCATGAAAATCTTGTCTCCCCCAAAACCTTGTTTTCTCCAAGTCTGAATCGTGTGATTTTTGCTCTCCAAAAAGTGTCCATTTTCTTGTCTGAAAAACTCCCTTAAATAGAAAAGTCTTCCTCTCTCATTTTTTTCCTCAAACAAATCCACAAAATTCAATAACATCAGGTTTCCAATTGACAAAAATGCTTTTCACTTAATATTAACAAAAGAAAAGACAAAATTGAGTTTTTTGCACGCATGTCTGCTACGACCCATAGCCGGTGCTCGGATGGGCGTAACATGCCACTGTCTCTGATGATCCTGTCCAGGCCTCCTGCTACGGTCCGTAGCAAGTGCTATGGGTGGCCGTAGCAGGTCAGTGTCTTCTATAAAATATGGGCTTCTGTCCCAGACCTTCCACTACGGTCCGTAGGAGGTGATATGGGTGGCCGTAGTGTGCCTCTGTTTGAATGTATTTTGTAATCTAATTCAGGGCTCCCTGCAACGGCCCGTAGACGATGTTACGGGTGGCTGTAGCAGGCCTACTGGAACATGAGAACACTTTTCCGATTCTTTGCGTTTCTCCTTGATTTCTACATTCAAACATACTTGAATACCTGTTTGAACCTGAAACACAGTAAATGCACACAATCAAAGCGTAACATTTAATCTTGTTGAAAGTTTCTTGATTAGTCTTCATGAGTTTGAAGAAATTTTGAGTCATTTTCATAGTTTGAGATAAAATCTCTTTTAACAGTGATGACTTTCTTGGGTGTTGATTTTGAGAGAAACATTGATTTAAACCTTGATCTTGATTATAAATCCATTTAAAATTAAGTTGATCCTTCCATCCTAGTTTATAGGTGTTAAAGAAATGATTCCCTCCTAGTTTATAGGTGTTAAAGAAATGATTCCTTTTTTGAAACTATCCTATATATTTGTTTCTTCATATTCTACTTGTGAAACACACCTGCCATTTGAATGTCTAAGATCACAAAAATGACATCTTAAAGATTAGACTTGTTGAATATTTGATTACGCAAGAGCTGAAGCTGGTAGTTGCTTGATGAAAGCTCAATTACTAGAATTTAAAACCATCACTTATTGAATAGTCATTTTAAATTGAGTTGTAAAAGCTATGGTTAATAGTGATTACACATAAGAGTAAAGGAACAGAACAGTAAGAGACGCGTGGATAGGACAGAAATTGAAAACTTTGCTGGCTTTCCCATCAGCTGTACTATACGATATCACTGCAATAAATTACAAAAGTTGCCTTTTCCTTTCTTCATCATGTACTCTCGCCAAAACATCGACATGGACCCTTCTTTATGGACCACCACCCTTAAAGTCAAATCTTAACCCCCAAAGTAAACCCTTTTTCTTTTTAATTATTCAATTCTTTGTGACTTCTAATATCTACTTTAATTCTTTCTACTCTTTTTTTTTAATTAAGGATTTATTAATATTGATCCCTCTCCTCATTTTATGGATTATTTCTTCTAAATGTCCTACCCTAATTACAGTAATGAAATTTTATTTAATTTCTTACTATTTTTTTCCCATTATAATCCTCTCTATCTCAATTAGTTTAGTTTATATAATTCCGCATATAAACAATTCATATGAAAAAACAAAAAAGTTTAACAAAAAAACCTAGTACAAGTATTGAAGGACATTTTAGTCATTTGTGTGAAACCACATACATTTGATCCATTTTCAAGTTGTGCGTGTGAAAAAGGAGTAGATTCAACCAAAGCCTTGTTATTGCTAACTATAAATGCACCCAACTAATCCCTACACTTCCACCATACTCTCAAACACATACATACTTACATTTTCTCCCATTCTCATCTTCTTCAAATCTCAACTCACTCATCAACAACAACAACAAAAAAGCACCAAATTTTTTCACTCATCTTCTTCCTCTGTTTTTTTTATTAGCAAAAATGGACACAAGAATGCAAAACATAAACACACAGTTCCAAAACAGTACCGATATTGGATCATGTTTATCAAATCTCATCTTATCAACTACAACAAACACACTCGACTCTATTTTCTCTGATATTCCATCATCAAACACCACCAACACCACCACCAACAACAACAATTTCTTGGGTTGTTCAAATTTTGAACCTTTAGGTTCCTCGGTTTATCTTCGTCAAAGAGACATTCTTCAAAAATTCTACGAAGAAACTCGATTAACCCCCTCTTTCATTCCATCTTCATTTTCAAACACACCTTTATACACAACAACAACAAATTCAATTTCAAGTGCAAGTTCGAGTTTGTTCACTTCTTTGGTGAACAATCCTTTGAAGAAGAAGCTATACAGAGGAGTGAGACAGAGACACTGGGGAAAATGGGTTGCTGAGATTCGACTTCCTCAGAATAGAATGAGAGTTTGGCTTGGAACTTACGAAACTGCTGAAGCTGCTGCTTATGCTTATGATCGTGCAGCTTATAAGCTTCGTGGAGAATACGCGCGTTTGAATTTCCCGAATTTGAAAGATCCAACTAAGTTGGGTTTCGGAGATTCTACTAAATTGAATGCTTTGAAGAGTTCCGTGGATGCTAAAATTCAAGCTATATGTCAGAAGGTGAAAAGGGAAAAAGCTAAGAAGATTGCAGCAAAGAAGATGAAGAAGAATTCTGAGAATGATAAGAAGAAGAAGGAGGAGTTAGAGAAGATTAACTCGTCTTCTTGTTCTTCTTCTTCGTCTTCGTTACCTTTATCGCCTTCGATTTTCTACCAAGATTGGGTGAATGAATTGTTTTCGCCTACGGTTTCCGATGACGGAGTTTGGAAGGGGGAGAATTCGAATTCGCCGAATTCTGTTTCGACAATGGTGACAGAGGAAACAGAGTTTGAAGATTGTTCATTGGCAAGAATGCCATCTTTAGATCCTGAATTGATTTGGGAAATTCTTGCTATATAGAAGAAAAAAGTGTAAATGAAAATTAGTGTTGGTTTAATGTTTTTAATTTGATTTAAAAGTGAGTTTGTTATGTGTTTTATTTAGGTGTAGTTTTAGTATGTGAGAATGGTGAGAGGGTTTTTAGCATTTTGAAACTGTCATTGTGGCTTTGTTTTTTTTGCTCAGAGGCTTCAGGATATTTTCCTATGGCAGTTGTTGTGATAAGAAAAAGTTATACACTAAAATTTTACTTATTCATACCAGTGTTCTTACTTTGTCTAATCTATTTCTTTATCTATAATTAAAAGTACAGTCAGGATTATGGTTTGGAACTTTAATTATATTTAGTATGTATAAAAAACAGTACTTGATCAATCACATCATAATATGCAGTTTTGGGAGTACTTTCTTTCTTTGGGGTTGAAGGGGCTGTTTTGTTGGAAATAGGTTTTTGTACTTGCTAAGATTTACGATGAAGGCTTAAAACAAGAACAAATTACAATGATGTGGGCACTTAAATGTTGATAAATCTTAAGAATCCGCTTCTCCCCCGTTCACATGTATTTGAAACATTTGGGACACACATAAGGCTTAAAACAAGAACAAATTACTACGGAGTGAAAAAGATCCAACTATTACACTTACATTTAGTGTTACTAACAAAGAAGGGAAGGTAAATCCAACATGGTGTTCTCGATGGAAAATGGGATGAAAATGCAAGAAGGGCAAAGAATAAAAATGAAGTGTGGTTTCAATATGTTTCAATGCCATTGAATGTAGATGGCCGGGCAAAGATATGGTGGGTGGTTTTTCACTTGTGTGGAATTAAGAAATTCAGATTAAGTTCACCTCTTTCTCCTCTTAATCACGTAGGTAGATCAGTCAAAAGATAGTCCTAAATATTAGGCATGATAATGGATGGGTCGGAGACGATTTTTACATTCCCCAAATCTAAACTCGAATTTCAAAATAATTTATATTTCCCGCATCAAATCTTATCGGAGATGGAGAATTAAAACTCAAACTCAAATCAAACGGATTCGGGTTGGATTCAGGCATCTCCGCTTCGTCACCATCTATTTAGTGAAATTATTTTTTTAATAAAATTACATTACAAATAATAAAATAATAAAATATCAAAAAATTTCATACATACATTTTTCAAATATTTCAAATAATAAATACAAACCAAAATATTTAAATATTAACCAAATATTTAATATTTTAAATTATCAAAATTAAAACGGGGCGGATTTAGGGACGACTTCGGGTGGGTGTCAGTGTCCTCATTATCTGATCTGTCCTCATATTTTATAATCGGGGAAAACCCAAACCTAAACCCAAACCTAAACCCAATCAAAGCGGGGTTTTCCCTTCAAATTCGGGGTAGATTCACGTGGATACTCGCAGGTATGAGCTATATTTTTATGACTACTGAAGATCATCCTTGGAGTTTTGTTGGCATCTACGATTTTCCTGATGAGCACAACAAGAGGAAAATCTGAAACCTGATGGAAAATATTGAGAAGGAGGTAGGGAAAATTGGCTTTGTTTTGTAGACTTTAACAATATCCTATATGAGAATGAGAAACAAGGAGGAGTCATTAGATCTTCGACTCAATTCTCTTGGGGGAGACAGTTGTTGAATACATGTGGGTTACAAGACTTAAGTTAGGAGGGCTATCATTATGCATGGTCCAATGATAGAGTATAGGAGGTAACATTTAGTGCAGGTTAGTGATCGGTCACCATTTCCATTGAATTCCCACCGTTAACCCGACATATTTTCATCACTTTGGTAAGATTTATGTTTGTTTATAGTTGCTTCAGAGTCATTTATCATGTTTTGTTGGTTTGATATCGCATTGCATTTGATTACAAGTTTATGTCAAAAAGATCTCTTTTACGCTTCGTTTGGTAGTGTTATTGTTACAGGCCATTGCACAGGTTTAAAAGCATTAATAGTGAAGTTATGGATACTCAGAAAGGCAAAAATATGAAGAGACAGCAGGTCAACACGGGCATCCGTGTGCTACAACACTTCCCGTGTTGTTGGTCAAGCAAAGAAAAATGGGAGAAGAAAAATAGAGATCAACACGGGTGTAATACCCCAAAATTACCCTTCATTTTTCCTGAAAAATAAAAAACGAAAAAAATAAAATAAAAAATTAATTAATTAATTAATTAATTAAATAAATAAATAAAATAAATAAATAAAATATAACAAATTATTTTGGACTTGGGTCTCCCTCATTTGAGCCCATTACCCACGAAAATCAATCTATAAATACTGAAGTTTCAGTAGAGGAGTGACACTTGAAGTTACACTGGGAGATTCACTGGAGAAAGAAGGAAGAGAAGCAAAACACTCTGAGGTTTCCTTGGAACAAAACCCTGAGGAAAAAGATAGTGAGAGAAAAGCCAACAGAGTTCAGAGCAACCTCCAAACCCTGAAGGGAACTCAACTACACAGAATCACCTCTGCCTCACATAAACCCTAAAGATTGTTTTGTAAACCTCACGGGTGCAACTCAATTTCAATCAAGCTCCCCAATCAGGTTTGCCTTTATTCCCATTACCTTTTGCTTTGAAGTTGAATACTCTGAATGTATGAGGTATGATGGATGAATTTCATTAGGTTTTTCGCCCATGGGTTTAATATGTATATGAATGTATAAACAATGCCTTGAATGTTTAACCGTTTAATTTTTGAGTGTATGCCACAGGGTTTGAGGTTTCTGATACCATACTGTTATTCATGATAAAAATGCTTATGGTGTTTCACTAACCCTTTTGTTGAGTTTTTGTGAGGGCTCACATGACTTTTGCAGGGATAACTTGCGTGGTTTCCCACTTTATTTGTGGGATAACCCCTGGAGGTTCGTTCCGATTACCTGTACTGACTCACTTTTCTTTGATGGCATTAGCTTGGAAGGATCTCAGGGTTTCCCATTCCTCTAATTGCTGTTACTTCGGATCTTTATCCGCGTGGTACTTTTATATTTTTCCCGCATTTTACTGCTTTCCTAGCTGGAAGACCTCGACCGGAGGCAACGTTTGAGCCCCTTGGTGGCATTTTACTTTGAGATACATGTTTTGTGTTTTGTATTCATATCCCTGCAGGTAGCGCGGTTCCTTCGTCAAGGACTGCCTTTTTGCCCTCGAGCATCCCAAACCCTAAAACCCAAAGCAACACGTTTACTCCTTCTACTACAGGCGAGTAAGTCTCCAAAGGTCGAGCATCCGGTAGATTGCGTAGTAACGTCGTTCGTCCAAAACCCAATCCATAACCCCGTAGTTAGCCGAACTACGTTTTGCTCTGATTCTCAGGCCAGATGAGATACGTAGGCATAAGACGCGATGTCTTAGCGAGCACACATCCCCCCCAACCCATAGGTCAACCGAGCTACGAAGACTCTGATTCTCATATTCAAATGAGATACGTATGCAGTGGATGCGACATCCGCGCGAGTCATTTTCGTTTAACCCTTTTTTTTTTATAAACAGCACAAGATAAACCCACACCCTTTAGACAAGAACTACAAAAGTGGATCCCGTAGAGTACTACGGATGCGTAGGGGTGCTAATACCTTCCCTTCGCATAACCGACTCCCGAACCCAAGATTTGGTTGCGAGACCCCGTCTTGTCCTTTCCTTTTTCAGGTTTACTTCGAGCGTTTCCTTTCCCTCCTTTGGGATGAATAACGCACGGTGGCGACTCTTCTGTCATTTTCTTTCGCCGGTTGTTTTTTCGCGCACTGTATTTTTCAGGTTGCGACAGCTGGCGACTCTGCTGGGGACCCGGTTTCCCTAAGCGAGTCCCTCCTAGCTTTTGTAGTTTGTTTGTTTATTGGGTGTTCATGCTTTTGTACAGTTATTTATTTACCTGCTTTACCTTATTACATTGTGTACATACCATTGTTGTATCTGTTGGCTGGCTATGGCTGCTTGGTGATCTTTGTGAGATGAGTTCTATACCCGAACTCGAGTGCACTTAAGATAGGAGAATGGCATAGTCCTGTCAACTTGTGTGGAGTTATTCCTTAGCGAGTTGACTTGCAAGCCCATTCACTTGGTGGAGGTCATGTTGAGATCAATAATGTCACATAAGTAAGTTGTGGTTAGACATTACTTGTTCCAATATAGACCTAAGAAGCCAAGGACCTTATTTTACCAAACCCATCTTGGCCTATTCGTAGGACGTAGTGCGAAAGTCGTTCAAGTGTAAGATTTGATACGATTGTTACGCGATACTACACTCATAAGAGTCTCTCTTGAGAATATTGTTGGAATACGAGTAGTCGTTCCTCTGATAATATCCGAAAGATGGGATTATGACTATGGGAACCTTTTGTAGAACATGTTTGGCAGGTTTAAACCTTAGTACACTCCTTTTGGGTGGTTCTTAACCTAAACTCCATGCTCGTGGCTTGCAACAAACCCTTGATTCATGGTTAATCCGATCGGGTATCCTTAATATCAATGAAACTCGGGTGTTGATAAGGTGTAAACCATAATCCACCAAAATGGGTGGTTGATATTAAGGATAACATGATCCATCCCATGACCTTTGTTTGGTGTACTCTTAATTTCTCTCCAGACAGTGCAACCTGACAGATGTTCAAGCAGATACAGCAATCCTGATTGACATGCCACTACATTGCATTCACATCGTTGCATCACATCATTTGCATTCATATCATTTAACACATGTTTATCCATTTATGTGGGGTTTATATCTTCTACTTGATTCTAGTCGGAATTTTCTTAGTTCTCATCAACGGCTTAGTCTTTTTTTTACACTGTTTATCAAATGTGAGACTGGAATCAAGGGGGTAGAATACTTTTGGAATTGATAAACATGTCATTGCATTTGCATAGTCATCCGCATGTCTTACATAACAGGTACCGCCACAGTGTTCTCAGTTTGTTTGGTGTCCCATCAGCAGGATAGCTGACTCAGGCATTCACCGATACGGTACCCGCAGGAATCAACAGAGAGTAATGGAAAGCCTACAGGCAGAGCTCGCCGAGATGAAGATTCGCATGAATCAATTCATGGATTTGGTTCAAGGGGTGGCTCAAGGACAGCAGGAGCTTAGATTATTGGTGCAGAAGGATCCCCCTATTACTCAACCGGAGACGTTGGCTGATCCTCCAGCTGGAGAGGCTAATGGTCCCAATGGACCGGGACCTATCCCAATCCTACATGTCACCTCCGGTCAACAACCCATTCAGGATGGTCAGGATGATCAGTTCCCCTTGCTTCAGGAAGACTTTGGCATGGACCCCATGTTTAGAAGATTGGAAGAAAGGTTGAAGGCAGTGGAAGGACAGAATCCTCTGGGAGTAGATGTTGCTGACTTGGGGCTGGTCCCAGGTGTGAGGGTGCCACCGAAATTCAAGGTCCCGATATTTGACAAATACAATGGCAGCTCTTGCCCCAAAACTCACGTGCAAGCCTATTTCCGTAAAATGGTTGCATACTCTGATGACGAGAAGCTACTTATGTACTTCTTCCAGGATAGCCTAGCTGGGGCATCCTTGGAATGGTATATGAGGCTGGACAGAGCCCACATCCGTTGCTGGAGGGATTTGGCAGAGGCTTTCGTGAAGCAGTATCAGTATAATGCAGACATGGCTCCGGACAGAACTCAACTTCAGAATCTGTCTCTTAAAAGCAATGAATGCTTCAGGGAATACGCTCAACGCTGGAGGGATACAGCTTCCCGTGTTCAGCCTCCTATGTTGGAAAAGGAAATGGCCAACATGTTCATGAATACGCTGCCTGAACCTTACTTGGAGCATCTGGTAGGTTGCAATGCTTCCAACTTTGCTGATGTGGTCTCTACTGGAGAAAGGGTGGAGAATTACCTAAAGACATACAAGATCCAGAGTGGAGGTGGATCCTCATCAGGGGTGAAGAAGTCGTTCATTCAGGGACAGAAGAGGAGAGAAGGGGATGCAAGTGCCATATCTTCTTATCAGAACAAGGATAACCGGAGGAATAACTTTCAGAATTATCATCAGCAACCGTATGTTGCGGCTGTGACCATTCCAGCTGCAGCACCACTACAACAACAATAATCACAACGTCAACCAGCTCAGTATCAACAGCAGCAACAACCGGGTAACAGACCCACTTATCAACCGAGGCCAAGGACGATGGACCGGCGTTTCGACACCCTTCCAATGTCGTACGCCCAGTTGCTTTCTAGTCTTCAACAACTACAACTTGTGCAGCTGCGCACTCTGGCTCCTCCTATTGGTAGACTTCCGGTGGGTTACGACGCCAACGCTAGGTGTAGCTTCCACTCTGGGGCACCTGGCCATGACATTGAGAACTGCAAAGCTTTTAAGCACGTAGTTCAGGACCTCATAGATTCAAAGGCCATCGACCTTGCACCAGCTCCGAATGTCGTCAACAATCCCATGCCCCAGCATGGTGGAGCCAACGTTAACATGGTTGAAGGAGAAGTCAAATTAGTCGCTGCAGTCAACGAAGAAGATGGGGATAGTGATTGTGACATTGACAACTGGGTGCGTCCGAGGATCCCGGGTGAAGTCATCAACAATTGGTCTTCTGAGGAGATTATCCAAGTCACTCTTCTTGAAGAGTAATTTTCTTTGTTTATTCATGCATATCCAAGTCTTACGTTCCGCCCAGGGCGTAATGACTCATTGTAGGGCCCATCTATGTGACACTTGCATTTTTTTATCATAAATAAAGGACGTATTTTTGCATTCAAATATTTCGTTCCCTGTCTTTCTATTTTTGCAGTTTTTCAAAATAAAAAAAATGGCAATGTTTTGTTTAGTTTTCACTTCTTGTTCACACTCATAAGCACATACCATCACTCATGCAGATGCACAACACCGGATCCTATTGATAACGGTTCTGCTATGGCTCGCTTCGACTTTGAAAATCCAATCTTTCAAGCTGAAGAAGAGGGTGATGAAGACTGTGAACTCCCTGAAGAACTTACCAGGTTATTAAAACAGGAAGAAAGGGTCATTCAACCACATCAAGAGTCTGTTGAAGTGATTAATCTCGGCACCGAGGACGCCAAAAGAGAAATCAAGATAGGGGCTGCTTTGGGAGATGATGTGAAGAAAGGGCTGATTGAATTGCTGCAAGAATATGTTGACATCTTCTCCTGGTCTTATCAGGTCATGCCTGGGCTGGACACAGACATCGTGGTACACCGCTTGCCTCTCAAAGAAGGTTGTCCTCCGGTCAAGCAGAAGCTCAGAAGAACAAGACCAGAGATGGCTGTCAAGATAAAGGAAGAAGTGCAAAAGCAGTTGGATGCAGGGTTTCTAGCAGTCACCAATTATCCGCCATGGGTTGCAAACATCGTCCCAGTACCTAAGAAGGATGGAAAGGTACGGATGTGTGTCGACTACCGGGATCTGAACAGAGCTAGCCCTAAAGATGATTTCCCATTACCTCACATCGACGTTTTGGTGGATAATACAGCTCAGTTCTCGGTATTCTCCTTCATGGATGGCTTTTCTGGCTATAACCAAATCAAGATGGCACCAGAAGACATGGAAAAGACAACTTTCATAACCCCATGGGGCACCTTCTGCTACAAGGTGATGCCGTTTGGTCTGAAAAATGCCGGAGCAACATATCAGCGAGCAATGGTGACTCTGTTCCATGATATGATTCATCATGAAATCGAGGTTTATGTGGACGATATGATTGCCAAATCTCAGACAGAAGAAGAACATTTGTTGAATTTGCAGAAACTGTTTGAGCATTTGAGGAAATTCAAACTGAGACTTAACCCGAACAAGTGCACTTTCGGGGTGAGATCGGGAAAATTGCTGGGTTTTATCGTTAGCGGAAAAGGGATTGAGGTGGATCCCGACAAAGTAAAAGTGATACAGGAAATTCCAGAGCCAAGAACAGAGAAGCAAGTCCGTAGTTTCTTAGGGAGGTTGAACTACATTGCAAGGTTCATCCCTCACCTAACAACCACGTGTGAGCCAATTTTCAAATTGCTGAGGAAAGATCAGGCTATCAGGTGGAATGAAGATTGTCAAAGGGCTTTCGAGAAGATAAAAGAGTATCTACAGAAACCTCCAATCCTTATACCTCCAGTTCCTGGGAGACCTCTGATAATGTACCTGTCAGTGACCGAGAACTCGATGGGGTGTGTATTGGGACAGCATGACGAGTCTGGTCGAAAAGAGCATGCCATATACTACCTTAGCAAAAAGTTTACCGACTGTGAAATCAAATATTCGCAGCTTGAGAAAACTTGCTGTGCTTTGGCCTGGGCTGCTCGCCGACTGAGACAGTATATGTTGAACCATACTACCTTGTTGATTTCTAAGATGGATCCAGTGAAATACATATTCGAGAAGCCAGCTCTCACCGGAAGGGTCGCTCGTTGGCAAATGATTTTAACAGAGTATGATATTCAGTACACGTCACAGAAGGCCATCAAAGGGAGTAT
Source organism: Lathyrus oleraceus (assembly GCF_024323335.1). NCBI lineage: Eukaryota > Viridiplantae > Streptophyta > Magnoliopsida > Fabales > Fabaceae > Lathyrus > Lathyrus oleraceus. Next base: position 487,050,109 of record NC_066580.1, on the reverse strand, counting down.
TCTGTCAGACTACCTTGCCGAGCAACCAATTGATGATTATGAGCCAATGAAGTTTGAATTCCCTGATGAAGACATCATGTTCTTCAAGATGAAAGACTGTGAAGTGCCAGTTGTTGAGGAGGGACCTGATCCAAAAGAAAAGTGGACTTTGTTGTTTGATGGGGCTGTCAATGCTAGAGGTAGTGGAATTGGCGCTGTCATTACTACTCCGAAGGGTGCCCACATGCCTTTCACCGCTCGTTTGAGTTTTGAGTGCACAAATAACGAAGCTGAGTACGAGGCCTGTATCTTGGGTATTGAGCAAGCCATTGATCTGAGAATCAAGACTCTGGACATCTTCGGAGATTCAGCTCTGGTGATCAATCAAGTGAATGGTGATTGGAATACTCTCCAGCCCACTCTGGTCCCCTACAGAGATTACACGAGAAGACTTTTGACTTTCTTCACAACGGTAAAATTGTATCATATACCTCGTGATGAGAACCAGATGGCAGACGCACTTGCTACTCTATCCTCCATGATCAAGGTAATTCGTTGGAACCATGCTCCCAGGATCGATGTGATGCGCCTTGACAGGGCCGCGTATGTGTTTGCTGCTGAACTGGTAGTCGATGACAAGCCCTGGTATCACGATATCAAGTGCTTTCTGAAGAATCAAGAGTACCCTGCAGGGGCATCCAACAATGACAGAAAGACTTTGAGAAGATTGGCAGGCAGTTTCTTCTTGAACAAAGACGATGTGCTGTATAAGAGGAACTTCGACATGGTTTTGCTCAGATGCGTGGACAGACACGAGGCGGACATGTTAATGCAGGAAGTTCATGAAGGTTCCTTCGGTACTCATGCCGGTGGACATGCAATGGCTAAGAAATTGTTGAGAGCGGGTTATTATTGGATGACCATGGAATCAGATTGTTTCAAGTATGCTCGGAAGTGTCATAAATGCCAGATTTATGCTGATAAGGTGCATGTACTGCCGAATCCTCTGAATGTGATGTCTTCTCCGTGGCCGTTTGCCATGTGGGGCATTGACATGATTGGAAAGATTGAGCCGACTGCTTCCAATGGGCATCGCTTCATCCTTGTTGCCATCGACTATTTCACCAAGTGGGTCGAGGCAGCGTCGTTCGCGAATGTCACCAGACATGTGGTTGCCCGTTTCATCAAGAAAGAAATCATTTGTCGCTATGGGATTCCCGAAAGAATCATTACTGATAATGGTTCTAATCTCAACAACAAAATGATGAAGGAGTTGTGTCAGAACTTCAACATTCAGCATCACAATTCTTCCCCTTACCGCCCTAAGATGAACGGCGCTGTTGAGGCGGCAAATAAGAACATAAAGAAGATTGTGCAGAAGATGGTCGTCACGTACAGAGATTGGCATGAGATGCTACCTTTCGCCTTGCATGGGTACCGCACTTCAGTACGTACATCGACCGGGGCAACCCCTTACTCCCTTGTGTATGGTATGGAAGCAGTCCTACCTGTTGAAGTGGAGATTCCTTCCCTAAGAGTCTTGTTGGATGTCAAGCTAGACGAAGCTGAATGGATTCAGACAAGGTTCAATGAGTTGAGTCTTATCGAAGAGAAGCGAATGGCAGCCATTTGTCATGGGCAGTTGTATCAGAGTCGGATGAAGAGAGCCTTTGATCAGAAAGTGCGTCCTCGTTGTTTCCAAGTTGGAGATTTAGTTTTGAAAAGGATCCTTCCTCCTCAAACAGATCACAGGGGCAAGTGGACTTCTAACTATGATGGACCGTATATTGTCACCAAGGTTTTTGATGGTGGGGCTTTAATGCTTGCAACTATGGATGGGGAAAACTTCACTTCCCCTGTGAACTCAGACGCAGTTAAAAAATACTTCGCATAAAATAGACCCGCAGGACAGTAAAAAGAATAGTCCAGGCAAAAAATGGGCATCCCGACGAACCAAGAAAATGAAAAGGTTCGGGCAAAAATTAGGACAAAAATAAAAAAAGATTGTACACCCGGTAAGTTGAAAACCTGAAAAGGCAACTTAGGCAAAAATGGGTATCCCGGTGGATTGAAAACCCGAAAAGGGCGATCCAGGCAAAAGTTAGGGATTAAGCGAATAACTGTGTTCTAAGTAGTTCTGAATCTCATCTCGTGCCAATGACTGGAAATTTTCGAAAGGTAGGAAACAGTCCAATCACCTTCTCAGAAGGCTGATCATTTGGAGGATCTTGAAGACGGGCAAGTCATAGCAGAATTGGAACCCAATAGAAATCCATTTCACATTGCCATTAGATTAATTTCTGTTTTTATCTATTGTGCGATTACCTATTTCCAGGGATTGCTTCTTAATGTAAATGCCTATTCAGAGGCCATTCAATCAATAAAATCATGTTATTTAGTATATCTCTGTTTTCATTTTCATTTTACTGTTTTGTTTGCAAAAATGACGTCCGAATTTTTGATAAACATTGCATCATGACACATAAGGGCTTTACAGGTACAGGCTTAATAAACATTTAAAATTGCTGTAAATTTTAAGTGCTTTGGATCGTCTATTCAGAACAGATACCCTCGGGGCATTTCCTTAAAATTCCCTGCAGATGATCGTGAATATCTTCCTCAGTGAAGTCACCAACAGACAAATTCAGTGTCTTATCCCTGCAGAGCTGATCAGAGTGTTGGATTCTTCAATCCCCAGCAGGTTCTCACCACTGTACTTCCCCAAGCGTTTGTTTCAGGACATACACTCCCCAGTAGAGTTGACAGTGCCAGACTATATATCCCCAGCGGAGTTGACAGTGCCAAACTGTATCTTCCCAGCAGAAGTGGCTGCTCCTTAGAGTTCGATGCCAAATCGATAATCCCAAGGCCAGATCCATGGTTTCTTTCCTTGAAGCAGAACCTCGGTATCGTATCAGTGTTTGCTCCCCCTGCTGAGTCATCTCTCGCAAACCGTGGTTGCCAGAATCATTGTAGCTTTCCTCAGCAGCAGGCTTCCAATGCCATTCTTTCCCCGATCAGAGTCTCGGTATGGCCAGAACACCGCATGGCTAGTCATCTCCCCACAGAGTTCATTGTGGTGTGTATCTCCAGCAGCCTGGCCAGAGCCCAGAGGATGGTAATCATTTCCCCAGCAGATCCCCTTGCCTCGGCTTGGCATTCTACCCAGCATTTCGCATCCCTGCATGTAGAATCATATTGCATTGCATCCTTCCAAATCGCGTAGCATTTCCATTTTCATGGAGCATTACGCCATTGAAAAATTCAAACATACGCATGTAAGCATAAAACATTCTCGGTATCCCAAGTGATAAGCTAGAAGTTGTTTCTAGTACTCAGACTGAAGATTGTTCATGACTTACCTTTGTTATCCCCAGCAAGTGTCATTGGCCCATGCGCCGCCTCTATTATCATTCCCTATTTCCGCCAATGCTGACAGGCATGAAGTTTTCTGATGTTCAGATCGAAGAAGTTTCCGACGTTCAGGTCGATGCAACTTATGGCATTCAGGCCAGTTTTCCGGTATCCAGACCGAAGTGGCATTCAGGCCAATTTTCCGATATTCAGATCGAAGAAGTTTCCGACGTTCAGGTCGATGCAACTTGTGGCATTCAGGCCAGTTTTCCGGTATCCAGACCGAAGTGGCATTCAAGCCAGTTTTCCGGTATCCAGACCGAAGTGGCATTCAGGCCAGTTTTCCGGTATCCAGACCGAAGTGGCATTCAGGCCAATTTTCCGATATTCAGATCGAAGAAGTTTCCGACGTTCAGGTCAATGCAACTTGTGGCATTCAGGCCAGTTTTCCGGTATCCAGACCGAAGTGGCATTCAAGCCAGTTTTCCGGTATCCAGACCGAAGTGGCATTCAGGCCAGTTTTCCGGTATCCAGACCGAAGTGGCATTCAGGCCAGTGTTCCGATGTTCAGATCGAAGAAGTTTCCGACGTTCAGGTCGATGCAGCTTGTGGCATTCAGGCCAATTTTCCGATATTCAGATCGAAGTGGCATTCAGGCCAAGTCTTTCCGATGTTCATATCGAAGAAGTTTCCGACGTTCAGGTCGATGCGACTTGTGGCATTCAGGCCAATTTTCCGATGTTCAGATCGAAATCCTTTCCAGTATTCAGACTGCTGAGCGGCATTCAGGCCATGGTTATTTCTGTGTTACCATTCATTTTGGTATCCAGTTTAACATTCTTTTTCGATATTCAGACTGACTCTCACCGTACCAGACAGATTCTTCTTTCAAGACCACCTCTTTGCCGATTCTGACAGACATTGTTACTTCACTTCACTTCAGTGTAAATTTTTGGGCTTTTATTGTATTCAATCCCTTGATACCTCGAAAGCACGAAAGCAGCTGCCATCTTCTTTCCGGGTCTCCAGTTGATTGAATAGGGGCAGCTGTAATACCCCAAAATTTACCCTTCATTTTTCCTGAAAAAAAAAACGAAAAAAAAAAAAATTAATTAATTAATTAATTAAATAAATAAATAAAATAAATAAATAAAATATAACAAATTATTTTGGACTTGGGTCTCCCTCATTTGAGCCCATTACCCACGAAAATCAGTCCATAAATACTGAAGTTTCAGTAGAGGAGTGACACTTGGAGTTACACTGGGAGATTCACTGGAGAAAGAAGGAAGAGAAGCAAAACACTCTTAAGGTTTCCTTGGAACAAAACCCTGAGGAAAAAGATAGTGAGAGAAAAGCCAACAGAGTTCAGAGCAACCTCCAAACCCTGAAGGGAACTCAACTACACAGAATCACCTCTGCCTCACATAAACCCTGAAGATTGTTTTGTAAACCTCACGGGTGCAACTCAATTTCAATCAAGCTCCCCAATCAGGTTTGCCTTTATTCCCATTACATTTTGCTTTGAAGTTGAATACTCTGAATGTATGAGGTATGATGGATGAATTTCATTAGGTTTTTCGCCCATGGGTTTAATATGTATATGAATGTATAAACAATGCCTTGAATGTTTAACCGTTTAATTTTTGAGTGTATGCCACAGGGTTTGAGGTTTCTGATACCATACTGTTATTCATGATAAAAATGCTTATGGTGTTTCACTAACCCTTTTGTTGAGTTTTTGTGAGGGCTCACATGAATTTTGCAGGGATAACTTGCGTGGTTTCCCACTTTATTTGTGGGATAACCCCTGGAGGTTCGTTCCGATTACCTGTTCTGACTCACTTTTCTTTGATGGCATTAGCTTGGAAGGATCTCAGGGTTTCCCATTCCTCTAATTGTTGTTACTTCGGATCTTTATCCGCGTGGTACTTTTACATTTTTCCCGCATTTTACTGCTTTCCTAGCCGGAAGACCTCGATAGGAGGCAACGTTTGAGCCCCTTGGTGGCATTTTACTTTGAGATACATGTTTTGTGTTTTGTATTCATATCCCTGCAGGTAGCGCGGTTCCTTCGTCAAGGACTGCCTTTTTGCCCTCGAGCATCCCAAACCCTAAAACCCAAAGCAACACGTTTACTCCTTCTATTACAGGCGAGTAAGTCTCCAAAGGTCGAGCATCCGGTAGATTGCGTAGTAACGTCGTTCGTCCAAAACCCAATCCATAACCCCGTAGTTAGCCGAACTACGTTTTGCTCTGATTCTCAGGCCAGATGAGATACGTAGGCATAAGACGCGATGTCTTAGCGAGCACACATCCCCCCAACCCATAGGTCAGCCGAGCTACGAAGACTCTGATTCTCATATTCAGATGAGATACGTATGCAGTGGATGCGACATCCGCGCGAGTCATTTTCATTTAACCTTTTTTTTATAAACAACACAAGATAAACCCACACCCTTTAGACAAGAACTACAAAAGTGGATCCCGTAGAGTACTACAGATGCGTAGGGGTGCTAATACCTTCCCTTCGCATAACCGACTCCCGAACCCAAGATTTGGTTGCGAGACCCCGTCTTGTCCTTTCCTTTTTCAGGTTTACTTCGAGCGTTTCCTTTCCCTCCTTTGGGATGAATAATGCACGGTGGCGACTCTTCTGTCTTTCTCTTTCGCCGGTTGTTTTTTTCGCACACTGTATTTTACAGGTTGCAACAACGGGCACCCGTGTGGTGACACACGGCCGTGTTGTTTAAAACAGTGCATTAACACGGGCACCCGTGTGGAGGAACACGACCCGTGTTGTTGCCTCTGTAGCTTGATTTGAAGATGCCCATTTTGGAGAGCACACACGGGCACCCGTGTGTACATACACGGCCCATGTTGTTGGGCGCGGCTTGGAAACCTAAACTTTTGCTTTGTGAACCTATTCTGCTCATTAAGGGTAGTTTGGACCTTTTACTTGGAGGAGATTCATCGGAAGCTATTAGAAGGCTTGGAAGGGAAAGGAGAAAAGATTTTTTTTGACGTACGAAAAGAAACATTGCACCGGGGAAGATAGCTACTACGGAGGATTCGAAGACGGAGAGATTCAAGGGCATCACCCATTGAAGATCAAAATCTCCTAATTCTTTGTAATGTTTAATTTCTATACTATGATTTCTTTGAATGCTATGAGAGGCTAAAACCCCAATGCTAGGGGGTGGTCCTGATTTGATCTGATGTTATGAATTCTAACTCTGGATTTCCTATTTACTATGTTACGAATTTCAATTCAATTGTGTGATGTGCTTATGCTTTTGTATCAGACAAATACAAATTGATCTATGACTATCAATAACAGGACTGTGATTGTTAGGGTTTTCACACAATTGGGTTTATAATTGTATCACCTAGGACTAGGAACTTTTGTAAATCACCGTAAACCTTGATATTGTTTATGATTAAAACCAATGATTAATTGAATGGACATTTGAGTAAGAATTGGTAGTTTAATAGTTTCTTCCTTAAGGACTTAAGGAAGAACATTCTGAGGTTAGGTGATTGAATGTTTCATATGTATTAAGGAAATTTTGACTGAATTCATAACTGTTTAAATCAACCACTCACCCTAGCATATTTTATCTTAATCAATTATTTCTACTATTTTTTGTGTTTACTATTATAAATTCCTAAACAACCAAACCATTATCTTTTTGTTCTGATAGAATCAAAGTAAAATAAGTATTTCCTACGCAATCCCTGAGATCGATACTTAGAAATAAAACTCCTTATTACTACATCGGTAAAAATAGTACACTTGCTATTTTTCCGATCATGTTTTTGGCGCCGTTGCCGGGGATTGCCAAAATACCTATTTTAATTTTTATTCTATTGAAATTTTGTTGCTCGTCAACCAAAATTTTATCTGTGACAATCTTGTTAGTCAATTCTAATATTTGTCTAACTTGTGTATGCGAGGTAAGGCCTCAGTAGATTTTTCTTTTGACGCGGATCCCGAAAGAACTCTTCGCGCTAGACTAAGACAAGCTAAGCGAGAAAAACTGGAAATAGCAGAAAAAGCAGAGAAGGAAGTTGTTGCAGTGCACTCAGAGAATTCAGATTCAGATGCAGAAACAACTCCCGAGGTCATGGCTGCAGAACTACCACCACCAGAGAGACTTCTCGGTGACTATGATGGAAACAACACTGCGGGTGGTCGTATGACAATTGTCAACCAACCGGTTAATGTAGAACAATTTCAGCTGCATCCCAACACAATTAATCAACTCGAAAGGCGGTCCTTTTCTGGAAGAGTGAATGAAGATGCCAACAAGCATCTCCAAAGGTTTTTGACTATGAGCACAACGCTGAAAATGCTTGGACATAACGAAGAAGCAATGAGGCTTCGTATGTTCCCATTCACTTTAGCAGATGAAGCCGAAGAGTGGTTCTATTCCTTACCTGCTGGCAGTATCACTACATGGGAGCAGATGGAAACAACATTCTTGCAGGAATATTTTCCCGCATCTGTGTCACTGAGAAAAAGATACGAGATCCTTAACTTCAAGCAGAAGGAGGGTGAGTCACTAGGAGATGCCTATAAAAGACTCAAGAGAATCCTATGTTAGACGGTGTGGCTAGTGATCGAGAGGGGGGGTGAATAGATCACCTCTTTAAAAAATTAATGGATTTAACGTTTAATCAGAGTTTTCAAAAAACAGCGGAAAAAGCAGTCCCGAATCGACTTCCGTCTATTCCGAACTGCTACTAGAAAGCCGGACACGCAAGTGCAGTTGCTGGATTTTAATGAGAATGACAGAAATAATACACACAGAATATTAACAGATTGAATGCGCTTATCCTCAAATACTATTTCCAATGAACACAATTTAGTTAACCGTTTTATCAAACAGTTGGTGTGTGAGTGTTTGATGATAAACAGCAATGGTGTATGATTAAAGGTTTTATTATCACTGCTGTCCAGAAATATGATCAATCACCACACACTAATAGAAATTGCAAAACAGTTTTGAAACGTAAAGAAGATTAAGGTAAAAGTAAGATACGCAGAGATTTGTTAAGGAAGTTCCCCACGTCGTCCTCGCGTGTGGGTACGTCTCCCTCTCAATTTCAAATGAAATTGAGAACTTTGATTATCAATTATTGCCGAATCCGTTGATACAAGGTTTTGATACAAAGACAGAATTTCTAATCTCCAAGAACCTCTTCTTGTATAAACCTTCACTTGATCTGAGCTTGATCAAGATTTTCCTGCACAAAGTTGCAAACAATTCACCGGTTCCACGACCTGCTTGCGAAATCCCCCGATCTCCAAACGCAACGCTGCGGCTGAATCTGTTCTGCAAATGTGACTCCCAAACCCTCAAGAACACACCAGTTCTTGAAGGACAAACCAGTAGGTTTTTCCTAGAAACCCCCTTCAATCTTCTACTCAGCTAGATCCTCGATCGTTCCACTGCAACCCACAGCTAGATCCTTGATCACACCACTGAACGTTATCTCAATGCTTCTTTAATCCAACGAACAAGAATTGTTATGTGTAAATGTTCTTGAAAGAAGAGTGATTGAGAAGATGAAGAAGATGAAGTCTCTTTCAGGTTTCTCTGTGCTCACTGACAATTGCTCCAACACTTCTTTGATCTTGTGTTCAATTGTCTTTTTGCTCAATGAATTCGTGTCTGTCATTTGCTGTTGAAACCTGTATATATGTGCTGCAAAACAGATTCTGTTATGACTTGAAACAACCTTGTGTATTGATACACAGGAGTGTGCATCGATGCATACTGTAAGTTGTATGAAATTTGGTCAAATTAATTAATCATGTATCGATGCAGGAGTCGTGTGTATCGATGCATGTGGTATTTACACTAATCTGTATCGATGCTTAATGCTCATGTATTGATGCACAGGCTATCTCAAGTGGTCATGTATCGATGCAGAAGTCGTGTGTATCGATGCACAGAGTTTTTGCCCTTCCATGTATCGATGCATGGCTCGTGTGTATCGATGCATACTGAACATAATTTGTTTTGACATTAATCAAGGCTGCATGTATCGATGCACAGATTCATGTATTGATACATACTGTTACGAGATGCATTTTAATAGTTATTTTAAGGAATTTTTCAATGTACATATATATGTGTGGTTATGCAACAATAGAGTGGGATGAATCACAAAGTAAAAACACAATTATATCATGTAATGCAATGCACAACCAATTTGGATGATGTTCACACAATTTGCTATCATTAAAAGTTAATTCAAGTTAAAGAATTCTTTCACAAACTCCCCCTTTTTGATGATGGCAAATTCTTGGCAAGATGTGTGATTCTCCCCCTGAGTTTGTGCATATCTGCATTTTCTCCCCCTTTGTCAACATCAAAAAGAGGAAGAACTATAGTTATCAAGTAGAAAGTGAAGCAGGGCATGGCAAAAGGGATAATACGCTATCAATCACACAGAAAGAAGCTGCAAGTTAAAGAATCATTCACAAAGAATCATTCAAAAGGTAAGGGCAATAACAAATAGAGATAAACAGAAACTTAAAAGCATTTAAAGTGTGCAAACGAGTTTAGGAGTTACATAAGCTAGAACAAATAATGTGCAACCAAATGAAATGAAATGCATTGAAATGAAAGGTATGGTGGGTTAATTTGGATTGTGGCCACCACAGGATTCCTCATCATGTCTGTCGGGGTCTCGGTAGCTTGGCGGAGGTGGAGGAGGAGGCATCGTGTCTGGATTATGTCCCATGAAGGAGTATTGCCTAAACCGATTCTGAACCTCAACGCTTCGAAAGCTGTCCATAATCCCAGGATTTTCACGGCAGTCATCCATAAAGCCAGACATTTCGTTGTAGAACACTTGATGCCATTTGACCAAGTCTTGGTGCCAAGCATGTTGATTGTGATACATCTGTGTGTGCTCATCATGCCAGTCCCGATGCTCGTTGTGCCATTCAGTTTGTTGAACATGCCAGTACCGTGCTTCTTCATGGCGTTCTTTGTTGGCGATTTCCATCTGTTGAAGCATGTGAGTGATGTCCGCATTTGGTGTTGAGGCTGAAGTACCACCGGCGAATGGAGGGGCTGTAGGTTCAGGTACGTAGTTGGTGGGAGACCACCTTCGTGGCACCCACTCACCCCAACCAGTATTGGCCTCAGCTTGAGGCACATCTGTTTCAGGCGCATCCTGCATTTCTTCATCAGGCTGTTCTTCAGCAACATGGATGCGTTCAGAAGGCACGTCAAAGTTGTAAATTCTGGTTTTGGATTTTCTTTCAAAAAAGTAGAAGCACTTGCGGTCTTTGTCCCATCGATATCCCATATGCGAAAGAGTAGCAGAGTCAAACTCTTGAGCAGCAGACGGGGATAGAAGAGGAACAATAGGGATTGTGACTTTCCAAAACTTTAGAATTTTCATGACTTGAGAGGCATACCCTAGCGCTACAGTTTTGCTGTCTCGCACATAAAATAGACGTTTTACAAAGTAGTTCGCCCAATTTAAGTGAATCTTATTTTGCAGAATGTAGAGAAGATGTATGCTAGGTCTATCCAACCGAGAGTGGCCACTGTTGGTTGGACGCAGAATGTGTGTAATGATCCAGTGTAGAATACGCGAAGTTTGTTTGATCATACCTGACGTGACGTGTTCGTCCTCACTCAACGGTCTATCAATCTTTAGGATAGAAGTTGTAAAGTCCCTCAGGTCAAATTCAGGATCAAAGTGCAGGTCATGCCAGGACTTGAAAGCCATCGACGGAAGCGGCATTTGAAACACTGTTTCCTAGTTACAGGCTTCAAAGGTATATGTTCTGACTCCGATAGAACACCGGAACATATAGCCTGTACCAGTTTGTAAACCAGCATAAAAGGCCCTGATGAAATCCTCATGATAATCATCTTTTGTAGATAGAAAGGACCCAAGTCTTTGTGCATGTAACAGTTCAACTACTTCATTTAGGTGCAGATGAACAGCATCTGTTTTATCAAAGATGTGAGGTTTCATTACCAACCTGGTCTTGAAGGAATCCTCAAATTCAGCAGCAATGGCAGGATGGAGAATGTCTAAGGCGTTTGAAGGAACATCTGGTGGTTGCTGAGACGTACCTGCTGCTTCCTTTCCCTTTCCTTTTCCTTTGGCTCTGGCTGGAATGGTGCGTGGAGGCATGGTAATATGAGATTTAGGGTTTTACCAAGTTTGTGAGAGAGTGATGATGAGAAGGATTAGGGTTAGCCACTGGTTTTGGGGTTTTTGAGGGCAGATGAGATGAAGTAATGAGATAAGAGATGATATGATTGGTTGATGTGTCGATGCATGAGAGAGAAAAAAATGCATTTAATTCAGATGACAGCAGTAAGTATCGATGCAGAGAGTTATGTGTCGATGCCAAGTATTTGAAAATTGTCATTGTATCGATACATACGATGGATGCGTCGATGCCAAGGGTTTACAATTGCCTTGTGTATCGATACATGCGATAGATGCATCGATGCATACTGAAGCAGTTTTTCAAAAATTGAATTTCAGAGTATGTGTATCGATGCAGGCTTCGTAGGTGTCGATACATACTGATGCTGAACTGGTTTTTAATGGATTTTAATGCAGTATGATTATGCAGTTGCACTATGTCATGATAATTTTGCTCAAAAATCAGAGTGTTAATGAGCATACATTATAGACAGGAAGTATATTCAAGCAAACGTTATATCAACTAGAGTAAGCACATTTGATCTAACAAACACAATCACTAATCAATAAGAAAATTGTAGAAAGGATTGATATTACCTCTATTGGAGAGATCTTGTGAAGGATAATTGACATCTAAAACAGTGCTTGTCACACACGGTGAGGCATAATATAATTAAGATGTAACATGCTTATGACATCAAATGAGATAGATCTAAGATTCCTAATTCGCGACGAATGTTGAAGAAAGGTTCCGTTGCCAATGGTTTAGTGAAAATATCAGCAAGCTGATTTTTGGAGTCAACGTGCTCAAAGACAACGTCTTCTTTTTCAACATGATCACGAAGGAAATGATGTCTAATCTCTATGTGTTTAGTGCGTGAGTGTAAAACAGGGTTTTTAGTAAGGTTTATGGCACTAGTGTTGTCACATTTGATAGGAATACGTTTGAGTTGAATGTTGAAGTCTTGTAGTTGTTGCTTCAGCCATAAAATCTGAGCGCAACAACTACCGGCTGCAACGTATTCAGCCTCTGCAGTTGACAAAGCCACAGAAACTTGCTTTTTGCTGTGCCAACTGACCAAGGAGTTTGAAAATAGGTGACACGTACCACTTGTACTTTTCCTATCTGATTTGCAGCCCGCAAAATCAGAATCGGAGTACCCTACTAGGCTACAATCACTTCCTTTAGAATACCAAAGCCCATATTTAGATGTTCCATGAAGATATCTAAATATGCGCTTCACCGCTTTTAGGTGCGATTCTTTAGGATTTGATTGATAGCGTGCACACATGCAAACACTAAACATGATGTCGGGTCTGGAAGCAGAAAGATATAAGAGAGATCCAATCATACCTCTGAATCTTTTGACATCTACACACTTACCGTGCTCATCCTTTTCTAGATTTCCGTTGGTAGGCATTGGAGTGTCGATTGATTTTGAGTCATTCATTCCAAAGCGCTTGAGTAGTTCTCTGCAGTATTTTGTTTGACATACTGCAGTACCTTCCTCAAGTTGCTTTATTTGCAGTCCTAGGAAGTAGTTTAGCTCCCCCATTAGACTCATCTCAAATTCACCCTGCATAACCTTAGAAAATTCTTCGACCAAGTGTATGTTAGTTGAACCAAATATGATGTCGTCGACATAAACTTGAACTAAAAGAATGTGCTTTCCTTTGTGTTTAATAAAGAGAGTATTGTCCACTTTACCTCTTGAATATCCATGATCAATTAGGAATTTGCTAAGCCTTTCATACCAAACCCGAGGGGCTTGTTTAAGACCATACAAAGCCCTTTTTAACTTGAAAACATGATCTGGATTTTCAGCATTTTCAAAACCGGGAGGTTGTGACACATATACTTCTTCATTTATGACACCATTAAGAAAGGCACTCTTTACGTCCATTTGGTAAAGCTTAAAATCCTTAGAACACGCATAGGCGAGCAAAAGACGTATAGCTTCGAGGCGAGCAACTGGAGCATAAGTTTCCTCATAGTCTATGCCCTCCTCTTGGTTATATCCTTGTGCTACTAAGCGTGCCTTGTTCCTAGTAATCACTCCGTTTTCATCAAGTTTGTTTCTAAAAACCCACTTAGTGCCTATGATATGATGATCTCGCGGACGAGGGACAAGTTCCCAAACGTCATTTCTTTTAAATTGATTAAGCTCTTCTTGCATGGCCATTAGCCAAAACTCATCAATCAAGGCCTCTTTGGTATTTTTAGGCTCTACTTGTGAAACAAACGCGAAGTGAGAACAAAAGTTACTTATCTTAGACCGGGTCATTACTCCCTTTGAAATGTCTCCGAAAATGTTGTCAATGGGATGGTCTTTTGAGGATCTCCAAGCTGTTGGAAGATCATTCACTTCAGCTGTCTTTTCTTCCTCAATTTCTTCATGACTTGTATCTTCCTCCTTCTCATGGGCAGCTGTTTTGGACTGATCAATTTCCTCAACAGCTTCCTTGAGTATGTCTTCTGTAGATACACCTGCGTCATCAAAAGAAATACCTTTTCCGACATTTTTCGGATAAGACTCATCAAACGAAACATGAACCGACTCTTCAACAGTAAGTAAACGCTTATTATACACTCTATATGCTTTACTTGACATTGAGTAACCAAGAAAAATACCTTCATCCGCTTTTGCATCAAACTTCCCAATGTTTTCCTTACCGTTATTCAAAACAAAACATTTACAACCGAATACGTGAAGATGTGACAAGTTTGGTTTTCTTCCTTTCAAAAGTTCATAAGGAGTTTTGTTCAAAATAGGGCGAATTAAAATTCTGTTTAGGACATAACAGGCTGTGCTAACAGCATCAGCCCAAAAGTATTTTGGTAATCCACCCTCATTAAGCATTGTTCTTGCCAACTCCTCTAAAACACGATTTTTACGCTCCACAACGCCATTTTGTTGTGGAGTGCGAGGGGCTGAAAAGTTATGCTCAATGCCATACTTGTCACAAAACTTCTCAAAGTGATAATTTTGAAACTCACCACCATGATCGCTACGAATTGTAACTATTTTGGAATTCATTTTGTTTTGGGACAGATTTGCAAAATTTTTAAAAGCAGAAAAAGTTTCATCTTTGCTATGAAGGAATATAGTCCAAGTGAATCTAGAGTAGTCATCAACTATTACAAAGCCATAGTAGTTTCCACCTAGGCTCTTTGTCCTAGAAGGTCCAAAGAGGTCCATATGGAGAAGCTCAAGGGGTCGTGAAGTTGAAATTACATTTTTAGATTTAAAAGACACCCTTGTTTGCTTTCCCATTTGGCACGCGTCACATAGGTGATCTTTTGAAAATTTTATTTTTGGTAGACCAACTACTAGATCCTTAGATACAACCTTGTTTAGCAAATCGAAATTAACATGAGCTAAACGTCTATGCCAAAGCCAAGAATCATCATTCAAGGTGACTAGACATTTAGTATTTGTTAACGGTACATCAAACAAGTCAAGCATATAGATGTTGTTTACTCTTACACCCTTAAACACAATGTTTTGTTCAGCATGTTCAATTATGCAGCAAGTTTTTGTAAACGAAACTTTATAGCCCATGTCGCATAGTTGACTTATGCTTAACAAGTTGTGTTTAAGTCCCTCAACTAAATGGACATTTGAAATAGTAGTGGTGGAGGGATTTCCTACACTACCTTTGCCGAGTATAGCTCCTTTGTTGTTGTCTCCATAAGTAACATATCCCTTTTTCTTCGCCTTGAAGTCTATAAAAAGCGATATGTCACCGGTCATGTGCCTTGAGCAGCCGCTGTCAAGAAACCACCTTCTATCTACGGAGGCAAGGCACTCATCCTACAACATTAAAAGAGAGAAGTTGGTCCCCAATTTTCATTGGGTCCAAGAGGGTAAGTGTTAACATGGTTGCCTTTTGGCTTCCATTGATAGATGCCTTTAGGGACTAGAAATCTCCTAAATTTGCATTTTTCAATGGTATGGCCAGCATGACAACAATAATGACATAAACCATGATGATGTGTTTGTTGTTTCTTATTCATTGAATCCTTTAAAATAAAAGAGTATTTTGCATATGGAGGATTCAATGACTTCTTAAACAACTTGGGGTCAACGGTATAAGTAATTTTAGGTTGTAGCGCTTTCTCTAGTTTGACCTTAAGAGTGTTTACCTCTTTTTGCCAAACATAACAAGCGTCACAATACCTAACTCTACTACATCCGTCAATATCAATAGTTTTTGAATTTTCTGCAATACTAGTTTTCAATGCTTCTAAATCAATTTCAGCTTTGTTTACTTTACCTTCCAAAAAAGAGAAGATATATTTGTCGGAAGCTAATCGTTTAAAAGCATCTACAGCTTCGTTATGCAGTTTTTCAAAAGCTATTTTTAATTCCGAAAAAGACATAGAGGAGAAGTTATTGAAGTAGGCTTGTTTTACCTTTTTGTCATTGTCTTTCTTCTTGTGGTAGGACTGATTTTTTGTGTGAGCCATAAGGCACAGATTTGCAGCTTCATCATCATCACTTGAGCTTTGTGTGCTTGATGAATCACTATCACTTTCCCATGCAATATACGCTCTTCTTTGCTTGCTGTACCCTTTTGGTGAGTCTTTTCTTTGGTCCTTATACTTCATAGGGCAGTCAGTTTTAAAGTGTCCGGATTTACCACAATTGAAGCATGATCCTCTTCCTCTACTCTTCTTGTTTTCTTCTTGTTTCGAATTTATGGATTGTCTTCGAAACTTCATGAGATTTTTGTCGGAATGCTTGACTCCATTCTTTCGAATGAATCTATTGTATCTCCTTACAAACAGTCCCATTTCCTCATCATCCGAGTCTTTGTCACTACTTGAATCATTGTCACTTTGCTCTTTTCGTGAGGACTTAGAGCTAGAAGCCACAAGAGCTATTGGCTTCTTCTCTCCCTCTTTGTCTCTTTTCTTTTCCTTCTCCTTCTTACTTTAATCTCATATTTTTCAAGACTTTCCAAAGCTTGCTGATGTTCTTCCAGCTTTCCAAACAGTGTTGTAATCGTAAGTCTTGTAAGATCGTTGGCTTCCTTGATTGCTGTAACTTTAGGTTGCCACTCCCTGCTAAGACACCTGAGAATTTTATTAGTAGCAATTTCATTGGAAATAGGTTTTCCAAGAGCATTCAATCGGTTAGTTAGATGGGTGAATCTCTTTTGCATGTCGGAGATGGATTCTCCTTGTTTCATGCGAAAGAGTTCAAACTCTTGATTGAGTGTGTTAATGCGGGACTGTTTTACTTCAGTAGTGCCCTCATGAGCAACTTCTAAAGCGTCCCACATTTCTTTAGCTGTCGTGCAATGTGATACTCGATAATATTCATCAACACCAAGTGCTGAAATTAACATGTTTCGAGCTCTCCAATCACACGACCACTTTTTCTCATCTTTCTCATTCCAATCATCTTCTGGTTTAGGTACTATGGCGCCAGCCGCATTGGTCATTGTAATTTGAAACGGACCGTTTTCAATGGCAGCCCATACTAACCTATCCACAGAATTTATATGAACTCGCATGCAGTCTTTCCAGTAGCCGTAGTTTTCACCGTTGAAAATAGGCGCTCTATTATACGCCCCCTTTGGTTTAGAGTCCATACTGTTACAGGCAGCCACAGAGCACCAGCGAACCGGCGCTCTGATACCACTTGTTAGACGGTGTGGCTAGTGATCGAGAGGGGGGGTGAATAGATCACCTCTTTAAAAAATTAATGGATTTAACGTTTAATCAGAGTTTTCAAAAAACAGCGGAAAAAGCAGTCCCGAATCGACTTCCGTCTATTCCGAACTGCTACTAGAAAGCCGGACACGCAAGTGCAGTTGCTGGATTTTAATGAGAATGACAGAAATAATACACACAGAATATTAACAGATTGAATGCGCTTATCCTCAAATACTATTTCCAATGAACACAATTTAGTTAACCGTTTTATCAAACAGTTGGTGTGTGAGTGTTTGATGATAAACAGCAATGGTGTATGATTAAAGGTTTTATTATCACTGCTGTCCAGAAATATGATCAATCACCACACACTAACAGAAATTGCAAAACAGTTTTGAAACGTAAAGAAGATTAAGGTAAAAGTAAGATACGCAGAGATTTGTTAAGGAAGTTCCCCACGTCGTCCTCGCGTGTGGGTACGTCTCCCTCTCAATTTCAAATGAAATTGAGAACTTTGATTATCAATTATTGCCGAATCCGTTGATACAAGGTTTTGATACAAAGACAGAATTTCTAATCTCCAAGAACCTCTTCTTGTATAAACCTTCACTTGATCTGAGCTTGATCAAGATTTTCCTGCACAAAGTTGCAAACAATTCACCGGTTCCACGACCTGCTTGCGAAATCCCCCGATCTCCAAACGCAACGCTGCGGCTGAATCTGTTCTGCAAATGTGACTCCCAAACCCTCAAGAACACACCAGTTCTTGAAGGACAAACCAGTAGGTTTTTCCTAGAAACCCCCTTCAATCTTCTACTCAGCTAGATCCTCGATCGTTCCACTGCAACCCACAGCTAGATCCTTGATCACACCACTGAACGTTATCTCAATGCTTCTTTAATCCAACGAACAAGAATTGTTATGTGTAAATGTTCTTGAAAGAAGAGTGATTGAGAAGATGAAGAAGATGAAGTCTCTTTCAGGTTTCTCTGTGCTCACTGACAATTGCTCCAACACTTCTTTGATCTTGTGTTCAATTGTCTTTTTGCTCAATGAATTCGTGTCTGTCATTTGCTGTTGAAACCTGTATATATGTGCTGCAAAACAGATTCTGTTATGACTTGAAACAACCTTGTGTATTGATACACAGGAGTGTGCATCGATGCATACTGTAAGTTGTATGAAATTTGGTCAAATTAATTAATCATGTATCGATGCAGGAGTCGTGTGTATCGATGCATGTGGTATTTACACTAATCTGTATCGATGCTTAATGCTCATGTATTGATGCACAGGCTATCTCAAGTGGTCATGTATCGATGCAGAAGTCGTGTGTATCGATGCACAGAGTTTTTGCCCTTCCATGTATCGATGCATGGCTCGTGTGTATCGATGCATACTGAACATAATTTGTTTTGACATTAATCAAGGCTGCATGTATCGATGCACAGATTCATGTATTGATACATACTGTTACGAGATGCATTTTAATAGTTATTTTAAGGAATTTTTCAATGTACATATATATGTGTGGTTATGCAACAATAGAGTGGGATGCCTAGTGGCTTGTCCTACTCACAACATGGATGAAACTGAGCAGATACAAATGTTTGTTAATGGTCTTCGAATTCAAACGAGACAAATCCTTGACTCAGCAGCTAGTGGCTCAGCTAACTTTGCAACAGCCACTGGTATGAAGAAGATAATTGAAGCAATTGCCTCAAATGAGCATCTGGATTTGTATGATAGGGTGTCAAGCAAATCTACGGTAATTGATTTGAAGCTTGAAACAAACAAACAGGTAAAAATTGAAGAAGCAGTTGCTGCAGAGGTGGAGAAAAGGTTGAAGGCATTAAACATAGGTGCTCAGAAAGTGGCTCAAGTACAACAGGCACCAAACGATGTGTGTGGCATTTGTAATGGACCACACAATACTGTTCATTGCTTTGCAACACCACAGTAGATAGAAGATATCAAGTTTTTAAAGCAAAACAATCCCTACTCCAACACCTACAATCCGGGGTGGAAGAATCACCCCAACTTTGCTTGGAAAGATCAGAAGGGGAATGTGCAACAACAGGTACAAGGCCAATATCAAAACCAATATCAGCAACAGCAACAACAAGTCCCAAAGAAGGCAGATTGGGAGATTGCAATTGAAAAGATGGCAGCTCAAAATATGCAATTTGAAGAAGAGACTAGAAACAATCAGAAAAATACCACCGCCTCCCTAAGGAATCTCGAAGTTCAGCTGGGACAGATAGCACAGCAACTGGCAAGTTCTCGAACACCAGGTTCCCTACCAAGTGAAACAATTCAAAATCCGAGAGGTCATGAGAATGTTAATAATGTCACGACGACAGAGAAAAAGGTTGCTAAAAAGAAAAAAAATGATATCACCGAGCGAGTCGACTAAAGAAGAAACTACAAAAGGAACTAAACCGGTGATTAAGTTGCCCTATCCTCAGAGAATGACAAAGAAGGAACCTAGTGAGTCAGACTTGGAGAAATTCATGACAATGTTTAAAAGGATTGAGGGTCATATGGCTTTGTTTGAAGCACTTGAAAGGATGCCCATGTACAAGAAATTCGTGGAAGAGGTAATGGCTGAAAAGAAACCAACCACTGAAGAACAAGTATCCGGTAAGGAACAATATAATGCAAACTCCCTGGAGCAGAACATTCCTAACAAACAAAAGGATCCAGGAACCTTCACAGTACCATGCACAATCAAAGAAAGAACCTTCAAAAAGGTACTAATAGATTCTGGAGCTAGTGTGAATCTGATGCTATTATCGATCTATCACAGGCTGGGTATTAAAAATATCAGTGATATAAAGACCAATCTGAAGTTTGCGGATCACTCAAGAAAAGATGCATATGGTATAGTTGAAGATGTGTTGGTAACAATATCGGACTTGTCTTTTCCAGTCGATTTTGTAATCCTAGACATACCTGAAGACAATGAAGCACCCATCATTTTGGGTCGACCTTTCATGAAGACGAGTCGATGCAAGCTCGACATGGATGAGTGCACGTTAACCTTGAAAGTTCACAACAAGGAAATAACATTGAATGCTATTGAAGACCAGGAGATGGAGGAAGATACAGAATCGCAGTATCAAGTGGGCTTAATTAGGACATTGAATACTATCAAAGTCTCACCACTGGCAGTAGCCACCCTAAACGGAAAGATTCCTAACACCAAAAGGAAGGTTAAAAAGGAATCGTGGCACAAAGGAGTCCACACTAAGAAAAGAGACAATGTCCGAGTTATAGAAAAGAGGTGCAACAAGGTTTTGAACCTAAAATACCCCCCATGATAAGGGAAATGAACCGTCGAGCCATGCGACGTTAAACGAAGCGCTTCGTGGGAGGCAACCCACGCGTTTGATTGCTAATTTATGTCATTTTTCTTTTTATTTGTGTGTGCTAAAATTTTGTTGTAGAGGAGAAGGAGAATTAGAAGGGCAAAGTCACAAACACCTCAAAATGGAAGGAAACCACACAAGTGCAATAAATTAATAGTAGTCGTTGTGAGTCCCCTTTGTGCTTGAATTTAAACATTGAGGTCAATGTTTAGTTCAAGTGTGTGGGGGTTTTTCCTTTCATGTTTAATTCACTTTCAATTTGTTTTGTTCTTGAGCTTTTGTTTTTGTTGTCGTCGTATTATTTTTTATTTTTTTGTGGTTTACTTGTGTGGACAGAGTGATGAGAAATGGTTGGACGAATCCGGGATCAATGGTAGTGGATGAATGACACCCCTCAAATTTAGGCTGATAAGGCCCCCCGGAAGTTGATGCAACCATGAGAAAGTAAAGTCGGGCACAATTTGGGGACACCGGACCAAGAGAGCGATATGGTAGAACCGAATCAGAAAAGAAACCACATGACACGAGGAGGCTTCAGAGCTTGTAAGGCTAACCAACATGGTGAGATTACAAAAAGCCAGACACTAAACATCAACATGAGAGTTCAGCCAGGTATGACTCTACCACTCTGATTTTGCGTATGTCCTTTTGACACGTCACAGCATGACAACACACACTGAGGCAAGTTGTTTGTTTAGCCATAGCCTTTCTAGCCATCCTTATCTGTATGTTTCCCTTCGTGAACCCCGTTGAGCCATAGCCTTTTGTTCATCATAAACCCATGTTAACCACTAATCATTCATTCCTTCCATCACTCGGCATGATTGTTGTGAGTTGCAAGATGTGCATAAAGCTAAGTTTGGGAACCCTTCTACACTTATGACACTGACTCAACTGTACAACTGTACATGGATCTTGGGTTAGGATCCACAAGGCATCAACATGTGATGTGAGCCAAGGGACGACTCAACAGAATAGCAGGAGGTGGACTACACACCTCTTGTGTCTGCCAATTGCCTTAACAAAGGTCTTTTCCTGCTTGGGGACAAAAATAAACAATCACAAACATTGCCTCTTAAGGAGGACTTCAGACAGGTGCCTGGCCAAGTAACAGGCCAGGTCTTCCAGACTACATGGAGAAAAGAAATTCTACCTCAATTGGTTTATACAACCAAGCAGTAGCACAAAGCAAGTTCAAAGATGAACTAGAGCAACTAAGGTACCTGAAATCAATCTAATTCAGTCAGTATACCAATCACAAAGTCAAAACAGACAAGATAAGAATCAACAGACAATGTATAATTAGACAATGCACTATGCAAAGCACAATCAACTCAAGTGAGCCAAGCATCCTACAAAATAAACCAAATTAGTTCATAACAAGCATATAAACCAAACTCAATCAACTTGAATTAATCTCCTTAAAACATTTGCTTCTTCAACCTGAAAATCACATTCAAACGTGAGAAACAAGACCACTAGGACAAGCCTAGGGTCCAAAGGAGATGAAAAATTCAAAACAGCAAGTGAAAATTAACCAAAACCAAGATTAATCAATCAAGAATAAGGTCCAATTGGTCTCACATCAAAACTATGCACCAAATCTATTTTATGAACAAAACATGTCAAACTATGCACTTTGGAATCACATTGGAGCAAACAGAATGATCATAATCAAATCAATACCAAAATGGCTCAATAAATTCCAAGAAAATGCAAGCTTAAACAGAACACATTCAATGAGCAACATACCAAAAATCATGGCAATTGGATAAGAGGAAGTATGGAAATTAAATTCACTAAGTCATGGTAGGCAAAAGCAAGCTCAAACTAGACCACAAAACATGCACCAACTTCAAATGATCATAAAACAGTGAAGACACATGATAACGGAACCACACCAAAGCCAAAATGAAGTTAAACATGTCTATATCACTCATGCCAAATTTCAAATCCATCCAATTAATAACCAGAATTTCATAAATCAAATACAAACATGTCTCACAAAAAGTTCACAAATGGCTAAACAGCAAATAAAATCCCAATCAAATAGGAAATGGATTCAAAAATTCCAGAAAAAATTCACATGCATTCTCAACATTCACAAGTATCCTCATGCAAAAATACAGCTCAATTCAAGTTCAATAAGCTTAGCAAATAAAATCAAGAAGATGCACAAAGCATGGCATGACATAAAATGTAACACCTCCAAAGATCATGTCATAACTCTCAATCCAGGAACTCAAAAATTACAAACCACATATCAAAATGACCAGTAACATGTCTAGAATATGCACAAAAAATTTCAAGAATTTCTAATGAAGTATCATCATTTCATGAATGGAAGAGTAAGCATGGTGCACAAAAAGACACATTCAATCAAACCCTAGCCAAATATTTATTCCACATGAGCACAATATTGTTAAAAATCATCATAAAATCAAGCGCATGATAAGGAACAAATAAAAAAAAGAATCATGAAATTTGGATTAATATTGAGTTAGATATGAATTTTTTAATATGGTGAAAAAATAAAAAAAGTATGGAATTAAGGCATGTGCACATGAAGCATAATGAGAATAAATTGGCAAGGCAAAAACGAAACTGCTGTACAGCAGGATCGAACGGTGGTATACTTTTGAAATCCAGCGCCAAACATATTAGCTCATGAACAGTGACACGCGAATGGATCTAAAAGCCAATTCTGGAAATCTCTAAACATTCATACGCGTGTTCTTGACCAAAATCCAACATGAACAAACTTCAACCAAATTCAACAATCCATACACGGTTGGAAAGATCTCACAAAGAACAACACGAATCCAGCCTTAATTAAACTTAATTCATGCTAATTAACTCGGATCGATCAAAACAACATTTGAACATCAAACTTCAATTCCTAATATCTCATTCAATACTCAACGAAATTCAACGATTCAAAGTTCATGATGCTCTACAATCTAAGATCTATACAAGCCATATCACGATTACAACAATTATTGAGATCGAATTCTAACCTCTTGGAGATGGCAGTGTTGGATTCGTGCGTTCTAAGGTCTGAAATGCTGAAACAGATGATGATTGATGATGTAGAAGATGAATGGAGTAGGTCTTGTAGCTCAATCATGCTCCAGCTTGTAGAATCTTCAAACTGCCATTGCTATGCTTCAAATGCAACAGATGCGATCTTCCAGTTTTCTTCCAAGGTTTGCTTCAACAGATGCTCAAAAGTTCATGTAGATGGAGATTCAAGCAAGCACGAGGCAAAGGCAATGTGAAATTGGATGAACACAGTGCAAAAAGTGTGAGAAAAAGTGAGAGAATTTTGATGAATTTTTCTGTTAGATCTGAGAAAATGAAATGTGATTAGGTGTTTCTGTTATGATTAGGGACTTTATATGGTGTGCTAATCAATTTGCTAATCAAGATTAGCAAGAATGATGTGAATTAGCAAAGTGCAATTTTCATGTGTTTTGGCCAAAATGACCTTTTCAAAATGCAGCCAATGTAACAGTGCAAATGCCATCCAAACAAGTCCAATTTTCTGTTTATGATGTGTTGGAAATGGTTTTGAGTGAAAATTACATGTATTTTTCAAAAACACCTTTTTTCCCACCAAAATGCAAATTAGTTCACTTGAAAAATGGACTTTTGCTATGATGATTTTTGATGAAATATGATGATGCATCATGAAATTACATGTCAAATGTGGTTTTCTCAAAAAAGAATCACCCAAATTGGCCTTTCCATTCAAAAGTTATGGCACTTTGAATTTCAACTTTTTCTGAAAATGATTTGATCATAACTCGCCAACCACACATGAGAAATTCATGTTCTTGGAATTTTTGGAAAGGTGAGAGCAAGATCTACAACTTTCATGTTGAACAAATTTTCATTTGAAGCATTTTTGGACACGTAATTTTGAGGAGAAAAACTTTCCATTTTTGGCAATTTTCAATTACAAGTCACTTTCTATTTTTGGAAAGTTTTCATCTGACTTTATTTTCTTCATTCTTGATGTGTGAAATGTCAAATGAAACTTGTATGGACATGAATGAAGTGTCTCTAACCCTCTCCCTCCTCCAAATCCATGAATTCAGGCACAGTTGACTACAGTTGACTTTTCTGACTGATAAATGAATTTGGCTATGCACTGATCAAATTGAGCCTCAAACTCCTGATGAAATGGCTCAATGATGAAACCCTAGCTTCCATAAGCTCAACATAACCATATGATGATCCCCACATCCATTGAAAACCCCATCTCCTCGACAAGCCCTGATTGGCACAATTCAGATGATCAGGGTTGACCAGAGGTCAAAACCCTAATCCCAAGGTATCTGATCAATCTCTTGGTGATGACAAGACCATGATGATGATGATGTACAAATTCAACCAAGATCAAGCTCAATCTCCTTGAGAACCAAGAAACCCTAATTGAAACACCAACCCTCAGATGATTAGTGATCAGTCCATGAAACCTTAGCTTGAATCTCAACCTCTTATCTTCTGACCAAGACTCAGGAGGATGACTTGCTCAATGTAGCCACATGATATGCAAATATGCAATGCCTAATGACCTAAAAATTATATGCAATATGTTAAGCTAGTCCCAAGAGAAGAGGGCAAATTTTGAGGTGTTACACTAAGTTTGGGGTAGTAATCTAGAAAGATAGGGCAAGTGCATAATAAGAGATCATACAAAAAGAAAAGAATTGTGTATGTCAAAAAAGAAAAAAAAGAAAAACAAAAGAGAAAAAATGCATTTGCCGAGACTTAAGACTCTAACACCTATAAAATGCTCGAAACATTTGAGTAGAAAAAGAGTCAAAAGAGTGAAATTAACCCCCAGAGTATACGTGATGCACGAGAAAAAGAGAAAGAAAAATCACAAAACATGACTGCCGAGTTCAAAACCCTTTGTTATCCATTTTTTTTGTTTATCCCATCGTACCCAAGCCCCGTTACAACCCAAAAAGACCTCGTAAAGTGTGTGGAATCTGCTGTTGTCGTGACATTAGAATGTATTCAAATTTAAGAGTTTGGTATTGTATACTATGCTGTGAGTGTACACCCCTAACCATGAGAGATGTTGTGAGTGTGTGAAAAGCTTGCAGGTGACGAGGCTTCTGATATGGAAATGTGGCAAACTGCCTGAGTCGGAGAGACCTGAAACTCGATTGGAAAGGAATAACACAAATTGTGAAAGACTAGGTCGCATTGTGGAAAATGAATTCGTGGGTGACCTTTGTTTGGACTCAATACATCACTTGAGGACAAGCAATGAGACAAGTTTGGGGTTGTGATCGGTCACCATTTCCATTGAATTCCCACCGTTAATCCGACATATTTTCATCACTTTGGTAAGATTTATGTTTGTTTATAGTTGTTTCAGAGTCATTTATCATGTTTTGTTGGTTTGATATCGCATTGCATTTGATTACAAGTTTATGTCAAAAAGATCTCTTTTACGCTTCGTTTGGTAGTGTTATTGTTACAGGCCATTGCACAGGTTTAAAAGCATTAATAGTGAAGTTATGGATACTCAGAAAGGCAAAAGTATGAAGAGACAGCAGGTCAACACGGGCACCCGTGTGCTATAACACTGCCCGTGTTGTTGGTCAGGCAAAGCAAAATGGGAGAAGAAAAACAGAGATCAACACGGGCACCCGTGTGGTGACACACGGCCGTGTTGTTTAAAACAGTGCATTAACACGGGCACCCATGTGGAGGAACACGGCCCGTGTTGTTGCCTCTGTAGCTTGATTTGAAGATGCCCATTTTGGAGAGCACACACGGCACCCGTGTGTACACACACGGCCCGTGTTGTTGGGCGCGGCTTGGAAACCTAAACTTTTGCTTTGTGAACCTATTCTGCTCATTAAGGGTAGTTTGGACCTTTTTCTTGGAGGAGATTCATCGGAAGCTATTAGAAGGCTTGGAAGGGAAAGGAGAAAAGATTTTTTTTGACGTACGAAAAGAAACATTGCACCGGGGAAGATAGCTATTACGGAGGATTCGAAGACGGCGAGATTCAAGGGCATCACCCATTGAAGATCAAAATCTCCTAATTCTTTGTAATGTTTAATTTCTATACTATTATTTCTTTGAATGCTATGAGAGGCTAAAACCCCAATGCTAGGGGGTGGTCCTGATTTGATCTGATGTTATGAATTCTAACTCTGGATTTCCTATTTACTATGTTACGAATTTCAATTCAATTGTGTGATGTGCTTATGCTTTTGTATCAGACAAATACAAATTAATCTATGACTATCAATAACAGGACTGTGATTGTTAGGGTTTTCACACAATTGGGTTTATAATTGTATCACCTAGGACTAGGAACTTTTGTAAATCACCGTAAACCTTGATATTGTTTATGATTAAAACCAATGATTAATTGAATGGACATTTGAGTAAGAATTGGTAGTTTAATAGTTTCTTCCTTAAGGACTTAAGGAAGAACATTCTGAGGTTAGGTGATTGAATGTTTCATATGTATTAAGGAATTTTTGACTGAATTCATAACTGGTTAAAGCAACCACTCACCCTAGCATATTTTATCTTAATCAATTATTTCTACTATTTTTTGTGTTTACTATTATAAATTCCTAAACAACCAAACCATTATCTTTTTGTTATGATAGAATCAAAGTAACATAAGTATTTCCTACGCAATCCCTGAGATCGATACTTGGAAATAAAACTCCTTATTACTACATCGGTAAAAATAGTACACTTGCTATTTTTCTGATCAGTTAGATATGGCTCTTGAAACCTCAAGCTTCATCAGTTGATTCTCACCAATTAGGGTCATCCATCTCCCGAGATATGGATCAAATCGTTTTGTAATCATAATTGATTTGGATTTCAACCGGGAAGAATTTAACCGAAGACAAAGATGTTTGCTCCGCTTTGAAGAAGTTTGGACAAGGGACGACAGATGTGAAAACAAGGTGAAGTAATGTTGGAATAATCTTAATAACATTGGTGTCAAGAAGTTAAGAGCAATTCAAGGGTTAGGGGACTTCATTAAGGAGTACATATCAGAGACTATCAGAAAAGAGATTAACAGGATTGAAATGAAACTGAAGGATATAGAGAGTTGGAACTAGAGAAAATAGGGGATTGAGACTTATAAGTCTCTTGACCACCAATGCCAATATCTCCTAAAATATGAGGAAATCATTTGGCGACAATGCAGTCGAGCAGTGTGGCTAAAAGCAAGAGATAAAAACACAAGATTGTCCCATGGGAAAGAGGCGCAACATAAGAAAACTAACCACATTCAGAAAATAAAGGATGAAAATGGTGTTTGGTGGAGGGGGTGAGATGCATTGTGAGAGATTGCTCCTCAACTAATTTTCTGAGATGTTTGCCACGTCCCATCCAGTGAACATCAGGCAGTCATGTGAAGTTTTTAAAGGAAAACTTAGATAGGACCATAAGGAGTTATGTTCTGCACTGTACACTGAGGTCGAAGTGGAAAAATCCACTCACCAGATGCACCTCCTTAAGGCTACAGGGCCAGATGGACTCCCAACTATTTTTACCAAAAGTATTGCCACATTATGGGAAAAGATGTTAAAGATATGGTACTGGGTATTCTGAATAACAACCAGGATCCAACTGAGGTAAATAAAACGTTCATAGCTCTATCCCAAAAGGGAAGAATCCATGCCCCCTAAAGACTTTAGATCTATCGCCCAATGCAACGTAATCATGAAACCGGTGACAAAAACGATAGTGAATAGGGTGACACAAGTTGTACCTAATATTATTGACGAAGCTTAGAGTGTGTTTTTGAAAGGAATACTAATAACTGATAATGCGCTGATAGCACTTGAGTGTTTTCACTGGATGAGGAAGAAGATGGAAATAAAGAGGAAGGTGATGACTCTCAAACTAGACATTGCCAAAGTCTACGATAGGATTGAGTGGGACTTTATGGAAG
The DNA here is from genome assembly GCF_024323335.1 of Lathyrus oleraceus. Classification (NCBI taxonomy): domain Eukaryota; kingdom Viridiplantae; phylum Streptophyta; class Magnoliopsida; order Fabales; family Fabaceae; genus Lathyrus; species Lathyrus oleraceus. The sequence goes on along the minus strand of NC_066580.1, from coordinate 487,021,590 downwards.
ATACTATGGAGGTGATGGGATTCCTGGAGGCGATGACCAAGCTTATTAGGAGATATATCGATACAGTTTCCTACCAAGTGCTGATAAACGATCATCCAAGCAAATAATGTTTACTTGAGAGGGGTTTCCGTCAAGGAGACTCTATATCACCTTACTTGTCTGTTCTTTGTGCATATGTGATTTTAGGAATTTTGAAGAGGGAGACTGAGGGTGGGGATTCATGGAATCCAGGTGGCTAGAAGAACATCTACTATAAGACATTCCTTCTTTGCGGGTGGTAGTTTTCTTTTCTCTATAGCAACAAGCGTTGAGGTTGATTGTATCATGGCCACTCTAAAGAAGTACCAAGAAGCATCAGGATAAATGGTCTACCTTGAGAAATATGAAGCACATTTTAGTCGAAATTTGGAAGAAGTTAAAGAAACGATCTGGGATAGGATGTGTGTAAAGATTATGATGGCTCATTTGAGGTACCTAGGATTACCAACGGTTTTTGTTAGATATAAGAAGGATATATTTGTTCAAATGATTGATAGGATTTGGAAGAAAGTGAAGGGTTGGAAGGATAAATTTTTGTCGAGGGCTGGAAAAGAAGTTATGATCAAATCCGTTGCTCAAGTCATACCCACGTATGTGATGAGTTGCTTTAGGCTTCCTGAGGACTATGGTAAGGAATTAGAAACCATGTTAGTTAGATTATGGTGAGACTCCTATAATGAGGACAAAAAAATCATTGCTTGAGCTGGTACAAGTTAGCATAGGCAAAAGGTGCGGGTGGCATGGGATTTTAAGGTATAAGCGAATTTAATCTCAGTCTTCTAGGGAAACACTTATGGAGGCTCTTGACTGGGGACCATCGTTGTTGAAGTGAGTTTTCAAGTGTAGATACTACCCTCAAATCACTATTAGTGAACCTAAGTTAAGTTATACACCGAGTTATGTGTGAGAATCATCTTAAGCTCTTGAGATCTTGTGATGGAACGCTTGAGATGAAGGACTGGTAATGGACAATAAGTGAAAGTTTGGTAAGATAATTGGTTACCTAATGGAGAAGGTTTTAAAATTCTTGGTCAAGATCGAGGACTTAGACAAGAGGCTCTTGCATGCGAACTCGTTGATCAAGACCTTTGTTGTTGGAAGAGGGACCTAATTGGGTCTTGTTTTGACCCTAATGTATGCTCCCAGGTCACTAGCATACCCATCTCATAGAGGAAACTAGATGATAATGTGATTTGGCATAATGAGAGAGATGAATAATATTCAGTGAAAACATCCTACCATATGCTAGGAAGTAAAATGCGTGTTACTAATCCATGCCTCTCGTGTAATAACAGACAAAAGATGTGGAAGAAGATTTGGGTGGCCCTATACATAACAGAATCCAGAACTTTGTATGGTATTTGAAGAAGAACTTTCTCCTCACCAGAGAAAACCTGATGAAGAAAGGAATTAAGTGCTCTCCCGAGTGCCCTCTTTGTCAGAACATCAATGAAACAATCCGTCATTTTGTTTGGATTGTGCCATCACCAAAATGGTATGGTTATCTCCCCACTTGGATTGAGTTTGTCTCCCTCTACTAATTCGCATGATTCGCTAGATAGCTGGACGATGGAGGGTGATCCCTATGTCACTCAATTGATTTGTGCTACTCTATGGAAAATTTGGTCTGCAAGGAACAACTGCACCTTCAACAATGAGGCCTTTATCTCGCAAGTGGTTGCTTAGAGTGATGTTGAGTGGGTTCAGGAGTTCAATGCTTCCAATCCTAGTCTGAAAGCTGGAAAAAATATATCATGATAGGTGATGTTGGACCAAGATACAAAGGAGTCAATCTGATACAGGTAGATACTAGTTGTTTTGAGGATGACACCATAGCAATATGATGTACCATGATGACACATGATAAATATAGTATAATGTCTGCTACCAAAAAATAAATAATGGGAACTTCTATGGCTATAGCTGAAGGTTTATCTATCTATTGGGGCATTCAGATGGCGGTGGATTTGAATATGGATTGCATTGTGCGTCAATTAGATGTTTTATCTGTGGTTGATTGTCTGAATCGTTTTGCTTTTGATGTGTTTTTAGAAACAATAATAGTATATTATTGGTCTCTTTTTAAAAGGTTTGTTGATATTGCTATCATGTTTGTTAATATGTCTCAAAACTAGGTTGCTCACCATTTTATGGGAATTAGTTACATGGTAGGATCTAGTTCAGGAGAACTGTGATGTTTAGGCTCATTTCCTTTAATGAAATAGTCTTCTAATAAAAATAAATAAATAAGGGAAGATACCTTTCTGTTTTCAACTTCTAAAGGGAAAAATAGTTAAAGAAACAAAGTACAATTTAAGTGTTTGTACCACAGGTAGTAAAATAGACCCAATATCCTCGTCTCTCCTGCACTTTTCCCCCCAAATCAGACCAAAATTTTATGTCCGCACTCTAAAATATATCCACTCCACTATACTTAGTTTCTTAGTAGGTTTTTGAGGACGTATATATTAACATATTTCTTTTTACAACTTTTAGGTTTTAAAAATGCAATGTCCATAGGCTTGCCCCACCTTGTCATCACTTCTTTATGGAGCAAGAGAGTGTTTTATGTAACAATCCAATTTTAGTATTTAATTCTTATATTATTATTATTATATTATATTTTATTTATTTGGAGTGTTAATTAATTAATTAATTGGTTGTTAGGTAGTATAATAATTGATTATATTAATTAACTTGGTGTGTATACTGTGTTGGTTTAAGTTATTTGAACTAAATAGAGATATTATAATACTAGGTCTTATTGGGCCTAATAATTAAATTAGAGGTATCATTCTTTAAGCTCAAATATAATACTAGAATAGTAAGAGGTGAGGAGAGTGAGAAGTAGGATTCATTTGGTCATTTGACGACAACAGATGAAGAAAAGAGGAAAAGTAAGGAGAAGAGGGGAAGAACAAGAGAGAAGCTAAGGTTTCTAGAAAATTGAAGAGGTAAGGGGGAGAATCCTTATTATTATGGGTTAGTATAATTGGGTCAATGGGTAGAAATATGTTTAGGTTGAAATCCCTAATTTTTATGGTTTTGGGAATTGTTAGGTTTTTATGAGTAATCTTTGATTTGTGATGATTAATTGCATTTGGAATGGATATATGGATGGAATTAAGTGATAGATTGAGAAGCCACTTATTTTATTAAATTCCATTACATACAGGTAACGTTAAGAAAAATTCCAGTTTTAGGCTGAGTAACCGGTTACCCCAAAGGTGTTAACCGATTACATGCGAAACATGAGCCAGGAATTTAATTCTGTTTACTGAGTAACCGGTTACTCTAAAAGCGTTAACCGGTTACCATGTTGAAAATCTGCCCAATATTGAATTCTGTAAACTGAGTAACGAGTTACTCTAAAAGCGTTAACCGGTTACTTACTTAAAAATCTGCCCATAATTGTATTCTGTTTTCAGGATAACCGGTTACCCCAAATACGTTAACGGGTTACTTAGTTAAAAATCTGCCTAGAAATTGAATTCTGTTAAACTGAGTAACGGGTTACCCAAAATGCGTTAACCGGTTACTTGCTGTTGAAAAAGGGAAAATTGAGGATTTTAAATGTTGTAATCATTCTGAAATGAAATCTAAGTGTGCGTAGTTGATAATTAGCTTGTATATGTGAATAATATATTTGTTATGAATGTGTATATGTACCATTGGTGGATAATTCATAGAGTTGAATTATGGTGATATGTGGAATGTTAAGATGGTAGAGATGATCTTAATTGCATATGTTGTTGGTATTTGTACATTCATTCAGGGCATGGTCGGCTTTATGGTGGAAGCAGTGAAATTGTGGGTTCACATGGTGATAGACGTTGATCCTTGAATGGAAATAGGCGTAGTAGACGTTGATCCTTAATTGGAAATAGACGTAGTGGCTTTGATCTTGTCCGGATCGGAAGCGTGGCTTGGATTCTAGATATTGAATCGGAAAGCGGTGAAATGTTGGGTTCACATTGCGGTACCACATGCATAGAGTCACATGTCTTGCATTGAGTCACATTAGAGTTATGTGATAATTGAACGTATGCATTAATGTGATTGTGATGTGTGTATGAGATATGGTAATTGAATTTGGTGATGTTTGGATACATAACTTGGCAAAATATGTGATTATGTGATAATTGTAGTTTTGTGTATATTTGGGAATATAGTATTGGATTTTAATATTATACTCCTTGAGTTTTGATGGATGTTTGAAACATGTGAAATAAATGTTGGTTAGTATTATTTACATGGTTATACAAGGTGTGATGAATTTCGTTAATTGTTGATTTAATCATTGTGCTTTATTATACTTCTTCATAATGATTTGAATTCTCACCCTTCTGTTTGAATGTTGCCTTTACATGGGCATCGTGCAGATATTCAAGAGTAGTATTGTTGAAGTAAGTGGACGGTAGCTCACTCGAGATTAGCCGGAGAGTTTCCGTGTTTTGGTTTAGAGACTAGGTAGTGAGTCAATGCTTTGGTCATGTAACACGGGGTAGATTAGTAGTATTGAACTCATGTCTTATTTGGATATGTATTATGTTATTACTTGTGAACATGTTTAATTGCATTTGCTGTTTGAGAGGCCATAGTGCCAAATATTCTGGATATGGTTTTATTTTATCTTGAGGAGATTATTGAGAGATGATTATGGTATGGGACATGGATCATTTTATGAAATACATGAGTATTCATTATTTTCTGCTGCGAACGCATATTCTTGAATATTCATGATAATTGAAATGTGTTATTTTAAATGACCAGGTGTATTGTATATTGATGATGAATGATGTTGGTTTTTGAAAACTTTTAGTTTTGAAAACGTTGATGTGACGCCCTTTTGTTTATATGCGTGTTTTATTCACTCTGATTATATGTTAAGTATTTTGGGGTATAAAAAAGGGTGTTACATTTTAGGCCCACACTCTCATCAATGTATGCCCATTCCACCTTTGTTTGCGGGCTTTTGCGGGACGTGGTTAAACACTGCAGGCATGCCTGGTTAATTGATGAGAAAGGAAAATAATTAATGAGAATAATGACAAAATTTCAATCATCCTCTTGTAAACTATTTGTTCTTTCATTCATAAGAGTATTTTGACCTAAACACACAAAAGGAATTACTAATCTTTTAATATTTTTTTGGGTTTTTTTCCCGAGAGAGGAAATTAAGAATTGATATAAAGAAATTAAAGGGGCATCCTCAACTATAAAAATTATCCTCTTTGAACTACTCCATTTGAAAGTCTAGAATGAATGACATCCTCAACTACAAAGATTTTTTTACCAACCTTTTCAAAATAAGAGGACAAATCCTATCGAAAAATCTAATTATGACTAGAATTTGATAAGTAAAAAAACTTATTGTACAAATATGACTAGAAACCTTGTACGAGAGAAAGATAATCTAAAATAAAACCCTATCCTATTTGGCGATCAATGAATAACTAGTATATAGAAAGTTAGAGTGTTTCCAAACACTTGAGCAAATTTCAAGAATTGGTAAATCAACTCACCAATATGAAGATAATGTTTAATGATGAATTGCAAGCATTGTTACCACTAAGTTCCTTGCCAACACCATAAAGTGTTATAAGATTGGACATATTTAAAGATAGTATGTTCAATGAATAATCAAGAAGGAAGGAATAAGGAATTTCGGCCGAGTCTAAGGACCTTGTCATACAATATCGTGAAAGATACACCCATAAAAATTTCAACATAAGAGATAAGTCAAGGGGGAAATATATATAGATATATACATGGGGAGATCGAGGACTAGAAAATATGTAGATGCAGAATGTTATTAATGTCACGAGAAAGGCCACATGAAGAAAGAATGTAGGAAGATCAAAAGAGATCAACAAGAAAATGGTGATGTGAGTAACATAACCATTGCCATTTGATCTGCCTGATCAGGAGGGCCTTCCAAGGTCTTGGTGAATGGGCCGGAGAATGAAATGAGAGGGGGGTGTACCTGCAAGGTGCTCCAATGCTTAAGTCAGAAAAGGTACAGAATGAGGTTATCAGAGTGTGAGTTAGAATACCTGCCCCTTTGCCATAAAAGGGGTATTTATATTGAGCCCCCAGCGCTGGGCCAAGGCTCCTAATGGGCTGGATTAGCTAGGCCCAAGGAGGAGCTGCCAGGGGACGCGTAAGAAGCGTTAAGACCTAGACCAAGGTCTGCCCCCTGGTCCAACTGCCCCTATCCCTAAGGAGACAATATAGGGGAGTTGGGTGACGTGGTGAGTGAGATGCCGTTATGGCTCTGCCCGACACAACTTAGGTGTCCGCGACGTGGGTTGACGATGAGTGGATGGAGATCATATGAGGAGGACCCGCTCGTTGTCCGACACGTATTTAAGGGGCCGGGGAGACGTTCTTCGGGCGGACGGTCGTTCACCTGACGTGTCCTCGTGGTCGTTTGGACACGGTCGTTTGGACGTGGGCTTGGCGAGCATTGGGCCGTGCCGTGCCTAGTGTCATGGCCCAGTCCAGAACAGGAGCCCCCCAAGTCGAGTCTCTGAGCCAGAGAGATGACTTATGTCTCAACTAAGGGTTCCCCGAGACGATGGGGAAGCTTGATCGTTAGACAGGTGAGGTTGTAACAGACCTATTCACGACTGACATTTTCTCCGGGAATGTCGGGGATGGAGGTGATCGGTTGGTCTGCACCTTCCTTGTAGTAAACGTGGGTATGACGCGGGGAGGTGGCGTCTCGGTGAGTCGAGGAGACGGACAGGTGCTCGGGTCGTTTCGGTTTCTTATCTTTGATAGACGTGTCTCAGAATTAGTGGCGTCGCTTCGTTTCGTGCGCAAAGACGGCGTAGGCAGGCTAGGCAATGATGACCTAGCGTGTTGGTCTACGTGCCAAGCCCTATAAAAAGGGGTTGAGTAACTTCATTTCCACTTTTTTTTTGCTCACACGTTCACCGGAGTTCTCCACATTCTCTCTCGTTTGCTCGCTCAACCGTCTGGACCGCCGTCTCCGCCCGTCCTCCTATCTGAACCACCGTCTTCTGCTCGGGCACCACCGTACCCCTTTCAACTTAACTATGTCAGGTATGATTTTCCACTGTGACCCACTGTTTTTCCTTGTTGTTTCCTGTCAAACGCATGCTATTTTTGTAGAAATGTGGTTAGGTTTAACTTAGGAACAGTGTAGTGGACTGTAGGTGTATATTAGATGGTAGAAAATAGGGTTGGGATCATACTGTACCGGGCATAAACTTCATATGCCGGGCAATACTTGCATAGGCTGTATGAAGTTTATGCCCGGTCTCCATAGAATGCGCGCGCCACCGAGTTGAGCACGGTTAGTGTCCGTCGCCGCTACGCCCTTTCACTTGACCTGCGGTGGAAGGGTGGATTTGATATGACGTCGAATTCACTCTTTCTGTCTGCGTTTCAGGTGCTACCGGGCGCTTACGACCGAGGAAGGAAGATTCTGGGTCCTCCACCGAAGACGCGACAATCGCTCGTCTCCCTGTCGGGGATGGGAGTGTCCGAGATGGTACCGAACACGCCTCCTCTTCCGGGCAGGTCGACTTCTCATGGGTTGCGGACGAGCCCTTGGAGGAGGAATCAGACTTCTGTGACGAGGCCATCATTGCTTACGCTATGGTCGAGACCATAAGCCGGGAGGATCCACCAAACTGGTATTGCTGCGCCCCCAAGGAAGAAGACCGCATTTGTCATCATTTCCCGGGGAAGCAGTTCACCATGTATGAATTTGCTTTCCGTGAGGCGGGGATTAGACTGCCCTTCAACTCCTTCCAGATGTCGGTCTTCAAGTGGCTCCGGCTGGCGCCGTCCCAACTACATCCTAATGCTCTCGCATTTATGCGGGCATTCGAGTTAGTTTGCCAGTTCCTTGGCATTGGTTGCACCCGGGCTCTCTTCTTCCACGTTTTCCATCTCCAGAGGTCCGGTTCCCGTGGTCGCCACAGTTGGGTTTCTTTCAAGCAGCCCGTGCGTCTGTTCAAGACGTACGAGGATTCTGTTCGCCATTTCAAAAACCGGTGGTACGTGGTGATGCCGATTACCCGGGCTGCCCTTCACTCTCTATACTACTATCAACGGAAACCCAACGGGGAGGAGACGCTGATGTCGAAGATACCGCTGAGGTGGCAGCGTGATCATTTCGATCTCTCCACGGCGCATTACCGGGTCAAGTATGCGATGCTCGGCGAGGAGGATAGGCTCGCGTACAAGAAGCTGGTCGATTACGTGCAGAGCTTCAGCTTGGGGTTCTGGGCGAATCGACAGGGCGTGCCCTACCTGGATGAGGCCGGGGAGCTAATCACCGAGACGCGTTATATCAATACGAAGGCTCTGCTCGAGTGTGATACCGAGGAGGAAGCTCTGGCGTTATTGAGTAGGCAGACTTTGTTTAGCTTTTTATTTCTGTTTATGACTTCGGTCGCTAATGTTTGTGTGTAATTTATTTGCAGGTGCCATGCCCAATGCTCGTGATCGGGTGCTGAAGCTAGCGAATCAGGTCGGCGCTCCTGACCGGGTGCCCAAGAAGAAGAAGAAAACTGTGGCCCGTGTCTCGGAGACTGCTGGCGATGCCGGGGCCGGTCCCTCGCAGGCGGCGAGCGTGATTCCTTCCTCTCCTCCTCGATCTAACCCGATCAACATTCCTGATAGCAGTCCGTCGCCAGCGGCTTCTCCCCTCCATAAACGGAAGCGTCCGGCTGGGCCTCTCACCAGGTCGTCTCCAGGAAGTCCGAATGGACCGGGCAGCTATCTTCTACCTCCCTGCTATGTGGAACGGTCGTTCTTCAAGGCCGAGGAGTCGATTGTTGTGCCTGCGCCTGAGGCCAAGGCTATTCTGGACCAGGACGCTGCTGCCCGGAGAAAAGATCTGGCCAGGGATATTGCTGCTGTCATCCGGGTGATGGAGATGGCCATGGTTATGACCGACACTTCGGTCTCCACCGCCTCGCTGGAGGATGCCCTTTTGCAGGTTCGGACGGAGAAGGAAAGACTATCTAAAGATCTGTCGGACTACAAAGAAGAGCATCAGCTGCAGGAAGGGCTGAGCCAGAAGCTGGAGGAGGTGGAAAAGGAGAGGGACCAGTTGAAGGCTGCTAAGGCGAGCTTGGAAGAGCAGGTGGTCGACCATCAGAAGCTGACCGAGGACAACGCTGGCCTACGGGCTCAGGTTGAGTCTCTCGAGGGAAAGGTCCGTCCTCTGGCAGATGAGACCGAGGAGGAACGCGCCCTTGGTTCGCGCGGTGAGCTGCTAGGGCATCTTCGGACTCTCAACCAAGATCTCGTGGCCTGCTTCAAAGAGGGTTTCGACAATGCTGTCGAGCAGCTCGGGCTTCTGAACCCTGAGTTGGTGACAGCAGGGTCGGCCTATAACTGCTGCGTCCGGGATGGTGAGATTATCTGCCCGTTTGAAGCGGAGGAGGAGCTGGGGGGAGAAGAAGAAGAAGAGGATGAAGAGGTGCTCCGAGCGGAGTCTTAGTTTATTTGTTTTTCTTTGATTTTAGTTATCATGGCCTGCGTGCCTTATGTATTTTGGCCTTCGGGCGTTGTAATATGGCCTTCGGGCGTACTTGGCTTCGGCCGCTCTTATCGTTTCTAATGTATGAATATTTTCGTTATCATTCATTGTGCTTGTTTGTGTTTGATACTTGTTTGTATGAATTCGTACTCTGCTCGACTTTGTTAATCTCCTCGGTTTAGGGAACCGACAAAGTGTCGGGCTTTGTGCCCGTGGGTATCGAAGCCCGGGTCCGTTGTTCGAACCCTGGTCCCGAGGCTTGGGTCCTCCCATCGCGAGCTGGGTGCCCTGCCAGTCCTGGTACTTCGACGTTGAGTCTTGGTCAAGATCCCAACCGTCGGGGAGGGTTGTGTTTGTTATGTGACCCCGGATCGTTCCCGGGTCTCGTGGTTCCTCCCTGGGGTTTTGGGGACGAAAAGCGTGGTCGTACCTGCCACGTCTCCCCGTGGTGTATTTAGCTGTAATATTGTCTAAGTTTTTCTGCGTTCCATGGTCGAGCGAGTTGTTCTCCTTGTAGGTTTTCTAGGTAATAGGCCCCGTTGCTCGTTTTGTCGCGGACGCGGTAAGGGCCTTCCCAGTTGGCCGCCAGTTTGCCCTCTCTCGGGTTTTTCTGGTTTCTTCTGAGGACCAGGGTGCCGACCTGGAACTCTCTTTTTATGACTTTCGCGTCATGGCGTAGTGCTATTTTTTGTTTGAGGGTTGTTTCCCTGAGAGCTGCTTCGGAACGTATCTCCTCGACTAGGTCGAGCTCGGCTCTAAGGGTTTCATCGTTCATTTCCTCGTCTAGGGGCTCCTCTGTCCTCCTCGTTGGCGTCCGTATCTCCACCGGGATGACTGCCTCGGTGCCGTAAGTTAGTCGGAACGGGGTTTCCCCGGTGGTAGAATATGGTGTCGTGCGGTAGGCCCATAGGACGCTATGTAGCTCCTCGACCCATGCCCTCTTTGCCTCACCGAGTCTGCGTTTGAGGCCACGTAAGATTACCCTGTTGGCCGCCTCTGCTTGCCCGTTCGTCTGCGGATGCTCGACAGACGTGAAATGCTGTGTGGTGCCCAGGCTGGCGACGAAGTCCTGGAATCCTCCGTCCGTGAATTGTGTCCCGTTGTCTGTGACAAGTGCCTGGGGTATACCGAACCGAGCGAGGATATTGCGTTTGAAGAACCGGAGAATGTTATGCGCGGTTATTTTAGCCAGTGCCTCCGCCTCGATCCATTTGGTGAAGTAATCCACCCCGACGATGAGGTATTTATTCTGATATGATCCGGTGACGAAGGGTCCGAGGATGTCCATGCCCCACCACGCGAAGGGCCATGGGGAAGACAGTGATTTGAGGTCGTTCGGGGGTGCGAGGTGCATGTCGGCATGTCGTTGGCATTTGTCACATCTTTTGACGTGCTCTTTCGAATCGTTTTGCATGGTCGGCCAGTAGTAGCCTGCTCGAAGGGCTTTTCGTGCGAGCGATCGTCCGCCGAGGTGTTGAGCGTTAATTCCCCGGTGTATCTCTCCAAGTATGTCGGGGACTTTCTCTTCCTCGACGCATTTGAGTAGTGGGATGGAGAATCCTCTCCGGTAGAGTTTGCCTTCGAGGAGTACGTACGAGCATGCGCGTCGTTTGACAGTGGTCGCCTCTTTCGGGTCAGCCGGGAGTTCGTCTCGTGTGAGGTAATTGTAGATGGGTGTCATCCAACAGTGGGCATCTCCAATAGCGTTGACCTCGAGTGGAGGCGGTAGTTTGTCGATGCTGGGCCGAGGGAGAATTTCTTGGATTACTGATTTATTCCCACCCTTTTTCCTCGTGCTGGCTAGTTTCGAGAGAACGTCTGCCCGTGTGTTGTGCTCGCGGGGTATGTGTTGAACTTCCCATTTTTCAAATCTATCAAGTTTTTCTTTGACGAGGGACAAGTACTCGAGGAGGTTGTCGTTCTTGGTTTGGTATTCTCCTCGCACTTGTGAGGCCACGAGCTGGGAGTCGGTGGATATTTTTACCTCTTTTGCTCCCAGGTCCTCGGCTAACCTCAGGCCTGCGAGGAAGGCTTCGTATTCGGCTTGGTTGTTTGATGTTGGGAACGCTAGCGCTAATGATACCTCTATCAGGATCCCTTCTTCATTTTCGAGGATGATCCCGGCCCCGCTGCCTGATGTGCTAGAGGCGCCATCGACGAAGATCGTCCATTTGTGGGCGCTTTCTGCTGGAGTCGGGCAGTGGGTCATCTCCGCGACGAAGTCGGCCAGTGCCTGAGCTTTCAAGGCTTTCCTACTTTCGTATTGTATGTCGAATTCGGAGAGTTCTAGTGACCACTTGAGCATCCTCCCGGCCATATCCGGGCGCCCGAGCAGCTGTTTGATTGGCTGGTCGGTCCTCACCTTTATCGTGTGTGCGAGGAAGTAATATCGTAGTCTCCTCGCTGTGTTGATGAGGGCCAGGGCGACCTTTTCGATTTGCTGATATCGGAGCTCGGGACCTTGGAGTGCTTTACTCGTAAAATAGATGGGCTTTTGTCCTTCGTCGGTTTCTCTTATTAGAACGGCGCTGACGGCCTCGGTTGCCACGGATAGGTATAAGTATAGGGTTTCCTTTTCTGATGGCCGTGATAAGACCGGGGGTTGGGACAGAACCTTCTTTAGATGGAGTAGCGCTTGCTCGCATTCATCGGTCCAGTCGAAGGTAGCCTCTTTGCGAAGGAGTCTGAAGAATGGCAATGCGTGCTGGGCGGACTTGGCGATGAAACGGGAGAGTGAGGCGAGCACTCCATTGAGTGACTGGATCGATTTTTTGGTTTTCGGGGTCGGAAACTCCGAGAATGCCCGGCATTTGTCGGGGTTGGCCTCGATCCCTCTTTCGGTGAGATAGAAACCGAGGAACTTGCCTGCCCGGACTCCGAACGTGCATTTTTCGGGGTTGAACCTCATTTTACACTGTCTCGCCTGCTCGAATACCTTCGCAAGGTGTCGAGCATGGGTTATCTCCTCGTGTGATTTGACGATCATGTCGTCCATGTACACTTCGAGCATGTCCCCTATTTCGTCCTTGAAGACTTTGTTCATCATGCGTTGGTATGTAGCGCCAGCGTTCTTGAGCCCGAACGGCATCACGTTGTAATAGTAATTGCCCGTTGGGGTCATGAACGCTGTGTGTTTCTTGTCTGCGGGCGACATAGGGATCTGGTTGTATCCACTATATGCGTCCATGAAGGACAAGAGTTTAAAACCTGCAGAGTTGTCAACGAGCAAGTCTATATTAGGGAGGGGGAAAGCATCTTTCGGGCAAGCCCTATTAAGATCAGTATAATCAACACACATACGCCATTTTCCATTATTTTTCTTAACGAGGACTACATTAGAGAGCCAGGTTGTGTACTGGGCTTCAGAAATAAAATTTGCCTCTAAGAGGTCTTTTACAGCTCGCTCGGCAGCCTCTGCCTTTTCGGGCGATTGCTTGCGTCTACGCTGTGCTATGGGCTTGGCTGCCCGGTCTAAAGCTAGCTTATGACACGCGATCTCGGGGTCCAGCCCGGGCATTTCTGCGGCATTCCACGCGAAGAGGTCGGAGTTCTCTTTGAGGCATGCTACTAGCTCTTCTCTTGTTTCCTCGGGTAGTCCCTTACCTATCTTCACCGTCCTTTCCGGATCGTCCCCAAGAGGAATGAGTTCGAACTCCCCGTCGGGGATTGGTCGGACCGGGTGTTCGAGAGAGCGTTCCTTGGGGAACCTCCCCTCTTCGGTCTCGTCCAGCCCGATGCGACAGTCGAGGTCGATGGCGTTGACTCCTCGGGCAGGATCCTCGGTCTTGAGTTTTTTGTTGTCGCAGTTGCTCTTCGTGCTGACTACGGCCTGTCCTTTTACTGCGGCGTCGTAGCATCGCCGGGCTGCTTCGATGTCACCATGGATGGTGACCACACGTCCCAATTTGGTGTAGTATTTCATCTTCAGGTGGACGGTGGATGGGACCGCGGTGAGTTCGGCCAGTGTCGGGCGTCCAAAGATGCAATTGTAGAGAGACGGACAGTCTACGACCAGGAATTGGATTTTGACTTCCCTGGCCGTTTCTTGTTCGCCGAAGGTGACGAGGAGCTCAACATATCCCCACGGTCTGGTTGTTGCTCCGTTGAATCCTTGGAGATCTGATCCGACGTAGGGGGCTAAGTTGGTCTTGTCTAGCTTCAGAGTCTTGAAGAGGTGGACGTACATGATATCCACTGAGCTGCCTTGGTCGACCAGGATGCGTCGTACGTCGAATTGGGCCATCTTTGCCCTTATCAATAGTGGGATGCCCGAGTTCGGGGATCCGCCCGGGAGTTCCTCCAGGAAGAAGGATATTGGGTTGGATTTTCCCCGGTATTTTGTCAATGTCGCTTTCTGCTCGGGGGCAGTCAGTAGGAGTTCGTCGAACTTACGTTTGACGGAGAGGGCCGCGGATTCCCCGTTAGTTCCTCCTCCTGATATCACCAGTGTGGTAGGGAAGTTTTCCCAGGGGCTGAGTGCAGTGATCTTGCCCTCGGGCAATGGTTCGGGGAGGAAGAAATCTTCCGGTCGTGACACGCAGAGGGCCACTTGATAGGGAGAGTTGTCAGGGGGTGTGTCTTCCCGGGGTCTCTTCTTCTCTGGCTCGTCGTGTCTGGGAGCTTCGTTCTTCCTCGTATACTGCTTCAGGTGCCCCTCTTGGATTAAAATTTCTATCGCATCCTTCAGGTGGACGCAGTCTTCGGTCACGTGCCCGTGACTTCTGTGGAACCGGCAGTACTTTGATTTGTCGGTGTGGGGCTTTGGTGCAGACGGTTTTGGGAACCTGACCCTGCCCTGCTTAAATTCAGAGTTGATACATTCTGCGAGGATGCGCTCTCGAGGAGCTGTCAGTAAGGTGTACTCGCTATATCTGCCCGCGGGGCCTCTTCCTTCCCGGAGCTCGCGAGGTCTTTCTTCTCTTCGTTTGTCTCCGTTGCGACGGGAAATGCTCGTGTCCTCGCGTTTTGAGTGCTCGGTCTCCCCAGCGTTACGTCCGCTGCGGGCATTGTGTGCCACCTGCTTTTCCTCGTATCTGATGTAGGCCTGGGCTTTATGCAGGAGCTCGTTTAAGGTGCGGGGAGGCTCGATCCCTACGGCTCTGCTAAGTTCACTGCCGGGCAAGAGACCTCTCTCGAGGAGATACTTCTTCATGTGCTCGGTGGTATCTACCTCGACAGCTTCCTGGTTGAATCGCTCGATGTATGAGCGCAGTGTTTCATTCTTCTTCTGCACTATGGCTTCAAGGGTCGCCTCAGTCTTGGGGTGACGACGGGAAGCTGTAAAGTGCCTGGTGAACATGGACCTCATGACTCTCCATGACGTAATGGACTCAGGGGCCAAGCTTTTGTACCAAGCCATGGCCCCTTTCCTGAGGGTCGTTGAGAACAGTCGGCATTTGAGGTGCCCGGTTATATCATTGCGGTAGTCGAGCATCGCGTTGACGTTGTCGACGTGATCGTCGGGATCTGTAGTCCCGTCGTACACAGCTAGATTTGGTGGTTTCTCCATGCCTTTGGGGAGCGGGGCTTCCATTATTGCCCGAGATAGGGGGCAATGCAAATCTTCCTCGTCGCTCCTTAAGGGAGACAGTTCGTTGTTGTCGGGGCTGTGTCCGCGCCTTGGTGATGTTCCCGCTCGACCACCGTCACGACGGGCGCGTGCCCTGCTGACGTGGGGTTCTGGAGAGCGACGTCCTCGCTTCTTCGTTGGCTCCGAACGTTGTTGTATCCTACTCACCGGTTGGGGCCGGGCCTCTTGTCGTTCGGCTTCGAGGGCCATGATTCGTTCGTGCTGCTGGTGGAGCATAGAACCGGCCTGATTGAGGGCATTCACCATGGCAATCATTACGGCGTCTCCTTCAACGGGAACGGGAATGGGATGAAATGTCTCTGCCCCTAAATTGTGGGCGTGAGAGGCATCCCCGTTGTTTTGGGGCTCTGGAGACGGGGTGGATGGATGACCGTCCCGAGCGTCCGTTTCATGGGATGGCGGGCCGTCGTCCATATTGTAGTTGACGAGGGGACGGCTGTGATCGCTATGTTGTTCTCCGGCCATGTTGGAAGGACAGAAATAAATGAGCTTTTGATCCTCGTTTGATGAAGATGGGGATAGCTATTTCCCACAGACGGCGCCACTGATCTGCCTGATCAGGAGGGCCTTCCAAGGTCTTGGTGAATGGGCCGGAGAATGAAATGAGAGGGGGGTGTACCTGCAAGGTGCTCCAATGCTTAAGTCAGAAAAGGTACAGAATGAGGTTATCAGAGTGTGAGTTAGAATACCTGCCCCTTTGCCATAAAAGGGGTATTTATATTGAGCCCCCAGCGCTGGGCCAAGGCTCCTAATGGGCTGGATTAGCTAGGCCCAAGGAGGAGCTGCCAGGGGACGCGTAAGAAGCGTTAAGACCTAGACCAAGGTCTGCCCCCTGGTCCAACTGCCCCTATCCCTAAGGAGACAATATAGGGGAGTTGGGTGACGTGGTGAGTGAGATGCCGTTATGGCTCTGCCCGACACAACTTAGGTGTCCGCGACGTGGGTTGACGATGAGTGGATGGAGATCATATGAGGAGGACCCGCTCGTTGTCCGACACGTATTTAAGGGGCCGGGGAGACGTTCTTCGGGCGGACGGTCGTTCACCTGACGTGTCCTCGTGGTCGTTTGGACACGGTCGTTTGGACGTGGGCTTGGCGAGCATTGGGCCGTGCCGTGCCTAGTGTCATGGCCCAGTCCAGAACACCATTTTTCAAGGAAGTCGTGTAATATTCATTTGTGGTGATGGTCATGATAATTTGAAATCATATGAAACATGTTGTGTCATGGATTCCACTGCACCATTCAATGTAACCTCGTGAAGAGGGTTTCTTTTCTTCATATACAAGTAATGAATTTGGTCATATGAGAATTTGAAATAATAATAGATCCAAAATTATGGGAAAAGAAGATGTTTGCCAAGAAAAAGCACTAGTTTCCACCTAACATTGAAATGTGTGAGACATGTTTCCAACTTATAGCTCAATCTAATATTCACGAGACTACTAGAAGAAGAAGGCTATACTAGTGTGTTTAGGGATAAAAATTGGGAGCTAAAACAAAGTTCATTGATAATAGCCGGATGAAAGAAAGTACGTAGTCTTTATGTGGTAAAAGTCAAAGTCAATAATGTGTGAATTAATACTCTTAGAGAAGACTCCTCGATTGAGCTATTTCATAAATGACTTGGTCATATAAGTGAGAAATGACTTCAAATTCTAACCAAAATAGGAACTTTGGTAGGTTTGGAAGGATTTAAAATGTCCCTTATGCCATGTGCACATTGTTTGGATATAAAGCAACACAGAGGTTTATTCCTCTATGAGATCCCACATAAAAAACCAATTATTTAAAATTCGGTGTTGTCATACCCCAAAATTAGCCCTGCAACTTTTCCTTATTTCATCTGCACACTCTAGTCATCTATCATAATACCATTCACTCATATTTTTTAAATAAACATATTTTATTAAAAGGTTCTATTATTTATGGCACAAGGATTTGAATTGTGACAAGTAATCTATCAAGCTCCATGGGCTAGGGTTTTTCTATGATGTACTTGAGAATCAGACATATGGTGCTACATCTTGACTATTTGGGCACAACAAATTTTTGGTTGATATTTGAGAAATACTATTATTGGTCTGTGATATTTAGGGTCATGTTGATTACATAATGGCATTGGGATCTAGAGGTTGAAGGAGAATTGCCATCCAAGGCGCAGCGGAATTTAAAATTTTCTCCATTTAGTGATCCTTACGAATGGGCATGATCAATGATAAAATCGTTACCTCTTGTGGCGATTCAAACCTTTGGTGCAGATCTCTTGTAACGATCAAAACCTTGGATACAAATCCACGGAGCGATCACGAACGTTGAACGATGACAACGTCTCTACTCAGTCCACACGGACGGATTCCTTCAATCTCAGTGCTAGCTGGTACGAATGAAGGCTTTGAGTGAGTGAGAGAGAGAGAGGGAAACGAAATTCCAAGTCTTCACTTGACTGTTAGTCTGAATGGAGTGACAATGCTTCTACCTAAGGGGTTCTATTTATAGAACCACTTGTGTGGGCTTCAAGCTAAAAAGCCCACTTAAGTGTATTTTGGCCCATATCTCATAATATGCCAAAATCACTTAAGTATTTGGTACCTTACCATATTTCGTATTCCACTTAAGTGCACCGTACCTTACGATGTTCCTTAGTTACTCTATCTCTCATCAATCCGTCCTTTGTGTGTGACCCTGTAGGTTTTCGCGACGTTGGCAATTATATTAAATCACACATTTAACATAATAAACAGTGAGCGGTATCTAGCAACACATCACTGCTACCCAAGACACGAAAATGTCATGTGATCTGACAAAACCTCCTGTGATAATAATTATGTGTATAATTACCCCTTTGCCCTTATGTCTATATTGAACACAAGGTATAGACCGTGTCATCCTTGTCCAGTTCAATATTGGGCCCATAGACATTTATCCTGTTACACAGGATGGGCAAATTCCATCTAGGTCACTCATGTCCCTCAGCATGCTTCGTGGAGTACCCATCAACTGTCTTTATGGTTATCCAGTTACGGACAACGTTGGATCAGTAATAAAGCACTCGACTCTACATCTAGGATCCATAGTGGTTTCAGGTCGAAGAGTGGTATACACTATTATCACCATGAGAATAACTTATGACACTTTGCATAACTTTCTATATAGTATTCTCATAGCGGGTCAATCCGGTATAAATATTACTCTTAATATTCATACCTATGTTTAAGACTTGATAACTCTTTATCCATGATCCATGAGATGTGATAATCAGTCTACAAACATAATAGTCTTAATGCTTTAATGTTATCCCACTTCACACTAAAGCTTGACTACAGATACTTTAAGAAAAGTGTCCTTATGTTTGATGTGCTCTCATGATTAAGTCACACTTAATACATTAAACGGATTATCTATTCCAGGGACTTTATTAATCAACCATAATAAAGAAAAAGTCTTTTTATTAATTAATAAATAATTCGATACAAGTACCAAAAGTATTGGCCTCTAGGGCTTACACCAACAATCTCCCACTAGCACTAGAGCCAATCAGGCATACCCCTAATGCTCATTGATCTAGTATGGCCATCATGCTTCTGCTGCGCAAGAGGCTTTGTCAGTGGGTCAGCAATATTGTCAAGTGTATGTACTCTACATATTTTTCACATCTCCTCTAACTATTATCTCTCGAATGAGGTGATAGCGCCTGCGTATGTGTTTGGATCATTGGTGAGATCTAGGCTCCTTAGCTTGTGCGATAGCACCATTGTTATCATAATAGAGACCAATGGGATCCACAATGCCAGGAACTATGCCAAGTTCACTAAGGAACTTTTGATCCAAACAACTTCCTTTGCTGCACTTGAGGCAGCAATATACTCGGCCTCGGTTGTAGAATCAGCAACTGTATCTTGCTTTGAACTTTTCTAGCTCACAGCGCCACCATTTAAGCAAAACACATAACCATTGGAATCATTCATAGTAAAGCGTCTCAGCGCTTTGTCTATGTACTCTGACTTAGGCCAAGCATTTTGTGATCTATCTCTATAGATTCTGATTCCTAATATATAGGCTGTTTCACCTAGGTCCTTCATAGAAAAGCATTTCCCCAACCAAGACTTTACTTTTTGCAGGGTAGGGATATCGTTTCCAATGAGTAATATGTCATCTACATATAATACTAGGAAAACGATCATGCTCCCACTAACCTTCTTGTAGACACAAGGCTCATCTTCGTTCTTGATGAATCCATATTGTTTTACTGTTTCATCAAAATGAAGATTCCATGAGTAGGTCATAGGCTCATCTTGATCCATGAGTAATATATCACCTTTATGAGATATTCATATCTCTCAGGCAGGTGATGTATCCTGCTTGACCTACGTTGGTGTTGTTCTACTTGAGCAGGTTGCTCTTACACAACTCTTTGTGTTTCCTGCTCTAATTCCTCCATAGGTGTATTAATGCTTTGTGATTCTTGAATTTCTTCAAGCTCTACTTTCCTCCCACTGATTCGTTTGGAAATAAAATCCTTTTCTAGGAAAACTCCAGTTCGAGCGACACACACTTTGCCCTCAGAAGGATTGTAGAAGTAATACCCTCTTGTTTCTTTAGGATACCCCACTGTGATACGGTGAACTGACTTTGTGTTTTTGCTTTGAAAAGCTATGTTGCGGATAACAAGAGTCGCCACCGACTTTTCTTTTATCCAATAAGGAAAGGCGGAAAAGAACAGGAAAGACCTTGATTAGATTTTGAGTTCGGGAGGTACATTATACAAAGGGAAGGTGTTAGCACCCTTTGTATCCATGGTTATCCATGGGCTCTTAATTGCTTAACTCACTTATATTTTCCTTGTTTGAGAAAGTGTTTGAGAAATGTGGTGTGTTTAGAAAATATTTTGAAAGGAGAGTTTAACTTTGTAATGATTCTTGTACGAATGTATACAAAGTGTTTATCTCGTTTGATTTTGAAAGATGTTTAGAAAAATATAACTCGGCGATGATTCTGGTGCGAATGTATATCAAGTGGTGATTTTCTAAAAGATGTTTTGAAAAGTGTGAGGTGTGAAAAGTATTTTAAGTTGTGAGCAAGCATTTAAGAGTTATACCTAACCAAGGTCTTTATAGGTATTTCCTATCCTTAGGAGGGTAAAATTGTCCTTACTATTCAGAAGTAAGTAGTCTTATCCTTTGGATGTAAAGGGACATCGTGGGGTCGTCGATTGGTCATTGAAGACAACATTTGTAAGGATACCTTAGCATTCGAAGGGACGATCATCATTTAATCGTAGGCTACAACGAAGGGTCATCGAGGGACAAAGTCATATATTCGAAGGCAACGTTCGAGGGACAAGGTCATATACTCGAAGGCAACGTTCGAGGGACTATGATTTATCTTGTAGGGACATTGACCTTTTGATCAAAGGGACTATGACTTATCTGTTTAGGGATGATGATGATTTAATCGAAAGGGTCTTTGCTAAGGGTATCCCCACATTCGCGGGACATGACCGTAATATCGTAAGGCAACAAAGAGAGGGTTACCCTAGAGGTGCAAGTGTGGAAATGATTGGATTCAGATATATTATCTTGAATTAATTTATCTAAGTTCGATTATTTATCTTTCCATGCAATCCTATTAGCATACATCTAGACAGTTATATTCACAGTATGGAAAAATTAAAGTGCGAAAAATAAGACTACGCTATTACATGGCTTCGGGATGGGGTACATAAGTTAAAAGGGGATATAAAATATCTAAATCTTAATTAACGAGTACAAAATTAAAAGGGCATACAAAATAATAAAACCTAATTAAACTAAAAAGAAAGGGCATACAAAATAATAAAACCTAATTAAACTAAAAAGAAAGAAATAAAATAAAAATATATAATTAGATTTTTATTATCCAAAATAGCTCATTTTAATTAATTAAGTGATATATGAAAATATCCTAGTTTAAATAACTAATATAATATATTAATTAGAAAATTAACTAATGGATTTTATTTTAATAATAGAAAAATAGTGGTGAATTAATTATAGTGGAAAGGGAGTAAACATAGTTTTAAAAACACTGAAAAGCTAAAAAATAGGTCCTAGAGGCTCGAACCCAAAACCTCTACGTTGCAATGAAGGGGGAGCTACCAACAAGCCATGTTGGTGCATTCATTATTTATTCGCATCCATTAAAATATATATTAATTCTACATGGATTTTTCCCTTTTGACACAACACCACCATGCATGTTACAACTTTCTCTCTTACGGCAAGCTACTTTATTTTTTCTCATGCTGTTTCTTTCATGTGAATATAACAAACCTGTAACTTCATCTTATATCAAACCACACACATAAAATAAGATCATATGTAATCATCATGCAATAATAAAAATAGCCATGCACAAATCAAGAAGCTTATATTATTTTACTTATGTATTAGTTCTCTTTACTGCAAGTGATAATGATAAAAGAAACCTTACACATACATGTTAAAGACAACCAAGGATTTATATTATCACCATTATATCATCATCATCATCATCATTATTATGTAATAACAGCATGTGAAATAAACATAATCATGCTAGAAACAACACTCATATAATAATAATTAAATGACAGATATAATTCTTTAATCATGCAAACAGAATTTCTCCAACATGCTATGACATATCAAGAACAGATGCATACTTGAATAAAGCAATATCAACATCCACCAAACCATGAATACATC
Source organism: Lathyrus oleraceus (assembly GCF_024323335.1). Lineage (NCBI taxonomy): Eukaryota > Viridiplantae > Streptophyta > Magnoliopsida > Fabales > Fabaceae > Lathyrus > Lathyrus oleraceus. The sequence goes on along the minus strand of NC_066580.1, from coordinate 486,999,712 downwards.
ATCTCAATATATATATTAAATCAATATTATTCATGCATGAATTAAGGAGTATCGCAAGGTAATCATGCTGGATGCAAATTCCCTAATGAACACTTACTGGGGATTTGATTCTTCTAGCTTGCTCACTGTATGTGTGTTGTTCTTATTCAGGCTATGAGTGCTTTATGGTTGCTTCTCTTTTTCCTGCCCGTGAACCTTCTTGCTTCTGTCTTGCCTTGTGTATCTTCTTCTGCTGTATCTCTCCTCTTTTCCCTCTTTCTTTTTTTTCTCTCGCTGTAGCCATATGAAGTATTTATAATGGTGTGGATTAGGGTTTAACCTTGCTAAATATTTAGATCCCTTCCTATACTTTAGGATCTCACCATATAATTTAGGAGAGTTAGCTCTAACATTTTGCACAATTAAAATTTAAACTTTTGTTATTAAATTAGAGCCAAAACTATTTTTATAAAACAAAACCATCATATGATAAATAATACTATGATTATTTATATATTTTTGGTTTGGATTTGGTCTTAAATAGTTATTATTATAAATAAATATTTATACAAATATTATTATAAATAATGAATAATTTAAATGACTTTTAACAAATAAAAATTAACTTAAATTTTAGTTACATAATTGAATTAAAATTTAAACCTATTTCTATTTTTACTTTCATCATTTAAAAAAATCAAAATTATTCTTACTTATATCAACCAAAATTATTTTATAATTTATGGGCTTTAAAAAAATGTTACTCTTATAAATAAATTTTATTAAGTAAAAAACGTGAATTACTAAATAAATACTACTTATAAATAATGAATAAATGGAACATGAGTCACTAAATTATAAAAAATAGTTATTATAATTTAATGAGCTTTAACAAATATAATTAATTTAAAATTTTAATTATACAATTAAAATTCAAATCTATTTTTATTCATCATTAAATTAAAACTATTTTATTTATATATATAAAATTTATTTATATCATACAAATAACCAAAATCATTATTATTTTTTATATCTGTATCACATAATAAATAAATTAAAATTTATAATTTATATGAGAATGTATGCTAATGAATGAATGCAAATGTGAAATGAATGCCATGCATGAATCAATTTATCATAAAAATTAACAGGCAAATTTTGGGGTATGACAGCTGCCCCTGTTCAATATTCTTAAACCGAGAGAATTAGAATGGTATGTACGCCATTCGTGATCTGGAGGTGGAAGATTATTGAACACTTAGAATGCCCCAAAAATTTGCACTTGTTAATTAAAAGATAGTCTTGATGGAGATGGGCTTAAAGATACCATCCAGAAAGTTTGATGATGACAACTTCAGAGTGCGTCGTACATTAGACCATATTTGAAGACATGAGTGTCGCACTGGGTCGTACGTTAGACCGTATAATGAGTCATCCATTAGGTGATATTAGGGTGAGCTGAACCTGATGAGATAAGGATCAGAATGGGTCATACGCTAGACCGTATCTGAGTAGTAGAGTGAGCCGTCCGTTAGGCTGTATTTGGAGAAATAAAGATCAGAATGGATCGTATGCTAGATCGTATCTGAGTAGTAGAATGAGCCGTCCGTTAGGCTGTATCTGGCGATAAAAAGTAGTCGTACGCTAGACTACATTTCAGAATGTACCGTATGCTAGGTAGTATCTGATGAGAAGAGCCAGACTGGGTCATACACTAGACCGTATCTGAGTTGCAGAATGAGCCGTCCATTAGGCTGTATCTGAGGATAAAAGATCAGAATGGATCATACGTTAGATCGTATCTGAGTAGCAGAATGAGTCGTCCTTTAGGTTGTATCTGATGATAAAAGGGGTAGTCATACGCTAGACTACATTTCAGAATGTACCGTACGCTAGGTAGTATCTGAGGGGATGAATATCCAAATGGGTCGTACGCTAGACCATATTGGAACAGTTGAAGGAACCATACATTAGGCTAAATCAGAATGAGCCGTACGTTAGGCTATATCTGATAATATTTGTATATGTTGTATTTACAATAAATGTCTGGGATGGTCTTAAAGATGCCATCATTAGGAAGATATCAGAATGCTTGTCAGAAAGAATATTCATATGGATTATATCTGAAAGATGTATCTGAATCTTGAATGTAATCGATAAAGATATCCGTCTGAATGAATCTTTATTTTGACTGTATCAGGAGGATAATTAACCTGGAAAAAAAAGTTAGCCTCATGCCATGTCATGATGCATGAGATGTTTTATGCTCTTGAAAATAAATGTGAACATTGCATGCATGTATATGCTGTGAAATGATGCATGAATGAATTATGCGTCTGAAATTTTTTGCCATGGGAAAATAAATCCCAATATTCTGGTTGGAGATATTTGTATTGATGACCCTTTCTTAGTTGGGGATATTTGATTTCTGTCTGATGGTAGAAATATTCAACAGAACCTGACTGGGGATAAAAGAGATGACCAGTCTGTCTAGTAGTGCCAATTTCTTCTGGGAATAACTGTTTTTGCTGGGGAATAGGATTTGCAACCGGATTTGTTAGAACGCATGGTTAAACCTTATCCTTGATCCTAAAGTCTTTTAGTAATTGCTATTTCTATTTTATGCATGTATTTTCGGTAAACATCAATCATATTCAAATGCATATATTAATTCGAATTAAATCAATGGACGTTTATGCAAACAAAACGGAGAAAGTAAAACAAAAGTATCTTTTTGGAAATAAAATTATATTGATTTTGAAAGAGGGCCTATAAACAAGCAATTTTAATTCAAGGAGACAAAAATCCTTGTAAGAGGAAATTGTCAAGAAAGCAAAGAAAAAACAGCTATGAAAAAAAAGTCCTATTGATTTTAATTCTACTACTGCTATTATGTCTTCAAGCATCTCATCTCTTGTTGTCGGATAGAAGTGATTGGCTAGTTCAGTCTCTTTGACTTTGGTGAAGCTGACCGAGAACGGGACATAGTCATACGCTTTAATCCCTAATTTTTTGCCTGGACCGCCTTTTCAGGTTTTCAGTCCACCAGGATACCCTTTTTTGCCCAAGCCGCCTTTTCAGGTTTTCGACTTGCCGGGTGTACATTTTTGTATGTTTATCCCTAATTTTTGCCCGAACCCTTTTGGTTCGCTGGGATGCCCTTACTTTTGCCTAGATATGTCGACCTAGCGGGTCTCTTTTATGTGTAGTATTTTTTAACTATGTCCGCGTTCACGGGATGTGGGAAATCTTCGCCATCCATTGTAGCAAGCATTATGGCTCCACCAGAGAATACCTTCTTAACTACAAATGGCCCTTCGTATGTGGGAGTCCATTTGCCTCTAGGATCACCTTGTGGTAGAATGATACACTTTATCACCAAGTCGCCAATTTGATACACCTGTCTCTTGAATTTTTTATTAAATGCCTGGGTCATGCGCTTCTGATATATCTGCCCATGACAAACAGCCGCAAGTCTCTTTTCATCAATCAAATTTATCTGATCGAGTCGAGTCTGAATCCATTCATCTTCATCTAAGCCTACATCTTTCATATTTCTTAGAGAGGGAATCTGAACTTCCACTGATAAAACGGCTTCCATTCCGTAGACTAAAGAGAAAGGAGTTGCCCCTGTCGAAGTGCGATAACCATGAAGAGCAAATGGTAACATCTCATGCCAGTCTTTGTATGTTACTGTCATCTTTTGTATAATCTTCTTAATATTCTTATTAGCAGCTTCTACGGCGCCATTCATCTTTGGCCGGTACGGAGAAGAGTTATGGTGTTTTATTTTGAACTGCGTGCAGAGTTCAGTAATCATCTTGTTGTTCAAATTAGTACCATTATCAGTGATAACTCTTTCAGGGATACCATACCGAAAAATAAGACTATTCTTGATGAACCGTGCCACCACATTCTTGGTGACAGAAGCAAATGAGGTTGCCTCTACCCACTTCGTAAAGTAATCAATAGCAACAAGAATGAAACGATGTCCATTAGAAGCAGTAGGTTTAATCTCTCCAATCATATCAATGGCCCACATTGCAAAGGGCCAAGGGGTTGTCAACACGTTCAATGGAGCAGGAGGTACATGTACTTTGTCCACATAGATCTGGCACTTGTGACAAGTTCTGGAGTGATGGTGGCAATCAGCTCCATGGTAGACCAATAATACCCTGATCTCAGAATCTTCTTGGCCATCATATGTCCACTAGAATGAGTCCCAAAAATACCGTCATGCATGTCTTCCATAATCTTTTCTGCTTCCTTTTTATCCACACAGCGAAGCAAAGTCGAATCATGATTACGTTTGTATAATACTCCATTACTCAAAAAGAATTTAGCGGAGAACTTCCTCAAAAAAATTCTGTCATTGATGGATGCCCCTTCAGGGTATTCCTGAGTTTCTAAATATCTTTTTACTTCGTGGAACCAAGGTTTCTCTTCTACTTCATCAACATTAAGTTCATAACAATATGTTGGTTCATCTAATCGTTCAATGGTGATCATGGGAGCTTCATTGTCCCATCTGACTCTGAACATAGATGACATGGTTGCGAATGTAATCTCTTCAAAGTATGGGATTAATGTCAACACCTGCTCTCGATAAGGGATGAGATTCGGATGTTTAGTGTCCCATTCTCTTTTGATCTGACTGATTACTAAGGCTGTGTCTCCGTACACACTCAAAAACTTGATTCTCAGGTCTACAGCAGCTCTGAGTCCCAAAATACATGCTTCATACTCAGCCATATTATTGGTACAATCAAAACATAGTCTAGCAGTGAAAGGCGTATGGCAACCCTTGGGAGAAATAATTACAACACCAACACCATTTCCCAATGCATTAGAAGATCCATCAAAAACCATAGTCCATCGGGATCCCAGTTCGGGTCCTTCATCCGGTCCAGGTTCTTCATAATCAATAACAAGCATAACATCCTCATCAGGGAACTCAAAATTCATAGATTGGTAATCATCAACTGCTTGATGAGCCAAATGATCAGCTAACACGCTTCCTTTGATTGCTTTCTGGGTAGTATACTGGATATCATACTCTGTTAAAATCATCTGCCATCTTGTTATTCTTCCGGAGAGAGCAGGTTTCTCAAATATATATATTTGATAGGATCCATCTTAGAAATCAATAAAGTGGTATGATTCAACATATACTGTCTTAGTCAGCGAGCAGCCCAAGCCAAAGCACAACAAGTTTTCTCAAGCAGTGAGTATCTTGTTTCACAGTCGGTAAACTTTTTGCTAGGGTACTATATTGCATGCTCTTTTCGACCAGACTCGGCATGTTGCCCCAGCACACACCCCATTGGATTTTCTAACACGGTCAAATACATGGTTAGAGGTCTTCCTTCAACTGGTGGCATCAGAATTGGAGGTTCTTGGAGATACTTCTTGATTTTGCCAAAAGCTTTTTGACATTCATCATTCCATATTATCTCTTGATTTTTCCTCAGTAATTTGAAGATGGGTTTGCAAGTAGCAGTCAAATGGGAGATAAATCGGGCAATGTAATTCAAGCGTCCCAAGAAACCTCTGACTTCTTTATATGTACGGGGAACTGGCATTTCTTGAATAGCTCTCACCTTAGCCGGGTCAACCTCAATTCCTTTACCACTGACAATAAAGCCCAAGAGTTTACCGGATCTTACTCCAAAGGTGCATTTGTTCGGGTTCAATCTCAACTTGTATTTCTTCAACCTCTCAAACAGTTTGTATAAATGATCGAGATGTTCTTCTTCAGTATGAGATCTGGCTATCATGTCATCCACATATACCTCTATTTCATGATGGATCATATCATGGAACAAAACCACCATGGCACGCTGGTATGTTGCCCCTGCATTCTTTAAACCGAATGGCATTACTTTGTAACAGAAAGTGCCCCATTGCGTCACAAACCTAGTTTTCTCCATGTCTTCAGGTGCCATCTTAATCTGGTTATAACCTGAGAATCCATCCATGAATGAGAATACCTTGTGTTGAGCGGTGTTATCTACCAGAACATCAATGTGCGGAAGTGGAAAGTCATCTTTGGGACTTGCTTTATTCAAATCTCTATAATCTACACACATTCGCACCTTACCATCCTTCTTTGGCACTGGTACCACATTAGCAACCCATTGAGGATAAGAAGTAACAGCTAGAAAACCTGCATTAAATTGTTTCATAACCTCGGCTTTGATTTTCTCAGACATTTCAGGACGCATGCGACGAACCTTTTGCTTAACAGGATGACAATCTTCCTTCATCGGCAAACGATGTACTACTATATCAGTATCCAGTCCTGGCATGTCTTCATAAGACCAAGCAAAAATCTCTACATAGTCATGTAACATCTGAATCAATCTTTCTTTGACACTGTTTTCCAAGCCTACTCCTATTTTGACTTCTTTCTTGTCTACTTCAGTACCCAGATTTACAATTTCAATTGATTCCTCATGCGGTTGTATAAGCTCTCCCGACACTTCACAATCTTCCTCACTTCCATCCTCGGCTTGGTAGATCGGATTTTTAAAGCCATAATTAACAGTAGCAGAATTATTATCAACAGGATCCAGAGTGGATATGGATCTGCAATTTGTTACATGAGTGTGTGTAAGAAAACATAGCATATTTGAAAGATGACAGGAAAGATAAAGAGCGCAATATTTGAATGCAAAAAGTCCATTGATTTATTGAATGTGAATATGCTTATGAAAATGACAAAACCCTTAACAAATTAGCTATTGTGCCTCGGGCATAGACATAATGCTTTAAGAAGTTCAATTGTTCATAATAAAAATTACAAAATTTGAAACACTAAAATAAGCAATAACAATTACTCCTGACTAAAGGAAATCGGGATAGTGTCTTCAGCCTTCCAATTATTGAGTCCGTCACCAATTGTTGGGAAAATCCAGCTATCCAAGTCCCAATCGCTATCAGCATCTTCTACAACATTAATCTGATCTTTGGCTATCTTTTCAGAGCTAAACCCCAGGCCAAATTTATCATACTTGTACGATACCTCGATCAGTTGACCCCAGCCAGTACGACCACCATCTTCAACCACGGCTTGAGCATCTTTCAGAGAAATCATAGCAGGAGGAGCACGAATAACCTTGGGCACACGAGAAGTTGGCTTAAGGACACGACTGGTCGGAGGAACTACTTCAAATGACTGAGAAGGAGTCTCAAAGAATTCACCATCCATCTCGACGTATCTGAAGCTATGCACACTACTGACAATATACTCTTCTTCTCCACACACAGTGACAATCTTGCCCTCTATTGGATACCTCAGCTTTTGATGGAGAGACGAAGCTACAACACTTTCCCCATGGATCCAAGGGCGTCCCAGCAAGCAGGAATAGGCAGGACGAATGTTCATTACGTAACAGGTAGTGTTGAAGACTTGAGGTCCTATCTTGATAGGGAGAACCACTTCACCATGGATAACACTCTTCGCACCATCGTAAGCACGCACCACAATGTCACTAGGTTTCAGTTCAATGCTTTTACAGTCAAGCTGATCGAGCACATCTTTCGGTAGCACATTCAAAGAAGAGCCATTATCGATCAACACATGAGACAAGGTGATCCCCTTACACTCAATGGAGATATGCAGAGCTTTATTGTGATTCTTTCCTGCTGGGGTCAGGTCAGCATCAGAAAAGCCTATGCCATTATCAACAACCAAGTTAGCAACATAATTTTCTAACTGATCGACAGATGTCTCCTGAGGTACATGAGCGGTCTTCAAGAATTTTATCAACGCGTTGGCATGAGATTCAGAAGATAACAACAAGGATAACATCAAAATTTTAGACGGAGTATGCCCCAGCTGTTCTACCACATCAAAATCACTCTTACGGATGATTTTCAGCATTTCTTCCATTTCCTGCTTGGCAACATCTTCGGTAGTAACTTCGACTGGTGTCTTTGACTGAGAAGGATTGATTACTGGTCCCTTTCCTCGAGTTTCAGGGGCGGGAGGTGAGATTTCTGGAGAGAAGATCCTTCCACTTCGAGTAATTTTACTAGTCCCAACAAGGTCAATGTCATTAGGATTAGCAGAATTATCATCTTGCTTTATGCCGTGGATGTAAACATCACCTCCATAATTCCACGGAATGGCTTTGCTTGAGGAATACGGTACTGGGCCAGGTGCAGTAATAATTAGGGGAGCTACCTTGGGCTCAGCAGTAATCTTCACAGGCACTCTAGTAGCGGTAATCTTCACTGGAACTTTGGACCTAGCAATCACAGATATTTCTTCAATAGGGTTTTCCACCTTAGGAATCTTTTCAAAGAGAATTGTACGATCATCCATCAGCCGTTGAATACCATTCCTCAACTTCAAGCAATCATTGGGTCGGAGTATATAGAGATCGCAATTTTCAGCACAACCTGGAAATAAACCAGCTTGCGATAAATTCTTCTTGATGATCAGGAGAGGAGATGATAAGTCAGCTACATTAGTAATGTGAGAATTGTCATCCACAACATTAACAGTCTTGTCATGATTAGGCATAGGAGCAATGATGACATTAGGAGTCTCCAGAGGATCAAATTCAATTTCTCCAGCGTCGATCATGTCCTGAATCTTATTCTTCAACAACCAACAATCGTTTGTATCATGCCCGGGGCTATCGGAGTGATATGCACACCTGACATTGGGATTATAACGAGGAGAAGTAGTGTTGGGATTTGCAGGAGGATCTCTGAGGGTAATTAAATTTGCTTTTAGCATACCCTGCAGTGCTTGTGCTAAAGTCATATTGATCTTGGTAAACTGCCTTCTTGGCCTGTCTTATCTGTGTTGGAAGTTTTGAGATGGCGGTGCTGCAATCGTAACTGCTCCAACAGTATGATCACGATTTTTCTTGTTATGACCCCTTTGACCGTACACAGCATTTGATTCATTCTTCCCCTGATAGGACTTTTTGGTGCTTGCAGAGGTAACCGCCTGTATCTTTCCACTTCGAATGCCGCTTTCAACACGTTCACCCGTCAATATAAGTTCAGTGAAACCTGATGAGGAACTTCCCAATATATGGCTATAGAATGGGCCAGTCAGTGTACCCAGGAACATGTCCACTAATTCTTGATCAGTCATAGGGGGTTTGACTCTGCCAGCCAAGTCTCTCCATTTTTGAGCATATTCTTTGAAGCTTTCTTTAGAGCCCATAGTCATATTCTGCAGTTGTAGCCGAGTAGGCGCTAATTCAGAATTATACTGGTAGTGCTTGTAGAAAGTTGTCGCTAAATCAGTCCAGGTGCGGATGTTAGAGCTCTCGAGCTGATAATACCACTCTAACAGTGTGCCAGACAGACTCTCTTGGAAGAAATGGATCCATAGCTTCCTATCAGTGGTATACGGCTGGATCTTTCTCACATAAGCTCTCAGATGCATCTGAGGACAAGACGCACCATCATACTTAGTGAATGCGGGGACCTTGAATTTGCGAGGAATGACCACATCAGAGACCATACCTAAGCTTTCGAAATCCAGACCGGGCGCCTTCTGACCCTCCATAGCTAGCATACGTTCTTCCAGCAACTTATACTTATCATCCTTCTGAGAGTACTGCTCATTTTCAGAATTTTCATAGTCGTCCTCAAGGTTGAAGGGATCAGCATTCTCATCTTCCGAATCATTTTCTATCTCATCTTCTTTATCCTTCGGAATTCCAATCTTGACTCCTGGAGCCTGTCCTTTAAGCCTTCTTCCCGAGTTAATGTAACTCACAGATTTCTTGTCTTTCTTCTTCTCGAGCAATAGAGTCTTCAGTTCCTCCTGCCCCTTGGATAAGTTCAAGATCATCTCCTGGAATTGAGCATTCTGAGCCTGGAGATCCTTGACAGTTTGTTCGAGGGCCATTTTTCTGTTTGAGAGGAAGACCGTGAGAACATTGATCCTTTAGAGTACCTGTTATGCAATGTTATGTTATGCTATGCAATATATGAAATGTTTTCAAGGACTTTTGGAATTTAACTTTGCGTAAACCACCAAAAAGGGGAACTTTTATTAATAATTTCTTTGATCAATGTTCATTACAAGAAAAAATGAAAGCTCAAGTCTCCCAGGGACGGCTTCTTTTTGGGCGGAGATATGCATTGAGACTTCGTTCCTCATTAAGCTGGCTGGTGAGCTCTAATACTTTCTTCCTTTCAGCACAGAACTGAGCTTCAAAAGTATCCCTTTCCTCTCTCAATTGGATCCACAATTTCTTCAATTCTTCAACATTGGTAGGCATATCTGGATAAGGAATGATCGGAGGGGTACCTCATTCAACTTTTGGTTCAACAATCAGAGGTCCGATTGCAAGATATGGCATGATAAGCTCACGAGCTCTGGCGCGTACCCATCTGAGATAAGGTTCCATAGGAATAGAGTTTTTCTGTCATAAAGTACTTCTTTTCACCATGCCCCAAGCTCGTACAAACCTTTGACGGAGACCTTGAGAATCGTTGTCATAGTCAAACATAGTGCCTTGGATAATTATTTCATGTGGACCATCTCTTCGAGCATAACCAAACTGACGTAGGGCTAAAGCAGGATTATAAGTAATACCTCCTCTTATCCCCAAGAGTGGTACGTTAGAGAATTCTCCACAACGGTCAATGATGATAACATTTTCTTTGGGTTGGGGACACACATGGATGTCTGAATGGGAGAGCGACATTATCCTTTGAGACCATTTCAAATTTTGCTCATTCTTCAAGACTGATTGAGGAAGGTGCGAAATAAATCACCTAGATAATAAAGGTACGCAGCACATGAGAGTCCCTTGCCTTTTCATAGTACGAGTGTGAAGGGAATGCAAAATGTCTCCAAGCAAGGTGGGCACAGGGTTATGAGTGAGAAATATCTTAACAGCATTCATGTCTATGAATTGATCCGGATTAGGAAATAGCACCAAACCATAGACTAGTAATGCTAGAACATCTTCGAAAGCATGGACACTCATAGCTTTTAGGAATTCTAGGGCCTTATTTATCAGAAATTTGGCAAGTAAACCCTTAACTTCACTTCTTGTTACCCAATTAGTTTCAATGTCGGACTTTGTCATGTGTAAAGCCGCGGCAACCTCTTCAGACCTCAGAATCTTTTGTAAACCACTGAAAGGTGTTTGATTAAGGATAGGTATCCCAAGTAACTTGGAAAATTCTTCTAATGTGGGTACCAACTGATAATCTGGGAAGGTGAAACAATGATGTTTAGGATCGAAGAACTGGAATAGAACTCTCATCATATCTTCCTTGAAACCGGTGGTAACTAAATTGAGGAGATAACCATGTTTCTTGATGAACTGAGCATGATCGGGAAATTCTGACACTAAATCCTTGAGTTGAGGAGAGGTCGCTACAAAATTGATCCGGATGGTCTTCCTGGAAGCCATTGCCCTACAAAACAGAGCAAAGTTAAATCCCTAAGTCCTCGAAATGGTTAGTACAATGCCATGATGTCATGATGTTATGATGTTATGATGTCAAGTAAGTAACAAGCACAAACAAGTCACACCACAATCATTCCTAGGTTTTAAGGCTTGCATGAGTTCCATAGCTAAGTACCCTCCCCACTGAAGTTTGGTTGGTTCAACCTGTCCTAGAATAGTAACCGGGTTCTAGAAGGATCTCAAATCATTGACCTTTCCTTAAGTCTACTTCAGTGCAACACCAAGCGGTTGACCAAAATTTCCCTAAAGTCCAATCTCAAAGAGTGTAGTATCGAGTATCAACCAACCCCAGTCGGAACCGAAGTCAGTTATCTCACTACTTTATAATGGCTAGGATGAGTCAATTAGGGTTCTAAAGGTCTGGTTAATGCTTTGATGACACCACGCAGACGCCAAATTTTTCCTCAAGTAAACATGAGGAACATCAGGACATCCAAAGTGTCACATTAATCGTAGCCATCATTTTAACCATTCCAGTATACGCCGGACAGTCGCGATGATCTCTTGCTACTTACGTAAGGTACACTAGATCCGGGTGTAGGATCTTTCACTCAAGCATAGAATACCCAAACAATCCCTTAAAAGTAAATCAGACAAAAAAACAATTCGAAAACATAAGTGATCTTATCTTTAAGGTAACCTCTCTTTTTAAGAGTCCCAGCAGAGTCGCCAGTTCTGTGATACGGTGAACTGACTTTGTGTTTTTGCTTTGAAAAGCTATGTTGCGGATAGCAAGAGTCGCCACCGAATTTTCTTTTATCCAATAAGGAAAGGCGGAAAAGAACAGGAAAGACCTTGATTAGATTTTGAGTTCGGGAGGTACATTATACAAAGGGAATGTGTTAGCACCCTTTGTATCCCTGGTTATCCATGGGCTCTTAATTGCTTAACTCACTTATGTTTTCCTTGTTTGAGAAAGTGTTTGAGAAATGTGGTGTGTTTAGAAAATATTTTGAAAGGAGAGTTTAAATTTGTAATGATTCTTGTACGAATGTATACAAAGTGTTTATCTCGTTTGATTTTGAAAGATGTTTAGAAAAATATAACTCGGCGATGATTCTGGTGCGAATGTATATCAAGTGGTGATTTTCTAAAAGATGTTTTGAAAAGTGTGAGGTGTGAAAAGTATTTTAAGCTGTGAGCAAGCATTTAAGAGTTATACCTAACCAAGGTCTTTATAGGTATTTCCTATCCTTAGGAGGGTAAAATTGTCCTTACTATTGAGAAGTAAGTAGTCTTATCCTTTGGATGTAAAGGGACATCGTGGGGTCGTCGATTGGTCATTGAAGGCAACATTTGTAAGGATACCTTAGCATTCGAAGGGACGATCATCATTTAATCGTAGGCTACAACGAAGGGTCATCGAGGGACAAAGTCATATATTCGAAGGCAACGTTCGAGGGACAAGGTTATATATTCGAAGGCAACGTTCGAGGGACAAGGTCATATATTCGAAGGCAACGTTCGAGGGACTATGATTTATCTTGTAGGGACATTGACCTTTTGATCAAAGGGACTATGACTTATCTGTTTAGGGATGATGATGATTTAATCGAAAGGGTCTTTGCTAAGGGTATCCCCACATTCGCGGGACATAACCGTAATATCGTAAGGCAACAAAGAGAGGGTTACCCTAGAGGTGCAAGTGTGGAAATGATTGGATTCGGATATATTATCTTGAATTAATTTATCTAAGTTCGATTATTTATCTTTCCATGCAATCCTATTAGCATACATCTAGACAGTTATATTCACAGTATGGAAAAATTAAAGTGCGAAAAATAAGACTACGCTATTACATGGCTTCGGGATGGGGGTACATAATTTAAAAGGGGATATAAAATATCTAAATCTTAATTAAAGAGTACAAAATTAAAAGAAAGAAAAAAAAATATATAATTAGATTTTTATTATCCAAAATAGCCCATTTTAATTAATTAAGTGATATATGAAAATTTAATTAATAAACTAGATTAAATTATATCCTAGTTTAAATAATAGAAAAATAGTGGTGAATTAATTATAGTGGAAAGGGAGTAAACATAGTTTTAAAAACACTGAAAAGATAAAAAATAGGTCCTAGAGGCTCGAACCCAAAACCTCTACGTTGCAGTGAAGGGGGAGCTACCAACAAGCCATGTTGGTCCATTCGTTATTTATTCGCCTTCATTAAAATATATATTAATTCTACATGGATTTTTCCCTTTTGACACAACACCACCATGCATGTTACAGCTTTCTCTCTTACGGCAAGTTACTTTATTTTTTCTAATGCTGTTTCTTTCATGTGAATATAACAAACCTGTAACTTCATCTTATATCAAACCACACACATAAAATAAGATCACATGTAATCATCATGCAATAATAAAAATAGCCATGCACAAATCAAGAAGCTTATATTATTTTACTCATGTATTAGTTCTCTTTACTGCAAGTGATAATGATAAAACAAACCTTACACATACATGTTAAAGACAACCAAGGATTTATATTATCACCATTATATCATCATCATCATTATTATGTAATAACAGCATGTGAAATAAACATAATCATGCTAGAAACAACACTCATATAATAATAATTAAATTACAGATATAATTCTTTAATCATGCAAATAGAATTTCTCCAACATGCTATGACATATCAAGAACAGATGCATACTTGAATAAAGCAATATCAACATCCACCAAACCATGAATACATCATCTCAATATATATATTAAATCAATATTATTCATGCATGAATTAAGGAGTATCGCAAGATAATCATGCTGGATGCAAATTCCCTAATGAACACTTACTGGGGATTTGATTCTTCTAGCTTGCTCATTGTATGTGTGTTGTTCTTATTCAGGCTATGAGTGCTTTATGGTTGCTTCTCTTTTCCTTACCCGTGAACCTTCTTGCTTCTGCCTTGCCTTGTGTATCTTCTTCTGCTGTATCTCTCCTCTTTTCCCTCTTCTTTTTTTTTCTCTCGCTGCAGCCATATGAAGTATTTATAATGGTGTGGATTAGGGTTTAACCTTGCTAAATATTTGGATCCCTTCCTATACTTTAGGATCTCACCATATAATTTAGGAGAGTTAGCTCTAACATTTTGCACAATTAAAATTTAAATTTTTGTTATTAAATTAGAGCCAAAACTATTTTTATAAAACAAAACCATCATATGATAAATAATACTATGATTATTTATATATTTTTGGTTTGGATTTGGTCTTAAATAGTTATTATTATAAATAAATATTTATACAAATATTATTATAAATAATGAATAATTTAAATGACTTTTAACAAATAAAAATTAATTTAAATTTTAGTTACATAATTGAATTAAAATTTAAACCTATTTCTATTTTTACTTTCATCATTTAAAAAATCAAAATTATTCTTACTTATATCAACCAAAATTATTTTATAATTTATGGGCTTTAAAAAAATGTTACTCTTATAAATAAATTTTATTAAGTAAAAAACGTGAATTACTAAATAAATACTATTTATAAATAATGAATAAATGGAACATGAGTCACTAAATTATAAAAAATAGTTATTATAATTTAATGAGCTTTAACAAATATAATTAATTTAAAATTTTAATTATACAATTAAAATTCAAATCTATTTTTATTTATCATTAAATTAAAACTATTTTATTTATATATATAAAATTTATTTATATCATACAGATAACCAAAATCATTATTATTTTTTATATCTGTATCACATAATAAATAAATTAAAATTTATAACTTATATGAGAATGTATGCTAATGAATGAATGCAAATGTGAAATGAATGCCATGCATGTATCAATTTATCATAAAAATTAACAG
The DNA here is from genome assembly GCF_024323335.1 of Lathyrus oleraceus. Taxonomy (NCBI): domain Eukaryota; kingdom Viridiplantae; phylum Streptophyta; class Magnoliopsida; order Fabales; family Fabaceae; genus Lathyrus; species Lathyrus oleraceus. Next base: position 486,984,429 of record NC_066580.1, on the reverse strand, counting down.
GCAAATTTTGGGGTATGACACCCACAAATAAGCATTTGTCAGATTTGGGCTCAAGCTTAGTTGAAATTTATCGTTTCACATAAACTTCGCAACCCCAAATCTTCATGTAAGACATATGTGGTTTCTTACCACTCCATATCTCATATGGTGTCTTTTCAACCTTTTTGGATGGAACACGGTTAAGTGTGTAAGCTGTTGTCAATAGTGCATGTCCCCAAAAGGAGTTTGGAAGATCGACGTGACTCATCATGGATCGGACCATGTCCAATAGGGTTCGATTTCTTCTCTCAGATACACCATTCCATTGGGGTGTTCCAGGAGGAGTAAGTTGGGATAGGATCCCACACTCTTTCAGATGGTCATCAAACTCTAGGCTTAAATACTCACCACCTCGATCTGATCGAAGAGTTTTAATATTCTTACCTAGTTGGTTTTGTACTTCATTCTTGAATTCCTTGAACTTTTCAAAGGACTCTGGTTTGTGTTTCATTAAATACACATAACCATATCTACTGAAATCATCAGTAAATGTGATGAAGTACTGAAAACCTCCTTTGGCTGGTATGTTCAGTGGTCCATATACATCAGTATGTATGAGGGCCAAAAGATCATTAGCTCTTTCACCTTTTCCTGTGAATAGAGACTTTGTCATCTTTCCAATTAAACAAGATTTGCATGTCTCATATGATTCATAATCAAAAGAGTCCAAGAGTCCATCTTTATGGAGTTTGGAAATGCGTTTCTCATTTATGTGGCCTAATCGATAATGCCAAAGGTAAGTTGGATTTAACTCATTAGGTTTCATCCTTTTAGTATTAATGTTATAAATAGGCATTTCAAGATCAAAGACATATAGTCCATTGTTCATTTGTGCAGTAGCATAGAATATTTCATTCAATTCAATTCAATTCATAAGTTCCTACGGCTAAGGCAACAATCTTTGCTCCATTGCCAACTCGTAGGTCAACTTCACCTTTTGCCAAATCTCTACTTCTTTTCAGCCCCTGAAGTTGAAGTCTCTACTCCATTCTTCATATCTTCCAGGTACTTTGGGCAGTTCCTCTTCTAGTGTCCGGTCTTACCGCAATGGAAGCAGGTGCCTTCTTTTGCTATGCCTTCACTAGGCTTTAAAGCAACAACGGTGGGTTTAGGTTTGGCAACTTCCTTGCCTTTCCCTTTATCACCCTGCTTAGTGGGCCTTTGTTCTGTCTCTTTCCATTTCCGATCATCAGAATGGACTTCCCTTTTGACTTCAGATTCTGCTCGGCAGTTCTTAACATGGCGAGCAGTTCAGGAAGAGATTTGTCCATATCATTCATATTGAAATTTAGGACAAATTGACTGAAACTATCTGGCAACGATTGCAAGATCAAATCAGTCGCAAGTTCCTTTTCGAGGGGAAAACCCAATCTCTCAAGGTTTTCCACATACCCAATCATCTTGAGTACATGTGGACCTACAGGGGCTCCCTAAACTAACTTGCCTTGAAAAAGGGCTTTTGAAACTTCAAACCTCTCATGCCTTTCTTGCTCTTGATTGAGCATTTTCAGGTGTTCGATCATATCGAACGCTGACATGTTCTCATGTTGTTTTTGCAATTCTGAGTTCATGGTAGCCAGCATGAGACAAGCAGTTTCATTGGCATCATCGACATGCTTCTTGTAAGCATCTCTTTCTGCCTTAGGTACAGAACTAGGAGGCTCCTCTTCAGGAACAGGTGTCTCCAATACATACAGCTTTTTATCATGTTTGAGGACAATCCTCAAGTTTCGGTGCCAATCCAGAAAATTTGTCCCAGACAATTTTTCCTTATCAAGGATTGATCGCAAAATGTTGTTAGAGGTGTTTGCTGTCATGGTAATCTACATAAGGATTAATGAAAATATAAGTATCATTGACATATTTAATTAGGCCTTTAATTAAATATGCTCCCACTATTTTACTCAAAACAAATGACCCTCATCACTTGATTCGGAAAATCCCGTTGGAAGATTTTCTAGTGGGTCGAGATCCATATTTCACTTCGTTTTAAGTCCGCGTCGGCGGATTACACAAAACTAGGTTATTTAGGTAGGAACTCCTTCCAATTGTATCTCATACAACTCTCGAAAATTTCAGTTGGGTGAATAACTCCTTATTCCAATCCATCATATGGATCATTCCCAACTCTTGCTTCTAAACATATATAATAAAATTATAATTAAGTTTGACTCATCATTTTAGCAGTTGGATATTACAATTATCCCATCGCACCTTAACTAATACAAAACATGTACCTCGCGTATGCGAAACCTACATTATTCGATACTAGTCTTGATGAGTGCTAAAACTTGGAAAGCAAACATATATAATATTCTCATAATTTGTTTAGTTAAGTTTGACCAATTGTTTTAACAGTTGGATATTACAATTATCCCATCGCACCTTACTAATATATAGATCATGCACCTCGCGTAGGCGAAACCTACATTATCCGATATTAGTCTTGATGAGTGTTAAAACTTGGAAAGCATAAACTTAATATTTAATTTGAGGGAATTATAATTTTTCTGATCTCACCGGCTTGTTTATCATATAAACCGTCTCTCACATGCATCAACATACATTCACATGCATCAACATACATACATACATAATGAAACAGTTATGGCCCCTAGCGCAATTGTTCTCCCAAGCCAATGAGAGAACCTAAGCTAACCTAACAATGATCTAAGCTTCTCCAAGCAAGATCTTCAAGGTTGTCCTCTTTTGGAACTGACTCCTTTGCTTTCTTCATAACATTACATTACATAAAGAAACTCGTTTTACATACGAGGGAGTGAGATGAGAAAAGAAGTTACATTTGGGAGATTAAGAGAGAGGCACGACACGCAGGTCATATTTTAAAACCCAAAGCAGAATAAAGGAAAACTAAGGCCATAACCGATCACCACAAGACAATAATAAACACTTTATTATTATTATTAATTCCTTTAATTAATTAAAATCAAATTAAATTTCGACGACCGATCACACTACGCAGAGTTAGTCGGGGGTCCGCCGAAATTTTTAATGAACAATTCATTTAAAATCGACGTCGCTTTTCGCATTAACACTTGATACTTTAAAGCACTGAGTTAGTGAATTTTGCCTTGCGTTAACCGGTTAACCATATGCGTTAACCGGTTAACACTGTTTGAAATCTGTTCAAAATTGTTTTCTGCCTTGTGTTAACCGGTTAACCAAATGCGTTAACCGGTTAACACTGTTTGAAAATCTCTTGGAAAACGGTTTTCCGTCTTGTGTTAACCGGTTAACCAAAAGCGTTAACCGGTTAACACTGTTTGAAAAACTCAAAAATTTTATTTCGTATTGCGTTAACCGGTTAACCATACGCGTTAACCGGTTAACACTGTTCCAAAAAGTGTTTAGAAAGCACAACTCTTGTGCAGTCACAACCCCAATCGCATAACTCTCTGACAACACAATCCTTGTGCCGTCACTAACCCTGATGCACCAATTTCAGACTGTCAAACACATCTCGATTGTTAATTCAGTATGATTGATCAACACGTCATTGCTTCACCATACTAATGTCGGATCAAGAAGCAAACGACCATTGATCGCTCAAAGGAAAACAATCATTGAGTGTTTGAATGAACGAAACGAGAACACTATATCATATATAATGTATTTTTCATCAGGATTACATATATCATATATATATAACTTGATCGATCTTAATTTAATCTTTGATTCATTCTGTCTTTAATCATATAATTACAGAACAAAAACAATTATCAGATTCATGGTTTCGTAAGTGGCTCTGATACCACTGAAGGAGAATTGCCATCCAAGGCACAGCGGAATTTAAAATTTTCTCCATTTAGTGATCCTCACGAATGGGCATGATCAGTGATAGAATCGTTACCTCTTGTGGCGATTCAAACCTTTGGTGCAGATCTCTTGTAACGATCAAAACCTTGGATACAAATCCACGGAGCGATCACGAACGTTGAACGATGACAACGTCTCTACTCAGTCCACACGAACGGATTCCTTCAATCTCAGTGTTAGCTGGTACGAATGAAGGCTTTGAGTGAGAGAGAGAGAGAGGGAAACGAAATTCCTAGTCTTCACTTGAGTGTTAGTCTGAATGGAGTGACAATGCTTCTACCCAAGGGGTTCTATTTATAGAACCACTTGTGTGGGCTTCAAGCTAAAAAGCCCACTTAAGTGTATTTTGGCCCATATCTCATAATATGCCAAAATCACTTAAGTATTTGGTACCTTACCATATTTCGTATTCCACTTAAGTGCACCGTACCTTACGATGTTCCTTAGTTACTCTATCTCTCATCAATCCGTCCTTTGTGTGTGACCCTGTAGGTTTTCGCGACGTTGGCAATTATAGTAAATCACGCATTTAACATAATAAACAGTGAGCGGTATCTAGCAACACATCACTGCTACCCAAGACACGAAAATGTCATGTGATCTTACAAAACCTCATGTGATAATAATTATGTGTATAATTACCCCTTTGCCCTTGTGTCTATATTGAACACAAGGTATAGACCGTGTCATCCTTGTCCAGTTCAATATTGGGCCCATAGACATTTATCCTGTTACGCAGGATGGGCAAATTCCATCTAGGTCACTCATGTCCCTCAGCATGCTTCGTGGAGTACCCATCAACTGTCTTTATGGTTATCCAGTTACGGACAATGTTGGATCAGCAATAAAGCACTCGACTCTACATCTAGGATCCATAGTGGTTTCAGGTCGAAGAGTGGTATACACTATTATCACCATGAGAATAACTTATGACACTTTGCATAACTTTCTATATAGTATTCTCATAGCGGGTCAATCCGGTATAAATATTACTCTTAATATTCATACCTATGTTTAAGACTTGATAACACTTTATCCATGATCCATGAGATGTGATCATCAGTCTACAAACATAATAGTCTTAATGCTTTAATGTTATCCCACTTCACACTAAAGCTTGACTACGGATACTTTAAGAATAGTGTCCTTATGTTTAATGTGCTCTCATGATTAAGTCACACTTAATACATTAAACGGACTATCTATTCCAGGGACTTTATTAATCAACCATAATAAAGAAAAAGCCTTTTATTAATTAATAAATAGTTCGATACAAGTACCAAAAGTATTGGCCTCTAGGGCTTACACCAACAGAGGTCACTTTTCAAGTTTGACTTTGGTCAACCATGGAAGACTGATTTTTTGTTGACCAATTTCTTATGAGGTCTTACTTAGTGATTATCATTGGATTTTGTTCTATTTGTTTCGAGACACCGCAATTCAAATTTATTCAGGATTCAAGTTCATATCCAAGCATTCAAGGTCATTTCAAATTCGAATTTGGAGGGAAAGAACTTATTCTTGAGAATAAAGTCACATTACATTCAAAATCCAAAATTTTCATTAAAAACATCCAAAATTTCATTACAAAAGAGTCAAAATCAAAATTCTACACAATTATACACGTTTGACCTAGAGTTGACTTTTGGTCAATTGTTGATTTTTAGGTGAAACAGTTGATCAAAGGCAAACTACCTAATCCTACTTTCCTATTCATCCTTAAGACATTTCTTTTCTTATGTCCCCAAGTCTTCAAGTCTCCAAAACCTCTCCATGAGCCATGATGCCATTCTATGTATGCCATGCCTTGATGGTGCTATTTTCAAGCCAAGTCTTGTTCATTCCATCATATGCCATCAGCCCTGCAACAATGCAAACCAAGTCATCACACAAACATGAACATAATGCAATCATCCAAATTAAATAATTCCAATTAGCATATCATTGCAACATCACTAAGTATCAATCCTAACAAGCTAACATAACTAAACAACCTGCCAATGTTATCTCCTAACTAACATCTTTAGCACTAACTAATAAAGACCGATAACAGTTCAACAAGCCCTTGACTAAAATAGCAATCCCATATTTAACCTAACTTCATATTCACTAATAGTTAGCATGATGACCAATTAACACAACAAAAGTTGGTTCACTAACCAACAAGATATCACATTTCAAGCACAGTCAATCTACCTCAATGTACATGCATAACTAACATCGTTTTATAGCAGTTCAAAATCACAACAGTTCAAATTGACCATTTTCAACCTACAAACCATTAATTGGTTCATTAAGATAACAACTAGATGTTTCCAAACTAAGTCCATAAACACACTAACACAATTCCACAACTTCATAACAAACATTACCATAAGCAACTAGCCTTCATAACAACTCCAATTTGAACTAATTTTCACTAACTGTCATACATCTCCAACTAACTAATCTTTCCTAACTTTAATTCATTAACACTCTATAACAAGTTCAACATAACCAATCATTTCACTAACAGTTAAAAATTACTAATTGTCACATTAACTATCCAATTGCAACTAACATCTATTAGCTAACTTTCATAGTAATCTCTACTAACTAATTCCATGATAACAATAACAATTCAAGCTAACTCACTAACCACCAAAGTCCTAACTCATTAACTGTCACTAACAGTTAACTAATTTTACATCCTAACTTAGTTTAATTAACGCCTAACTGAATTTCTCAAATCAACTAAATCATAACTGTCAATAATTCAAAATATTAACACCAAGTTAACAGGGTTAAGTCTCCTAACTAATTCACAGATGAAACCAATTAACAATAACCCCTGACCTAACTGTAACTACCCTTCCCTAACAACTGACCAAAACAGTTACACTTCAATCTCTATATAACAACATTCAGATTCAATCTCTTGGAACTCCATCGACTTGTGGGTATAAGCCCTAGAGGTCAATACTTTTGGTACTTGTATCGAATTATTTATTAATAATAAAAGGCTTTATTTATTGATTATGTTTGTTTAATAAAGTCCCTAGAATAGCTAGTCCATTTAATGTATCAAGTGTGACTTGATCATGAGATCCCATTAAACATAAGGACACCATTCTTAAAGTATCCGTATTCGAGCTTTATTGTGAAATAGGATAACATTAAAGCATTAAGACTATTAAGTATATAGACTGATGATCACATCTCATGGATCATGGATAAGGAGTTATCAAGTCTTAAACATAGGTATGAATATTAAGAGTAATATTTATACTGGATTGATCCTCTATGAGAATACTATATAGAATGTTATGCAATGTGTCATAAGTTATTCTCATGGTGATAGTGGTGTATACCACCCTTCGACCTGAAACCACTATGGGCCCTACATGTAGAGTCGAATGCTTTATTGTTGATCAAACGTTTCCCATAACTAGATGACCGTAAAGACAGTTGATGGGTACTCCACGAAGCATGTTGAGGGACATGAGTGACCTAGATGGAATTTTCCCATCCTGCTTAACAGGATAAATGTCTAAGGGCCCAATATTGAACTGGACAAGGATGACACGGTATATGCCTTGTGTTCAATATAGACATAAGGGCAAAAGGGTAATTGTACACATAAGTATTATCACAAAAGGATTTGTCAGGTCACATGACATTTTCGTGCCTTGGGTAGCAGTGATGTGTTGCTAGATACCACTCATTGTATATTATGTTAAATACGTGATTTAATATAATTACCAATGTCGCGAGAATCTACAGGGTTACACACAAAAGTACAGATTAATGAGAGATAAAGTAAATAAGGAATACCATAAGGTACGGTGCACTTAAGTGAATTGTAGAACATCGTAAGGTACGGTGCACTTAAGTAGAATACGGAATATGGTAAGGTACCACGCACTTAAGTGATTTTGGTATATCATAAGATATGGGCCACATAAACTTAAGTGGGCTTTTTAGCTTCCAGCCCACACAAGTGGTTCTATAAATAGAACCCTTGTGCAGAAGCACTGTATTAGATGTAATTTCGTTTCTCTCTCTCTCTCTCTCTCACACACACACACTCACTCAAAGCCTTTATTCGTAGCAGCTAGCACTGAGACTGAAGGAATCTGTTCGTGTGGACTGAGTAGAGGCGTTGTCACCATTCAATGTTCGTGATCACTCCTTAGATCTGCATCAAAGGTTTCAATCTCCACAAGAGGTAACGATTCTATCACTGATCATGCCCATTCGTAAGGATCACTAAAGGAGAAATTTTTATTTTCCGTTGCGTTTTGGATCACTATTCTCCTTCACTAACAGTTAACTAATTCTACATCCTAACTTAGTTTAATTAATGCCTAACTGAATTTCTCACATCAACTAAATCATAACTGTAAATAATTCAAAACATTAACAACAAGTTAATAGAGTTAAGTCTCCTAACTAATTCACACATGAAACCAATTAACAATAACCTCTGGCCTAATTGTAACTACACTGCCCTAACAACTGACCAAAACAGTTACACTCCAATCTCTATATCACAACATTCACGTTCAATCTCTTGGAACCCCATCGACTCTGCAAATTTCATTCTCAAATTATTCCCTCTTTGCATCCAATCTCTCTTCTTCCTCACCAACACCTAATGCTTGAAATTTCCATTTATTGAGTAGAACTTCACATTGAAGTTATGCCTCAATTGAGCTGAGTCTCTCTCTCTACACACTCCACACTCTAAGCACTACTCATTTCAATCAAGAGAAAGACCACAATTTCAGTTCCTATAAACTAGATTCAAGCAGAAGAAGAAGGAGAAGAAGAAGAAATTGTTACAGGAAAAAGTTGAAGATTCAAATTATTACTTGACATATCTTTGGTCTTCCATCTTCAGCAGCATCTCCATCTATATATTCAACAACTTCCAAGGCGAACCTCAACCTTGCAGGTTGGTGAATCTTTCCATTTTTTCCTTTATTTTACTTTAATCGTGATAACATAATGTAGAGTAGACTGAGGGGAATCAAAGCGCCAAGGTTGAGTGGCTTGATTCCCTTCCGATTTCATTTAATTTCTATTTGAATAGGTTAGGGTTCTTGAGGTTTGGGGGTTAAGTTTGATGTATTCATTGAAAATATGATAAAATGTATTTGAGAATTAGAGAGACGTTCTAGGTTTTTCTGCCGCCTTCAACGTGGCAGAGCGATTTTTGGTCAGTGTTAATGTGCGATAGAGGGAGGGGATGTCTAATGAAGTGAAATGGAAATGGAAATGAATTGCTTCTGAATCCTTTCAATTTTCTTTTTTCCTTCACATTGGGCCTTACAAGTCCAATCCCAAGGAATTTTGCTTCACTATACCTTATACTTGCCTATACACACACCCTTTTGTGAGGATCAAACACGTTTCAACCTCTGATGCTAAGCCCATATGGCTTTACTGCATGTACCCTGCCTGTCTCACCTCACGCCTTCTCTGAATTCAACAAAAGAGGAATTTTGGGCCTCTTCACTACATGGGCCTGCCGCCCTTTTTGCTGGACATACTCCATAATCCAGATGCATACCCCATGCAAAAGTGGAATTTTATTTATTAATCATTTGTTCATTATTTTCCTTTTTAAATATTTTTCCTACACATAAAAACACTTAAAAATTCACTATAAAAACAGTATAATTTTTTTTTAGATTAGATTTTAATTAGGATTAGTTTTTAATTTTGATTAATTGATTAGAATCTTTAGTTTAATTTCATGATTGATTAAAGATTAAGATTAACATTAATTAACCTCAATTTTTAATGCCTTCTTTCTTTCTCTTAATTTCGTGTGCTTAATGAATAATTTTTAATATGACCATGTCCCAGATTAATTAGTTGACCAAATTTACCTTTGATTAATTAATTACTTGCCTTGTGACTAGACTTGTCTTAGATTTTCATGAACAATTACATGATTCCCCTTAGGAATCACATTCAATTGAGTGATCATAAGTCCCTTGATCACTTGATTGAAATGGGAACTCTACACTTGCATCTCCCTTCAAGCCAATCTCAAGTCAAACATTCACATTCAAGACTCTGAAGACATAAGAACATCAAAACCTTGATCATTGCTGAGCTTCATCCATTCAAACACATTACCTTATCCTTTTTAAAACAAACAAAATACTATTCTCTTCCAAAACACATGTTAGTTATGATGTGAATTGTGCGTCACGAGCCTTAAGCAATGGAGAAGAATGAGAGGGTTTTTTCCTATCATTGTTTTGAGTATCTTTGAATACTTAATGTAGGCCTCAGTTATTCAAAGTATTCTCCATCGTCCATTGACTTTAGTGAAATTCAAATCAAACAACGTTCAAACTTTCTTCCCTATAGACAACACTTCAACAATCAACATCAATGATACCTATCTCGTTAGACCAAACACTATTCTTTTTAAATACCCATACACTCTCGAGGTTACTCACCTTCTCTTAGTTAATCACCTCCTATATATGTTAATAAGCTTCTCATGGTTAAACACCCATATCTGAAGCATGCTCCTATGTTTAGGTTAATCATATTCTCATGGTTAAAACCTTTTATGCATTGTCCTGTGAGCTTCGTGCTCAGGAAAACCTTTTCATGCATTGCCATGTGAGCTTCGTGGTCAGGGAAACATTTTCATGCATTTCCCTGTGAGACCCATGCCCAGGAAAACCTTTTTCATGCATTTCCTTGTGAGACCCATGCCCAGGCAAACCTTTTTCATGCATTTCCATGTAAGCCCCTTGCTTAGGCAAAAATCATGCCATGTAAGCTTCATGCTTAGGAAAATCATTCATGCCCTGTAGGCTTCGTGCTTAGGCAAATACCCTTTTCTTGTAGGTATTGATCCTTGGATCTAGGAAAAAACCTACATATATGCATTGGATAATCACCATCTATTGGTTAAACGCCATACTCTTTGGTTCAGATACACCACTTCATGGGTTCAAAATAACATAATCCTGGTCCAAGAAATACTTTCACCATGTCACAAACCTTTCCAATTCATTAACAACAATAATCATTTTCATAAAAGAACAGTTATAGTGTGTTCCTTAGCAGTCAGACTAAAAGCTTAGAGCATCTGAACGAGGATAAGAATCAACTAATATCTATACACTTCTAGGATACGATTACAACTGTTCCCTAAAAATAACTGATAAATACATATTTATGTACCATGAATTATGGAGCTCTCATTTCTCATTGCACTATGAGAATACGTAGGCACGAGAGTTTGAATCCTTGGCGAGCACATTAATAAATAAACTTATTTTCCCCATTTATTAAGATCAGTTGCAAGTAAGCTTTAGATAATAACACCCATACACGCAAAGAATAATCAAAATGGTTATCGTTGAGTAAAATGGATGTGAGGGTTGATAACACCTTCCCCTTGTATAACCAACTTCCTTACCCTTTTTCTCTTTCCCTTGGATTTTATAGATATATTACCTTTCCTTTAGAATAAATAAATTTTGGTGGCGACTCTGTTGTATCTTTACGCGTGCGATGCACTTTGGTATTCTTCGCGGTGCGACATGTGTCTTATGATGTTTGTGGTTGAATGACTAGTAATGCTCATAGAAGTGCAAAGTATTTTGTTACCTTTACCGATGACCGCTCCATCAAGGTTTTTTTGTAGTCCATAAAAACAAAGACTATATGTTTGTAGTATTTAGACGATTTCATGTTATTGTTAAGTGAGAAATTGGTAAGAAGTTAAAATGTGTTCGCACTGGCAATGAAGGGAATTAATGAGAGCTTTTAAACATTATTGTATGAGAAATGGATTTTAACATGAAAGATCTGTTACGAAGATGCCTCGAAATAATGGAATGGCTGAAAGGATGAACATAACTCTTGTTAAAAGAATGAGAACAATCTTATATCATGCTAAGTCATCTAAAGTTTTTAGGGGTGGATCTTTAGTAACTACTGTTGATTTGATCAACTTATCCTCTTTTACTCCATTGAATGGTGGTGTTCCAAAAAAAGTTCTTGACATGTAAAGTTGCATTCTGCAATCATTTTAAGGTGTTCTATTTCAAAGAGTTTGTCCATGTCCCAAAATATGTGAGGTTAAAACTCAACTCCAAGTTGCAGGAAAACGTCTTCTTGGGATATTGAAATAAAATGTTATGGTACATGTTATAGGATCTTTTTGAGAAAAATATTATTAGAAGAAGAGATGTTGTCTTCTTTAAAGACCATAATATTAAAGAGATTCAATAGGGAATTAAGTTTGTTATTTTAGAGAATGTCCAATTAACTTGGATCCAATTCTTGTTCTAGAGCATTACGGGGAAATGAACTAAAAGATAATAAAGATGTAAAAGATGAATATAAAATTGATAATGATCCAGCTAAAGAAGTAAGACATGGTAATATGACCAATGTTTACAATGAATATATTATTGAAGACTATGAGTATGAATATCATGATACTCAAGAGCCCTAAATATGAAGTTTGTGCAAGATGCATACACCTTAAACTAATACCCTAAAATGGAGTATATTTGCTACTTACTAATGGGTGAGAACTAGAGTCTTATGAAGATGGTATGCTAGATGACCATAAGGATGAGTGAATGAAATACATTCAAGAAGAAATACAATCCATGCACGACAAATTTACTTATAAGTTAGTAGATTTAGCGAAATGTAAAATAACACAAAAAATAGGCGTACAAGTTGAAGACTGTGGATAATAGATCACAACCTAGGTATAAGGCAAGATTAGTCATGAAAGCCTTAAATATAAATAAAGGTATCGACTTTGAAGATATTTTTTCACAAGCGATAAACTTATAATCTATTCAGGTAGTACTTGGTTTAGCTGCAAGTTTGAATCTAGATGTTAAGAAGTTAGATGTAAAGAATGCATTTCTTCAAGGAGATTTTGAAGAAGAAATTTACATGGAGCGGTTTGATGGGTTGAAAGTTAAAGGCAAAGAATATTTAGTTTATTAATTGAAAAATAGTTTATATGGACCTAAGCATACACCACACCAATGGTACAAGAAATTTGATTTCTTCATGATTGAGCATCAATATTGAAATATCAAACACTATTTAAATCACTTCTCCCTTACACGACTCATGCTTTAGGGGATGTAAACTATTAAAAATTTCTTAAATCACCATTCCCTTACATGCCTCATGCTTAAGGGGATGTGAACCAATACATCAGTAATGGCCCTAACTTTACTATAATCAACAAAATCTGGCCCTTTGCTTTAGAGCATGTTGAACCCTCAGAGAGTACTTATCCGTGATTGGGCAAGGTGAAGTCAACTTAAGTCATATTGACTAGGTTACCATAATATGATATGAGGCCGAGATCATCCAACTATGAGTTGGGTTACCCATGTATTGGCATGGGATTTCGACATCATTAAACTTGACATGAGGAAAAGAGATTTGGAAAATACTTGATAAAATAATGATGCGTGATAGCATTTCGATGAGAATGATCCTTAGCCAAAGGTGTCAAAATAGATATGTTAAACATGAAAAATGGTAACTTGGCATGTTTTCTCAGACTATAGAGGATGACATTCTCAGAAATTCGACAAGGACTATTGGTTGATAGTGGAAGTTTGAGCAAAATAATAAGATCAGATTGAGTAACTGTTTCTTGGTCTTATCCATGCACGGGAGAAACATGGAGGCAAGCTAGAAGGGTGAAAACCATGCAACTAGATATGTGTAGATCACTATGAATAGAGTTGTTATATGAAGTTACTTATGTATGTGTGTGTGTGTCTATATATATATATATATATATATATATATATATATATATATATATATATATATATATATATATATATATATATATATATATATATATATATAAGGATCCAGTGTTAGGATTCAGGGTGACAATATCATTACAAAAACTCAAAGTACCAAGATAAGAGTGAGAAACGAGTCAGTGAGAAAACATATTTGATCATGCACACCACTCTTTACATATTTAAGGCTTAATTACAATTTTGGTCCCCATATTTTATCTTTTATTGGGTTTTTGTCCCCCCCCCCCATTTTAAATACCACGATTTTGGCCCTTTTTTAAGTTTTGTGTTGGATTTTGGTCCATTTTGAGGACAAAAAACCAATACAAAAACTTAAAAAATGGACCAAAAACGTGATTTTTAAAATGGGGGGATCAAAATCCAAAAGATAGTAAAATAGGAGAACCAAAGTTGCAATTAAGCCTTACATATTTAAGCAAAGTATTTTTTTATTACTTTTCACATTCCTTTTTCAGCAATTTACTTGTCTTTGATCGTACATTTTACAAGGATTCGACGCAGTCGAAATCCCTTGCTTTTCTTTACAAGTCATTATCTTTATTTCCTCACAAAGTTAAAATATATTATACATTTACAACAAATAATAAAAAACTCTTTTAAGAATTTATGCAAATATGCTCTATGATTCACTAGTCGATCCTTCAAGTAACTTTTCTAAAATACGAGAGAATATTTACCAAAAATAGGAGTAAAGAAATTGTCAGGCCCAATGGGACGCCTGTGCAAAATTTCTAAGTTTATAATTATTATGCTTTTCTTTTATAAATTGTTCTCCATGCATGAAATTTTCTTGGTATTTGTGTAGGTATGCGTTTAAGAAGTGGAAAAGCTCTGCCTAACATGACATGTCAAATACTCAAGTGGCTGACTTCGCTTCAAGATAGCCAATTTTTCTGCAGAAAGGGCCCCAATGCTACTCGACGAAACTCCAACCATCAAATTGTCAGCCATAACAGAGGTTTGAGTTCGAGCGTGCTTTTCGTCTGCATTAGCCTTTACCTCTTTTAGGCCTTCAACACCATCAGGGTTAATGGCGAGATTTCCTTCTCCCTGGGGATCATTTGGTCCTTCAACTGTATGTAAATCAGCCACAAGGGTTTCCTTGTCTTCAACTAGCTCATCCTCAACCATAGGGTCTGGATCACCTTTGGCCCCATCTTCTTCGCTCGAATCGGTTTCATGACTAGAGTCATTGGTATGAGAATGTGAGTAGCAGTTTTTGGTGGTGAAGCGTCAAGGTTGATTAATCTCACTTATAGACCCCTTTTTAGAGGATGGTCGGTAAGTAGGTTTGCCAGCTCTATTCAAAACATCAGGCGCAGAGACAGGCATGGAGGAAGCCATTTTCTTGGGTAGAATGGCAGTGCTTGCACCACCCTAAAATCAATACGATCAGCAGGTATAAATGGATAAAAGAGGCAAACGGGTTAAATAAAGTAAGGAGAAGTGTGTTGTATCTTATCACCTTCGACCCCAGGGATAGAGTTATCGCTCTCACTTTGGGCCGCTGCTACTCTTGCCATTCCCTCAAGAGTGTGTTCTTGGATAATAAGTGCAATAGGTCTTTTCCTTGGAAGTTTGACCGGTGGTTTGTCCGAAACATCAGTGGCCTTCGGCTGTGACTTCCTTTTCCTAGAAGTGAGGTCGAGAATAGGCGACAAGTCATCTTCGTCAGATTCTACGATGATGGGGGTAGCAGTAGGCTTTTGGATTCTTAAGGGACTCACCGGAGGTTTTCGAGGAGCCTGAGCCAGGAATGAAATATTAATATCATCAAGGTATAACACGGACAAAAGAACAAGGAAAAAGGGGTACCTTTACAGGCTTGTTGCCTCCTTCGGTCTCCGACTCGATGGGTCTTTTGCTGGTGTGTTTCTTGGGGGGAATCTTGATAGCTAAACAAGAACAATATAAAATGATCAGTGTTAGCTGAAAGCAAATAGCCTGTCAAAGGGAATGTACTTCGAGGGAAACCTCCTATGTCACACCTTCATATATGTCCGGTTCGATTCAGACATCTTCGATCCCTATATGAAGATGCCCCTTGAAACTGCCTAAAGAATGCTTAGTCGCAACCACCCGCTGAGCCTTTTTCTGAGATTGTTGTTGGAGTATTTTCATAGAGTCTCCACAAATAAACCAATCTGGAAATGAGGGAGCAAGAGCCACTCCAAAGTCAGCATTTGGCAGTGGAGGAAACTTTGGGGGAAATAGTTCAATAGCCATTTCATAGCGTTTCTCGTCAGGAACGTATGAGGGAATCTTTAAGGTTTCTATTTTCTTTGAAAATTTCTCTTTAAGCATAACAGTTGCTTCGCGGATGGTTCGACTAAGATCATCAGGTCGATAGGCAGTTTCAAAATAGTTTTGAAAAGCTTGAATTTCTTTTATAAGAGTATAAGTACCTTTCCTGGTCTTTTCCTGCACAAGAAGAAAAGCTTTGTCAAACAGTTGAATAAAGGAAGTGACGTTGCAAAATTCTTTGACATAATACTTAGCCCACCACTTCCCAAATTATCGACTGCAAAGGAAGTTGGCTCGAAGTTGAATGGAGTTAGCTAGGTTCTGCCAGTATACCTGACTATTTGTTTGAGAGCAGTGGTTTCGGTATGGACTGCATTATGAAGAAGGAGATTACTCTTCTTGTCATACAGGCACTTCGGGAGGACCTGGACCAACCCAAATTGTCGAGCAATAACGTTGGGATGGTAAGTTATCAGCGTAACTTGGACCTTTGAAGGGTTGAATCGAAGAGTTATAACCCTGGGCATCAAGAAGGCTTCCCAAATTAGCAAAGATTTTGTCTCCCATTTCTTAAATGGAGAGGGGAAGGTCCTAGTAAACCATTTAGGGCCAATTTTCCTGAAGGAAAATGGAGCCATGCTCGAAGTAAAGGTATGACGCTTAGCAAACATCATGATATAACTCATGAAGGTTGGTTGAAGAGCTTGTCCTTCGTCCCTAGGGGTTAGTTGAGCTAATCTTGGGCCTTCGACCCTTTTATTCCGGATTCCCTCAGCATCCTCGTTGACGAGGCCCTTGTTCGGCAGGCTGGCCTCGAAGGTGGCATTAAGCCAAAGTTGTAATAACCAAAATGGGCCAGACAGCAGAAGGTTCCCTTTGTCCCTCAGATTCTTCAGTTGAGCCACTCCATCGCTCAATGATTCGTAAAGGCTTTCCAGAATCATCTCACTTAGGCAGATACCGTGCCCCGCATTCAGTTGGTTGGCCAGGGTAAGATATTTTTTGGCAACTCGTAGGGATTTTGAGCAGAACACGGAGTGTGATAACCACAAATCCAGAAAAGCTATGTGTTCCACGTCAGAGACAACTTCAGTATCTTTATCATGGTAGTGTGAGATGTGTGTTGAATACGCTGCTCTGGTGGTCGAGAAGGCAATAGTATCCATAGAATCAATATCAGGATCATAGGTATGTCTAGTAGGTTTCAGCCCTGTGATAGTGGTCATGTCGAAGAGAGTTGGTGTGACCATTCCGCAAGGAAGATGGAAGGTATAATGTGTGATGTCCCAGAAGTACAGCGAAGAAATTAACATAGGGGTGATGTAATCTAAATCCAATTTCGACAGCATAATGAGGTCATATATCCCTATATCTTTCCAAGCCTGGGATTTCTGTTTCTCTACCTTGATTAACCAATTTGAGTAATAAGTGAGATCTTTAAAAGTTGGGGTGGCGCGGAAGGCTCTAAAACCATTATTCATAAATCTCAAATCTATAGTATCCCTAGCCTGAGTGTTTTCGGTGGAGGTAGTCCTAGTGTTTCTAGCCTGCCCTATGGGTTTGCATTTATGTAAAGAAGGAAAAAATTCTCTAAGTTTGCTAGTATCAGCGTCTAACTCAGCTAAAGGCCCAGATAATACATGAGTTTCATCAAAGACAAAAACAAGAATGAGTACCTGAGAAGCGTAAATCCTGTGTTGTTCTTTTGTCTAAGGCTCTGGTATGTATTGACGGTTGGCAACTGCGAGTGGAGCAGGTAGCATAGCGAATGGAGGAAGTTCAGAGATCTTTTTTGGAGCCTTAGACCTGTTGGCGGTGGTTTTGAAAGAGACTCCTGTTCCCTTAAGAGCTTTGTTTGAAGCGTCTATTATTAGGGTTTGAAGAGAAAAAAAATTGGGTTCAGTTAGAAAATATTTGAAGAAATGAGAGTTTGAATGCTTAGAAATTCAGAGAACGTGAGAAAGTTTTGAAATGGGTAAGTAATTGGGTAAGAAGATGGCAATTAGTGTTGTAGCCCATGATTTCCTAGAAGCTAGGAAACGTGATGAGCAAAAAAGATTTTGTTGTGGGCTGAAAAGACGTGGGTAGGAAAAATCATTGATGACTCTAACGTCACCAGACAAGTGAAGAAACTGAAAAGTTTTGTCAACATTGAGACACCTGACACAGTGTCAGAGTCATTAAGGCATCGAAATAAGGTCTAAAAAAATGTCTTTTTCTCTCGTGTGTCGAAAATGACATTTTGGGGGGGCAATTGGCTAGTTGGATAAAGATCAAACTTACAGCTGAAACTTCGGAGCAGTTCCTTAGATAAGCGGTTAAAAACGGTTTTCGATCAAAGATTTAAAATTTAAATAAAGGAGGGAATTTCACCTTCTTCAGAAACCGTAAGAGCACACGTAGAGCAGGGTGAATGAATGCACGTATGCAGGGCGCCATGTGTATCGACGTGATTGAAGGACCATCAAAGCAGTTATTCCAATCCAGTATAAATATAGGGTCTTAGTGTTAGAAAAGTGTGTTCAAATTGTGTACAAAATCTGCAAATTTACTAAGTATTCGTGTGAAGAAGAATTGTAAAACGCAGAATGTGCGTTGTCTACACCATTGTTAGTTATTTCAAAGCAATATAAATTTGGCTTTACTTTCTTTCCAGAAACATACTTCCTTACTTCTTCCTTTCAAACACCTTCATTTTACTTTGTCATTTGCAATTTAAAGATATTTCCGTTCTTTTCCCTACATTCAACATTTAGTTTACAGTGTTAAGATTCAGATACTTGCAACCTTTACTTTAACATTCTAAATCCTTTATAATTCCTGTTGTTTACTTCACTTTTTTTTTAGTTTTAAACGCCAATTTAAGATCTTTTTCGTTCAACTCACCCTTTGTTCTTAGTTTTCTTTCAAACTCTGATATGACGTTTAGTCTTGATTATTTGTTACTACCACATTTCCAAAACGCTTAGCACATGTCCTAGGATCAATCTGATCGATCCTGTGAGCAACCAAATTTAGAAATTTGGAAGATCAGCGGTTGTTTACCAATTTTCAAGGTAAACAGGGATATAACCAATAATGAGAATTTGAAGATGAAATATTTTCCAAATTTTATGACAAAAAATGCCTTCACATGACTCACCACACTCCCTCTTCATTCCATACATAGTTAGAGTCAACTAGAAAGAGTATTTCATGAGCAATTATACATGGGCCATTAAAAAATTAGCCTTAAAGAACTGGCAAGCGTTAGGCGTAAAATACCTTAGTCAATTGATGACTACTTGAATAGCTTTAGCCTTCTCAAGTCAAGGTGCTTTACGCAAGTCCCTGAACATGAGTTGGTTGAAATGACCGCAAGAGGTTTAGACTATTCCATCAGGAAGAAGTCAAACCCTCAATATCTAAGGACATGGCCCAATTGGTAGATAGATTTCACCAAGTCGAGCGATTAAAGTTGAGAAAGCCATGTCGAGTAAATATAACAAAAGAGAAAAAGCCGCTTATGTAGAAACAAATGGTTATTTGGAGACATACTTATTTGGTGAATGCGTCGAAGATAGCAAGGTCTATGTGGAAGAACTAAATCCAGGGCCTCCATATGTTTGAAAAGTTTTAAAACCATATAACGGGAAAAAGCCCATCGAACCCATAAAAAATAAGAAGCTCATTACCAAGATATATACTTTTGATATAACAAAATATGGAGAAATTTTTTATTTGTTGGTTACTATGGGCATATTATAGTTCCTCCGGGATTTAAAATCCCCTCATTAGAGCAAAGGAAAAGGAGATGCTTTTGTAAGTACCACAATTGCTTAGGTCATAAAACTTCCAAATGTGTATCTTTTTAGGGGTAGCATAATGTTTGATGAAAAAATTGCGAAAGGTCTCGTAATAGAGAGGTGGATCGACATCTCGATTCATTTCGACAAGAGAGCCATTTCAGATTGGAACCATAACTTCCAAAGGAATCTCGGGAATCATTAAAGGACTTATGTGACTTCTTCCAACGCGCATAAAGGATAATGGATTAGGCCTTTGAACCAGCGAGGCTCAAACTAGCAGAAATGAAAGGTAGTCGACATGGGAGTAGGTTCTTCCTACAATGACAACTCTCACGTGTCAAAAAGATATTCTTATGGTCCTCAAAATTATAAAGGAAAGAATCCTATTACAAGAACACAATGGCACACACACCAAAGGAACAAGAAAGCAACATATGAGGCCTCAAGATCAAACACCAACAACAAGGCGTATGTAGAAAAAATCAACGAATTGGCAAAAAAAATCCAGTTAAGTAGAGATTGTTTCTAGTTGCGGAACCATTGGAAAAAGATGCTTTGATCCCATAGCATTGTCTGACGATGAAATGGTCACAGAAAATTTCGATAGAGGATAAGAAAACGATCTTGAGGTTGCTTACAATATTCACTTTAAAAGTTAGTTTTCTAAGATTATGTTAGGCCCAACCACAATTCTAAAAATCAATTCAAATAATATAAGGTTTGTCTTTATGCTCAGAATATCTGATTAACTTTTTTCACATATGATCAAAGTGACATATGCATATTTATCGTGAGAGAAACGTTTGTCACCGAACACAAATCTAAAACATGTGTACTCCCTCAACTCGCAACATTCCCTAGTTATTAGCTAAAAGAATAGCATAACTAATCTTGTCCTTAGAACCCGCAACTCATCTCAATCTTTTCAAAATTTTATTCACCAACACTGAAATCGGAGACAGCCTTAGACATTTTAATTTCCACCTCCTCCACTTCTAACAAAATTCCATCTTTTGCATCATAAAGTTGATGAAATTTCAATTAACAAAATCATACTCTTTTTCCAAATTCATTTTGAACAAGACCACTACTTTCTTTGTTCTCCTATATTCATCAACGATTTCATTTGCAATAAAGATCATGTCAAAGATTTGTTTGCATATTATAAACACCAATTGTGTCTAAAGTTATGTTGTAATTCAACTAGGATACCGTTTACATTTTTTAAGTAATTTTTCTCTTTCTTTGATTAGCTACACAACCTCGTTCCTCAAAAAAGCAATTGGGGATTAAGTTCAATAACACAAAAACAAAGACATTATGTTTAAATTCTACATGAAATGCATTCAATACATGTACAGATTTACTATCTACAACCCATTATACATTACATATTAACATAAACGATCAAAAAACAGAAAAAATGAAATCAAAAGTGAAGTGTTTCATCCTTCAATGACTAGCATATATATCCCTAACACTATATCACATGAAATCTAAACGCCATGCAAAAACTTGCGGATCCTCTTAACAAACGTTGTCCCATTATCCTTAACCTTTTTCTCAGCTTCCTTTCGACGAAGTTGATTGTAGCGGGTATGAATCCTCTTCAATAACTCACTCTTTTCCATTGCTTTGCTTCGTTTACGCGATACCGATATTGGTTCATTAATATTGTCTTCAAACCTCATCCAATCATCCGGAGCCTCGCGCGCTTCTCCATCCCGCGCGGCCACACCAAGTTCCTTTTCCAAGTCCTTATCGCGGAGAGGGAGGTGGCGATTGGTCCATGGCTTGTAATGACGGTGAGTGTGATGGCAACGGTGGCGGACAGGACGACCGGAAGATAACGGTAATGGACGTCTTTGATAACGAGAACGGTCAACGGGACCAAAACGGAAAACTGTTAGAGGAAGAGGTTTAGAGTCTTCCAATGATTCTCTTGTCGGTTTATCAATGTTGGAGTGATGGTGAGGGGTTTCTTCGGCAGGATGGGAATCTGGTTGGGGAAGATTCTGGCTAGGGAGGAAGATGGCGTCTTCGTCAAAAAAACTCTGAAGGTCGAATTGGTCAATGTCGGATGAATCTAAGGTAATAGGAGTAGAGGTTGAGAAGGTACAGAAAAGTAATAGGAAACATGTGATAAGGATGTTGGGAGAAGCAATGTTTGTGGCCATGGTGTTGGTGTAAGAAAGTTGAAAAGAATGGAATGAAAAGAGGAAGGTGGTGAATTATAATGTGTATGTCAAAAAGAAAAGAACCGAAGATGGATGAAGAAATTGAACCAACGACGGGTAAACGGGGAAACCGACCACGTGAATGGAGCCAAAAGCAAATGTTGTGTGTCATTTTGATTTTTTTTAACATGTAATCACATTTAACGAGTCATGTCACTTATTATATATGTTTTGTTTAAAAATAAATTAGTATTTTAAATCAAAATTTATTAAAGATACAGATATTCAATTATTTATCATGAGTACTTAAAAATTTGTTTCTTTTTTATAAACACCCCGATAACCATTTAGTTGGGTACCGATTTCTCATCCAATAAAAATAAATTACATCAACGTCATGGCACTTTACATATGTATATTTTATTTAAAATAAATTAATATTTTAAATCAATTTCCATTAAACCGATATACAACTATTTATCATGGATATTTAAGATTTTTTTTTATTGTAAGATGCCTATGTATCCAACATTATGGTTTCCACTTCCAAATCTTGTTTTAAATATGTATGTGGCTTTAAGGGAGTGATTCGTCTACTCGTAAAAATATAGTAATTGAACTAAGAAATTTTAGCATAAAATTTTGTAGTAACTGAACTTAGAATATTCATCAAAGATTTCAACCTTATGATAATCTTCATCAAGGATTGATCAAAGAAGTTTTCATTAAGACTTTTCTTCAAAGATTTTCTACATGTTCAAGTTCCAAAAGAGCAACACACCATAGTTTCCCTATAGAAATTTGATCACCAAGATGTTAATTAAAGCCATGTTAATTTGAATAATGAACCTTTATATTCAATTGTCATTGTAATTGATTCAAGGTCTTTAAGTTAAATCAATGTTCGAGTTGCTAATGAAGGATAGAGAATGTTTCAATGGATATGGAAGCCAAAGACGGTGAGGCTCATCAAGGACCATCTATTGAAGGAATGTTTACAACCATTTAGCGCTGGACAGAATAAAGAAACCCAGCCCAAACCGACCAAACCATGTGGCCCCTTAGACACCGGTTCGGGTGAGTCGGTTTTTCGGTTTGACGGTTTGAATAATCTTGGGTTCACATGGGTTAAACCGGTCGGTTTAGGTTTGAATTTATGGACCCGATGATATCCTAAACCGACCGGTTCAGTAGAAATTATGTTATAGACCATAAATTCCTAAATCAACCGGCCGGCCCAACCAAAACCAAGACTCTCTCTCAGTCTCAAATCTCAATTCATTAGTTCCACTTCTTCGTGAGATTCATACGCACAAACAGCAACGTTACTCCGCTAGGGTTCATCATTCTCTCAGGTAATCGGTTGATTCTAGGGTTCATCCTTTCAATTTCCAGTTCGTGGTTTCATCGTTTAAGAACTAACTCTTTCTACCTTCCAATTTTTCGGTTGATGCTAGTTCGTGGTTTCATCGTTTAACGAAGAACCGTCGCCGTCCATTATTCAACCACAAATCACCACCGATGTAAGTTACTCCTTATCTTTCTTTCTCTCTTTCCCTCTCTTTCTCTCTGACTATGGTTGAAATGTTAAGTTTGGTTGAACTATTTCTGATGGGTTTGACTTTGTTTTGTTTTAACTCCGATTCTAAAACTGCTTCTTCAGATTGATTTTGTGAAGGTGTTGTCGGTAAATATTGTTCCTACTCAGCTCGCCGATAACTTCCGGAATAAGAAGCCTGAGGTTTTACTCTTGGCCGTTATAAACTTCATGTTATCTATAGCTACTAATAACTAGCTGTTCAAATAAAAAGTGATTTTTAAAGCTATAACTACTGCTATGAAGAATCATTAGTTACTGCTATGAAGAAATAATCATTTTCTTACACAAGTTTGAAATCACTTTTTTCAAGCATTAACAAATAGGCTCTTTATCATGCTAGTCTTGCATCTGACAGAAATAAGTTTAAGTTGTTATAGAGGAATATTTGTTTTTAGAATTAGTTATTTGTGATTGGGGCAAGTATTTTTGAACTACTGTTTTTGCAGCCTCATTGTGTCCTAATAGGTATTCTCATATGAAGTGGCATTTAGGCTAAAGATGAGTTGTTAGTTATTTGGCTTGTACTGTATGCTTTTAGTGTGATAATAATTTGTTATGAAGGTGCCAGCTAATTGATCATAGCACGCAATGGGAAGAAGATAAATTTGAGTTTGGGTTGCCTACTCAACAACACTGTATGTCAAGAAGCAGTGGATGCATATCATTAAAATTTATTTCTAGTTCTGCTATAGTAGATGCAGTTCTTAAACATTTATCCTTTCATATAATAGCAGGAAAATTATTGGTGCGCGTTGGTATATTAAAGGATATGAAGTAGAATTCGGTAATCACACTTCTGGTACTAGTTTTCTGTAATCACACTTCTTTTTTCAAATGATTTTTCATCACTTTTTATTGCCAGATTATGGTTCCAGTCCCACAACTATTGGTTTAGAGGTTATTAATAGGCCCACAACTCTTGTTGTGAAGAGATTGATCTTTGAGACAGTAACCTTGAGGTGGAAGTTGAATCATTCTCTTTCGGAGTAACAGCTTCAGGTTGGTTTCTAACTGAGTTTTGATATTTATGCCTATAAATGAATTTCATTTACTGAGAAAGCTTGTTGGTTAAATATTCCATGTGTATTTCTCATCTCATCTTTTTCCTTCTGTTTTATGTTTCTAATTGACAATTCTTGTTTTGTTGGTTGTGTTTTGGTACTGGAAGATGGAGCGCGGCAAAAGTAGCTTGCAAGGAGTTGGAGTTCCTAGCTTGCAAGGAGTTGGAGTTCCTAGCGGAGTTGTAGATCAAGGAGTGAGTCAAGGTAATGCCATCACCTGTCATTTTTATACTGAGTGTTTGTTTAATAAGTGATACATGTTATGCTGTCATTTTTAAATGTATGAATTATAGGAGCAGCTGCTGGTACTGCACTCCCTCCACTTCGAAAAAGGAAACTTAATGCTAGTGGTAGTAGAAAAACTTCTACGGTTTGGGAAGAGTTTAACATTTTACCGGATGAGCCTGAACCTATAGCCGCGTGTAAACACTGTCATAAAAGGTACCGATGTGACCCTAAAACACATGGTACTTCTAACATGCTAGCTCACTCGAAAGTGTGTTACAAAAACCCTGCCCTTTTGTTGAAAGACCCCAATCAGACAAACCTTGTAAGCGGCGAGGGTGGGTTTTTAGTTCCAACTAGTCAAAGGTTTAATGCTGCAGCCTGTAGGAAGGCCATTAATACCTTTGTTATCCTTGATGAACATTCCTTTAGAGTGGTTGAGGGTGTTGGTTTTAAGCAAATGTGTAAACAATTGCAACCCCAAATGGCTATCCCTACTAGGAGGACCGTTGCTAGGGATTGTTTTCAGCTTTACCTAGCTGAAAAGTCACGTCTTAAAGCCTTTTTTAAATCTGATTGTACTAGGGTTGCACTAACCACAGACTGTTGGACTTCGATACAAAACCTTAGTTATATGGCCACCACTGCACACTTCATTGACACTGCTTGGAAGTACCAAAAAAAATTATTAGTTTCTCTTTAGTTCCAAATCACAAAGGTGATACCATTGGCATGAAAGTCGAGGACGTTTTGAGGGAATGGGGGCTTAGGAAAGTGTCTATAATTACCCTGGATAACACAACAGCAAATGATGTGGCTGTGAGTTATTTAGATAGAAGACTTAAGAGCAAGAATGCTTTACTGGGTGTAGGTGATTATTTGCATATGAGGTGTGCTGCCCATGTCTTGAACTTGGTAGTGAGAGATGGTGAAAAAGAACATGAAGGGTCTATTGAATCAGTTCGCACTGCTGTTAGGTTTGTAAGGTCTTCTCCACAAAGAGCTATGAAGTTTAAGGAGTGTGTTGAACTTGCGGGCATAACTTGTAAAAAAAAACTTTGTCTTGATGTTTCTACAAGGTGGAATTCCACTTACCTAATGTTGGATGCTGCTGAAAAGTTTGAAGCTGCATTTGACAATATGATTGATGAGGATCCTGGATACATCGAATATTTTGACCTCCTTACCGGTCCACCCGGTTCTCAGGATTGGAAAAAAGTTAGGGCTTTTGTGGTTTTCTTACAAACCTTCTATGAGGCAACCAAAGTGTTTTCAACTTCGCAAGAAGTGTCCTTGCATTTAGCTTTTCATAACTTGTCTTCAATTTTGTGTGAGCTTCAAGAAGCTTCATTTAACTTGAATTCTTATGTGGCTCCAATGATTTCACATATGAAGGTTAAATATGATAAGTATTGGGGGGATGTGGGAAAAGTGAATCATTTTCTTTACTATGGAGTGATCTTTGATCCTAGGTTTAAGTTTAACTATATTGAGTGGTCTTTTAATGATATGTATGGGCATTCTAGTGACCTTGCCAAGAAAAATATTGAATGTGTCAAAACTAGTTTGTTTAAACTATATAATTGGCATAAATCTGATCATGATAAGAATGTTGGGGCTAGTCCTTTAAGTGCACCAGGGAGCACTTCCCTTGGAGAAGCATCTTCCCAACCAAAAGAACCATCACCTTTTACAAGGGCTAATGCTTTTAAGAAACATCTGAAGGAAAAAGACACAATTGAAAATGAAAATGAACTAGAGAAGTACTTAGGTGACCCTTGTTGCGGGGAGGGGGAAAATTTTAGTATTCTTAATTGGTGGAAGGAAAATTGCACCCGTTATCCTATATTAGCAACCTTGGTTCGGGATGTGTTGGCAACACCTGTTTCTAGTGTAGCCTCAGAAAGTGCTTTTAGCACGGGGGGGAGGATTTTAGATATCTATAGGAGCTCTTTGAGTCCAGATATGGTCGAAGCGCTTATATGTACTCAAAACTGGTTGAAGCCTTCTGACAATGATCTAAATGTCCTTAATATGACTGAAGAATATGAGATTAGTGAATCAATTGTTTCAGGTACGTTATTAATGAAAACTTTGCCTCTTTTAACATTATTTTAAATATTTGTTAAAATTAAGCCTCTTGCTATATGTTTAACGTATGTTTAAACAACTTGTAGAGTTTCAAGTAGCTACTGGTGGAGCAGCTGCTCCTACACAGGCTGGGCCTGTTTAATTCTCGCCTAGGTATGAAAATATAGTTTTGTTTTATGTCTTACATTGGTTTAACTATACTGATTTGATTTGATTTGCAGCTGTGAATTTTTGAATATTTTGGAGTCACTTTGTGATTCAATAAGACAAGCCTTTCTTTTTTGGAGTCATTTTTTGAAACTAAGGATGGAACCGTTTCAGTAGCTACTGCGTTTGCTGGTCATCAGGAAGGTAATGCCTCTGCATATTGGGCTCGTTATTTATTGGAATCCCTGTCAAAGAAATTTCTGGATGGTATGATATAAATCTTAATACATATTATCTGATATTTATACTTTATCTTTTCTCAAACATGCCCTGAATTTGTTAATTCAGGTGGCGGGTTTGTTTTGGGGTATCTACCATACCTGCAGCTATACTTGCTCTGGCTATGGTCTTTTGTGCAGAAAGTCCACATTGGTTATACAAGGTTGACACCTAATACTATTTCATATTATATTTATAACTTCTTGCTCCTAAATTTGTTTGAATCACTTGAAATCTCTGTTAATCAAGTTGTTACTCTGTTGAAGTGCTCTATGTGTCTTTTTTACATTTACAAATAAGTGCAAGCTTCATTATCTAGTTTTCTAGTGAATGATCAAATAATCTCTGTTAATCTAGTTTTATAACTACTGAGGAATATTCAGATTGTGTTTATAGTTCTTGAAGGCTTCTACTCGCTTATATGCATGTCCTCATTTTCCTTACTAATAGAAGACTGGAGGAATAGTTTTAACTGTTTACATATTCTCCAATTCTCTTTCTAGCCATCTCTGACATGATTTGCAATAGTTCTTGGTTTTTGTTAATTAGCAAGACAAATGTTCATCCTGTGTTGCTTCGATCTATCATCCTTTTGACAGTCCTCGATCATTTATCTCTTTTGTCATATAGCAAGGAAGAACTGCTGAAGCTGAAGTTGAGTTTGAAAGGCTTCTGGGTGTATCCGAAGCAAAGTTTGCAATATCACAGTTATCCAAGGTAGATAGAGGTGACGATACTGATACTGTGAAGTTCTCTGAATTGCTTCATTGTCATCATTCTAAAGGTATATAGTTTTTTATGTCTATCTCTAGGAAAGTCGCGTCATTGTGTGTTTATGTCATTGTTATTAGCTTGTCACTGGTTTCTTTAGGTATCCAAAAGTCATTTTTTATTCACGAGTTCGTTTTGCAGTTGTTTTTATTGGATCAACCCTATTTGCTTTACAACAGCTATCTGGTATAAATGCTGTGTTTTATTTCTCTTCAACTGTTTTTAAAAGTGCTGGAGTACCATCGGATGTTGCAAATGTGTGCATAGGATTTGCTAATTTGACAGGTACAGTTTCATTTTCATTCTAATAGCATTAAGTTGTTGTATTCTCAAATGCTAATTTTTTTTTCCTGTTTATCTCAGGATCTATCATTTCAACGGTTTTGATGGATAAACTTGGAAGGAAGGTTCTACTCTTTTGGAGTTTCTTTGGCATGGTAAATTATGCATAGATGTTCTATTATATCTTTTCTTAATAAGCCAGTCGTAACATATCATCATATTAAAGGTGATTTTCACACACATCACAATATGGTACCCAGAAACAAGTTATCCTTTTGTAAGTCCTGACTTGGTGTTTATTATAAAATTTGAAAAATATGAACAATTATATTATTACTTTTACAATGAATATCTACAACTCCAAGACTTAATTGGATTTCCTCAAGATTAGGAGCAAAACAGTAGCAGCTAAACTATCTTCAGAATTATATCTAAATAATAATGAAGGAAAAAACAAATTATATTATAATTACAATCAAAAGTAACGAAGAGGGGAAATATCGTTTGGCATGTGAACCAATGCAAGCACACAACATTACAAAACTGTGGGAAATTTCCTTTATTGTGTTATGATGCTTTAATTATCTTATCTTGTTATTGTATATAAAAAAGATTAACCTGGTCTTTAATCTGAATTTTAATATATTTATATATACACTGTATAGGCGATATCAATGATCATTCAAGCCACAGGAGCAAGTTCACTTTTACTAAACACGGGAGCTCTGTACCTATCTGTTGGTGGCATGCTAATGTAAGTATGCTGTAACTATGAATACAGATCTTGATTCTTGATAGATGCATCTGTAGTGAAAATTATGAGTTAAACAAAATTCATATTTCTAGAAATAGTGACATGACATTTTATTAGCCGGAGAGAAGTTGCTTTTATTAATGATTTAAGGTCACTAGTGGATGATGTTTTGAAAAGAGAACTATTGAGGATGTCTTGGATACAAAAAACAATAATAATCATTGATGTCACTTGGAACAGTCACGCGATTAAAAAAAACTTGGAACCATCACCTTTGGCTAGGGTTGTATGCAGTGCATGTTGGGCAGACATTGCCAGAAAATGAACACTGACGTTTATTCTTCTTTCATGCAGGTTTGTCTTTACATTTGCTCTTGGAGCTGGTCCAGTTCCAGGTCTACTTCTAACAGAAATCTTTCCCAGTCGAATCAGAGCCAAAGCCATGGCATTCTGTATGTCTGTACATTGGGTAATTTTCTTCTGCTTGTTTGTAATTTATGCTCTGTTCTATTACAAATTAGTCAAAGTTACATCGTCTGCACATCGTTTAGTCTAACCAAGTTTGATAAATTATGTTATACTTTCCTGAATTTTACCATGGTTGAATTGAGAAAATGAAGACTTCTAAAGTTCATTGCAATTTTGTACAGGTCTGTAATTTCCTTGTTGGGTTACTGTTCTTGCGTTTACTGGAGAAACTTGGTCCACAACTGCTTTACTCAATGTTTGCTACATTCTGCATGATGGCAGTAATCTTTGTAAAAAGAAATGTGGTGGAAACCAAAGGGAAATCACTTCAAGAAATTGAGATAGCACTTCTTCCCCAAGACTAGAGCTTCTTACAAAAACCCATTCACTGCAGTAATTTTGCATAATTTGGGGGCTATCATAGTGTCGGCTATGAGCATATTATGAACAAATGTTAACAATGATTGTTCAATCCATTTCCGAAAAATGCAGCAATTTCATAAGTTTTAAGATATATTGTTTTATTTTTTTGTTCATAAGTAAACTAAAAGTTTAAAGACTAGTATAAAATTGTGCTATTTAAATCCTAGATAAAATCCACTTGTGTTGGGTTTATTTTGGAATGAGCTCAATTATTTTTAAAACCGAATAAACCGCATTATGAAACCGAACCGAACAAAACCGAAACCGAAAATAACCGAATTGCAAACCGGTCGGTTTTGGTTATGTTTTTTCCAACCGATGGTTAAGTCGGATTGGGAATTTGGGCCCGAAAACCGATCCAACCCAACCGATGTCCACCCCTACAACCATTCACGCAATATTCCAAGAGACTACTTTGATTGTTCAAAGGTTGACTAAGGAC
Organism: Lathyrus oleraceus; assembly: GCF_024323335.1. Taxonomy (NCBI): domain Eukaryota; kingdom Viridiplantae; phylum Streptophyta; class Magnoliopsida; order Fabales; family Fabaceae; genus Lathyrus; species Lathyrus oleraceus. The sequence continues at coordinate 486,953,962 of NC_066580.1, read as the reverse complement.
GTCGCGCATATCAAGAAACATGTAGTAGGAAATGAAATAGCCAATAATAACGATGATATTGACAACTAGTAGTTGTCTTTCTCCTGATTTGTTTATGGTTTTGGTGTGTTTATTTCTTTGCAATTTTGTGCTTTATTGTATTTTGGATCTAGTTTTTTCAAATTAATAATAAGTATTTTTATTTTTATGATCTATGTGCGTGAATATATGTTTTCATACCTTTTTATCTATCGGTTTATTATTTCCACTTATTTGATAATATTAAAGGAGGATAAATATATTTTTAAGGGGAGTATAATATACTCTCTATATTTACGAGAGAGTTTAACCACTCCAATCTTTTATCTCTAATTTTTTATATTTTTTCACCTCACTGAAAAATGTGATATCATCATCTAAAAGGGGGAATATATAGATCTTAAGTGTGTAAAAAAGTAAGTTCACAAGAAACATTTTTAAAAATATGGTGCACTTTTTTTAAAAGTCCATATTATTTTGTTTAATAACTAGCTCATATCCATTTCGTTAAGGGAATTGCTCTTTCCACCCTTTCTGGTGCTTCCCCCCATCTTGAAAAGTCACATATGTCCCTAGCGTCCAGAGATGCATCTTTGGACACAACTTTTTTTCCACTCCTTAACGCAAATTGATGAGAAATTCTTGTTTTACTAAAAATTAATCCGGAAATACATCTTTGTATGTGTATGAGGTCTTTCTAAAGATACATCTCTGTAAACACCTTTAATTCAAAATTCAAGGGGTGCACTACTACGGAAAACTCATTTCACAACGGTGAAAAATGGATACCATCACGGTTGACCAACCATTGTGAGGTAGGGTGTGGTTGTAAGTATGTTGTTTTCCACCACGGGTGTGTGACCATTGTGATAAACTGGGTAGCGCGCTACCTATCACAATGACTTTAATAAACAATCGTTATGCAATATATAAAAGTTACGAGTTCGATTCCCAGAGATTGTATGCTATATAATATTTGGTGTGTTACCTATCACCATGGTCTTCTTAATCAACTGTGGTGAAATTCTTTATTTTTTTTTCAATTTTTTCATATATACCTATTTTTTTAACCAGTATTTTAGACATATAATACAAACCTAAATATTTTTTACATCAAATTCAAAAACATTATTTACACCAATCTAAAAAATATAGCAAACATATATTTACAAAACAATTTCCATTCATCCTCTCCTCACCATATCATCATCATCATTACAATCATCAACAACACTTCTTCATTATCAATAGAACACAACTCCACAAATACTCACATTTCCAAAACTACCAAAAACAACTCAATATCGGATGCGAAAAAAAGATTATTACATAAAATCATGTTTAAACACCATTGTCAAATAACGCATTGGAGCAATACACCCAACGTATAAAAATATATAAATTTTTTGAATATCATGATATAAAATATAATAGCAAACATAAACATTAATATGTTATTGTAAACATTTCATGACATAATATATACTTGATCCTAAGAATCAACAATGTCGGCAGAGACAATGTTTAACATGTGTTTCATGACATAATACCCACAGTCACATCTCTTTTTTTGTCTCATCGTCTACAAATTTAAACATTTCATGAATATATAACCACACACGCATGAGTGTGTGTATATATATATATATATATATATATATATATATATATATATATATATATATATATATATATATATATATATATATATATATATATATAAATGAATGTCACAAGTAATCAACTAATCGAAAGCATACAAGATGCGAGATTTTTTTATAGAATTATTCATAACATAGTGTCGCTCCACAACCCTGTATATTGAAAATGATTTAAAAAATTACACGCTAAAATAATTACAAAATGAAAGAAAATATTACTAAAAGTATATAAACATAAACTAACCTAGTAATAATTTATTTTCATTTTAGATTCAAGTGGATAGTGTAAGGAACACAACGCAGTTACCATATTTGTCTGAAGAGATATGATGATCAATTGAAAATGGTTTATGAATGAACACGAGTATATATACTTAGTATTTGGTAAAATATAGAAACTAACTATAATAGAGAAACAACAATTTTAAAATTACTCACTCATGAATAAATGAAGCTAAGTAAGAGTCTTTTCCCCCACTTATCTGTGATGATATGTATGTTTCAATTGTATTTGGAGAATTATTTATAAATCGAATACTAAATGGATCCAAGAATCCCTAAATATCCAATTTATTTAATTCTATACAAACACAATGAATGTACCTAAATGGTTAAAAAAATTCAAAAAATAAGTGAGAAAATATTAGTTCTATACAAAATGATGAATGTACCATAATGAGATATTCAATTCTATACTTACGTGGACCAAACATGTAGTATCTCTACGTCCAACCACTCATTTCCAAAGACCAAATCCCTTATATATGCAGGTTCGACATAGAAAATCTCTATCTCTCGATCATGTTCTAGTCGGAGAGGAATTAGATCTTTCTTATCCATAATGTTACATAACCATTTGGTTATTTATTCTTCATAAGGATCCAATAACTCATTATGGATCTCATTATGGATATCAGTAGGGGAGGCTGAACAACTTCCTTTTGTGCTTGCACCACATAGAATAATTCTTTCTAGCAGTTAATCATTACCATCTTCATTTGTACACTATTGGACGGTTTCACTGATTCTTTATTTCATAAAAATAACAGGAAAACAAAACATAATCAACATAATATATATCATACATTTCAGATAAAACAATATTCTCACATATCGCATATAACTACTTCATGTCTTCCACGTCTTTCCTGTAATTTTCCCGCTCCTTTGCTAAAGCATCTTCAAATTCTTTCTTTTGTCTTTCCAATTTTTTCTAAAACTCTTCAATTGTTTCTTTCTGTGTTTGTCCGGTGCTTTTTCTAGATGTACCATAGAATAATATCAGGTTGATGTCATCTCCAACACCACGGGCATGCCCACCATTCTTACTTGTTCCAATTGCTTCTAGTAATATATCATGTCGTGGTTCTGGAACAAAAGAACCTTCATAGACCAACATAACCAACGAATCATACACAACATGATTAGATATATATTGTTAATTACCAAATCAATGTAAATAACACATAACATACGCACAACAAATCATACTTACAAGTTTCTCATCGACTTTTCTTGAGGTATCTGAAGTGTACTCTCTATTTGGTCTTTGTTTTATTTCGATTCGTTGAGTCTCCTTCATAATTCCATTTCTCATGTTTAGTATGCATAAATTTTTGGTTAGATTTGATCTGATCTAGATGCTCTTTGATCAATAGTATATGATAGTGGAATAAAATTGCTTTGTGTTTTTGGACAAAATTTGATTCAAGGTAAAATCTCAAAAAACTTTTGAAAATTTGAGATTTTATAAGATTGATTCGAATTATTCAGTTTTACACTGAATTTTTGATCCCGATCAAATTGGACAGTAGTTCAACTCCGCAATTTGATCCTGATAAGATTTTACACTTGATCCTGGGCAATTTCTAGGGAACGAATTTTGTCTAATTTGATTCGAACATGGATTTGTACACGATTCAAATAAATTTCAATTTTCAAAAATAATGTTTGTTTCTGTTTGGTTTGATTCAAATCAAACTTTGAACATTATCCAAATCGAATTCTTTTGCCTAAAAATCATGTTAGTTATAGACTATTTGATCCGAATCAAATTTTGTTCTTGATTCAAATTAGAAGAAATTTGATTCTACTCATGTTTCCTCTGATCCAAATCAACTATGATATTTTTGAAATTTTAGGTATTTCTTTCATTTCACCTCATTTTGCTCATTTGATTCAAATCATATTTTTCTTGATTCAAATCTAACCATATTTTTTCTACCATTTTGTATGCTTCATCTCAAGCACATATAAGTAGTTTTTGTCATCATTCCCCATATATCATCAATCATTTTTCTTTATATTTTTCAGTGTGATTTTGTGTAAAAATCAATTTCCTCTATTTTGAATGTTCTAAGACTTGTGACGAATTTCTCACATCTTCAACTTCAATTGAGTTCAAATCTTGATAACGAGAGTTCTGAGATTGATTGAAGCAGTCGTGTACTTGAAATTAAACGTTCTTGGAGATCTTGTTGAGTTTTCAGGTTGTTAAAAAGAACGAGGGATTGTCAATGGTGGTGAAAATTTCCATTGAAAAGAAGTAGGTTCTTCTCTCTAGCATTGCCTTAGTAGTAATTGTGTAAAAGACTATAAACAAGATGAAGTTCTTCTCAGATCTTTGAACAATTTCACTACTCAAGGAATCGGTAGGATCAAGGGGTTGATAGCTACACACGAAGGCTTGGAGTAGAATTGATGTTATTGGAAGGTTCAAGAAACGTATTCGAGTAAACATTACATAGAAGAGTTTGACAAGTTTGCTATATACAAGTCAAGATCCAAATTAAGAGATTTCTTTTCTCAGCGGTAATTGAGGATTGGTGATTGTATGTGTAACACCCAAAATTCGATTAATTAATTAAATTGAATTATTTAGAATTTTATTTTATCAATTGATGTTTTTAAATTATTGTTGTGTGATTGTAGGGGGTAAGTATACTTGGAGTAGAGATATAGAGAGAGTAAGAGTTTTGTGTGATTGTTTAGAATTAACTAGAAGTTTAATTAATTATTAGAATAAATAATATTTTATTTGAATTAATTAAATAAAAAATAAAATAATAGAATTGGACCATTTATGAGATTTGGAGAAATAGAGGGGAGCAATGAGTTAGAGAGTTGGGGCAATTGTATGAATTACGAAAGTTAATGGTTAATGAGGTAATTGGAAGGAAGTGTTTAGAAAATCTAAAGGGTATATTAGAAGCAAGAGGAAATTAGCCTAGTTTTGTCAATACGTGAAATTTGAGAAAATGGGTAAAAGGAGAGGAAGAGCAAAAGTTAGGATTTTGAAGAATGAACCATAGAGATTTCTTGATCCATCATCAATTGTTGGAAATCTAATGTAAGAGGGGAGAAAGGGCTACCAATTAGGTATATTGCATGAAGGGGTAAAGTTGAGAAGTCATTAATCTCATTAGAGTTCTAGATTTTCTTTTGATGATCGTTATATGATGAAATTATAAAAATTGATTGGTTGCTCTTCTATTTATATGTGTTGTTATTAGGCATGGCAACATAACCCGTACTCACGGGTACCCACCCGAACCCGCCCCGAAGTTGACGGGGAAAACCCATTTTGACTGGGTTTGGGTTTGGGTTTGGGTTTTCCCCAATTATAAAATATGGGGACGGGTCGGGTATTGGGGACACTAGTACCGCCCCCGAACCCGCCTCGTTTATTTTATTATGTACATTATTGTTTATTTTTGATGATTTAGAATATTAAATAAGTGGCAAATGTTTTAATATTTTGATTTGTACTAATTATTTAAAATATTCGAAATGTATGTGTCGCTACGCGAAAAATACAGAGTCGCCATCGGTTTTTATTTATTCCAAAGGAATGGGAAAATATCGAGAAAACCCCAAAGTACGGTCGTCGCAACCACGAACAGGTTCGGAAGTCGGTTATGCAAGGGGAAGGTATTAGCACCCCTCACATCCATGGTACTCCATGGGAACCATCTACGATGTTTACGCTTACGTGTGTTGTTTATCGAATGCTTGCTTGCCAAAGGTTTGCGGAGTGGAGGTAGGTTTTAAATTAGTGTGCTCGCCAAGGAATGGATCCTCGTGCCTACGTATGCCCACTTGTTGAAGTGAGAAATCAGAGCCTTCGTAATTCGTGGGTTTGAAATTGTTTGTTTGTTTTGTTGATTTTATTACCTTGAAGAAGGGTTTTCGATCGTGTCGCCCTAAGGCTTTAAATAAAAGGTTTGAATGTGTTGAATTGTTTTTAAGTTTTGAAGAAAATGTTATTGATTTCAGATTGCACTAAAGACTATGGATAAAGGTGAATACCTCAAACGATCAAGCCAAACGTCTTGTGTTCGAAGCATTCAGAATGAGTGTAGGAAAGCTCCAGTCTCATCCCTTCTTTATCGCTTAAGGCTCGTGACGTACGATCCTAATCGCCATTTATTGTGTTTTTTGAATTTGATTTGGAAAATGACCGCTTGACGTTGAATCAAGGGTTTGTTTATTGTTTTTTATTTAAGAAAAGGACCACTTGACGTTGGATCAAGGGTTTGATTATCGATTTTGAATGGGTGAACGTTCCTAATGTCTAAGGAGTAACTATAAAGCAATAAATGAAAGCAAATAAATGCGTATATTGAAAAGGGGAGGGGGGTACATGTAAAGTACAAGGGAGTGCAGAAAATAAAAGGTCTCATTGTCAGGTAGCCCAAGAGAAAGCCATGTGTGTGCAATTGTGTTCTAAACTAGAAAGCATGCAAAATTATCCTATTTCTAACACTAGGGGTACAATCGTCATTTCACCATTTATGGATTAATATTGAATTAAATTTCTATTTACGAAATTCTAATTAAAGTCATTTCTAAAATCTAATTAATTCTAATTATTCTAAATCCTAAATTAAATCTAAATTTAATACTCCTAATTAAACTCTAGAATTCTAACATTTTTTTTAATCCTAACTCTAAATTAAAAAAAATCTAATAATATTCCTAATATCTTCTAAACTTAATTCTAAAATTCTAATTAACTAATCCTAAAATTAATATTTTTAATTATCTAATTACCTAATTACCTAAACTAATCCTAATATCAATTAATTCTAATAATATTTCTATTATCCAATTAAAATCTAATTATCCTAAGTTTATGGATCTAATTAACTCATGAGCAATTATCTAAGCAAAGGAATTGAGTGGGGGTGCAGGATAATGGAGTGATTCGTTTGGGCCTTCCACACCGTCAATGGTCCAAACTCCACAAACTCAACTCAGCTCCACACGAACTCGCCCTAAAGCACACGGATACGGCGGAATGGGAAGACGCGGCTTCTACTCGGAGCACGGCGACGTTTTGCGATATCGTCTTCCACCTCATGGATTCATCTTCTTCAACGATGAATCAAACAAAACTGTGAAATCAAACTCGATTGTTCAATTTGATTGGCCTGCGGACGCACGGAAATGAATGTGAAACTGAAAAAAGAAGATCGCTGGATTGAAGCTCGATTGAGGATAGGTGTCTTGATTCTAACAAGTCTATCTTCTTCTTCTAACACTCCTGGCAATTGTTACGACGTCGTCGTTGTGGGTACAAAATGATAATCTGGGAAGGTGAAGCAATGATATTTAGGATCGAAGAACTGGAATAGAACTCTCATCATATCTTCCTTGAAACCGCTGGTAACTAAATTGAGGAGATAACCATGTTTCTTGATGAACTGAGCATGATTGGGAAGTTCTGACACTAAATCCTTGAGTTGAGGAGAGGTCGCTACAAAATTGATCCGGATGGTCTTCCTGAAAGCCATAGCCCTACAAAACAGAGCAAGGTTAAATTCCTAAGTCCTTGAAATGGTTAGTACAATGCCATGATGTCATGATGTTATGATGTTATGATGTCAAGTAAGTAACAAGCACAAACAAGTCACACCACAATCATTCCTAGGTTTAAAGGCTTGCATGAGTTCCATAGGTAAGTACCCTCCCCACTGAAGTTTGGTTGGTTCAACCTGTCCTAGAATAGTAACCGGGTTCTAGAAGGATCTCAAATCATTGACCTTTCCTTAAGTCCACTTCAGTGCAACACCAAGCGGTTGACCAAAATATCCCTAAAGTCCAATCTCAAAGAGTGTAGTATCGAGTATCAACCAACCCAAGTCGGAATCGAAGTCAGTTATCTCACTACTTTCTAATGGCTAATATGAGTTAATTAGGGTTCTAAAGGTCTGGTTAATGCTTTGATGACACCACGCAGACGCCAAATTTTTCCTCAAGTAACATGAGGAACATCAGGACATCCAAAGTGTCACATTAACCATAGCCATCATTTTAACCATTCCAGTATACGTCAGACAGTCGCAATGATCTCTTGCTACTTACCTAAGGTACACTAGATCCGGGTGTAGGATCTTTCACTCAAGCATAGAATACCCAAACAATCCCTTAAAAGTAAATCAGACAAAGAAACAATTCGAAAACATAAGTGATCTTATCTTTAAGGTAACCTCTCTTTTTAAGATTCCCCAACAGAGTCGCCAGTTTTGTGATACGGTGAACTGACTTTGTGTTTTTGCTTTGAAAAGTAATGTTGCGGATAGCAAGAGTCGCCACCGACTTTTCTTTTATCCAATAAGGAAAGGCGGAAAAGAACAGGAAAGACCTTGATTAGATTTTGAGTTCGGGAGGTACATTATACAAAGGAAAGGTGTTAGCACCCTTTGTATCCATGGTTATCCATGGGCTCTTAATTGCTTAACTCACTTATGTTTTCCTTGTTTGAGAAAGTGTTTGAGAAATGTGGTGTGTTTAGAAAATATTTTGAAAGGAGAGTTTAACTTTGTAATGATTCTTGTACGAATGTATACAAAGTGTTTATCTCGTTTGATTTTGAAAGATGTTTAGAAAAATATAACTCGGCGATGATTCTGGTGCGAATGTATACCAAGTGGTGATTTTCTAAAAGATGTTTTGAAAAGTGTGAGGTGTATAAAGTATTTTAAGCTGTGAGCAAGCATTTAAGATTTATACCTAACCAAGGTCTTTATAGGTATTTCCTATTCTTAGGAGGGTAAAACTGTCCTTACTATTGAGAAGTAAGTAGTCTTATCCTTTGGATGTAAAGGGACATCGTGGGGTCGTCGATTGGTCATTGAAGGCAACATTTGTAAGGATACCTTAGCATTCGAAGGGACGATCATCATTTAATCACAGGCTACAACGAAGGGTCATCGAAGGACAAAGTCATATATTCAAAGGCAACGTTCGAGGGACAAGGTCATATATTCGAAGGCAACGTTCGAGGGACTATGATTTATCTTGTAGGGACATTGACCTTTTGATCGAAGGGACTATGACTTATCTGTTTAGGGATGATGATGATTTAATCGAAAGGGTCTTTGCTAAGGGTATCCCCGCATTCGCGGGACATGATCGTAATATCGTAAGGCAACAAAGAGAGGGTTACCCTAGAGGTGCAAGTGTGGAAATGATTGGATTCGGATATATTATCTTGAATTAATTTATCTAAGTTCGATTATTTATCTTTCCATGCAATCCTATTAGCATACATGTAGACAGTTATATTCACAGTATGGAAAAATTAAAGTGCGAAAAATAAGACTACGCTATTACATGGCTTCGGGATGGGGGGTACATAATTTAAAAGGGGATATAAAATATCTAAATCTTAATTAACGAGTACAAAATTAAAAGGGCATAGAAAGTTCATGACAAATGAAATAAATAAACTAAATTTAAGAATGAATTAAGAATATTTTTAGTCTATGATAATAGAAACTTTTTTTTATGAATTTATGGAAAAACTTAGACTAAATTGATAGAAATTTTAAAAGAAAAGAGAAAAAAATAATAATTAGATTTTTATTATTCAAAATAGCCCATTTTAATTAATTAAGTAATATATGAAAATTTAATTAATAAACTAGATTAAATTATATCCTAGTTTAAATAACCAATATAATATATTAATTAGAAAATTAATTAATGGGTTTTATTTTAATAATAGAAAAATAGTGGTGAATTAATTAGAGTGGAAAGGGAGTAGTGAGGGGGGAGCTACCAACGAGCCATGTTGGTACGTTCGTTATTTATTCGCCTTCATTAAAATATATATTAATTCTACATGGATTTTTCCATTTTTGACACAACACCACCATGCATGTTACAGCTTTCTCTCTTACGGCAAGCTACTTTATTTTTTCTCATGCTGTTTCTTTCATGTGAATACAACAAACCTGTAACTTCATCTTATATCAAACCACACACATAAAATAAGATCATATGTAATCATCATGCAATAATAAAAATAGCCATGCACAAATCAAGAAGCTTATATTATTTTACTCATGTATTAGTTCTCTTTACTGCAAGTGATAATGATAAAACAAACCTTACACATACATGTTAAAGACAACCAAGGATTTATATTATCACCATTATGTCATCATCATCATTATTATGTAATAACAACATGTGAAATAAACATAATCGTGCTAGAAACAACACTCATATAATAATAATTAAATGACAGATATAATTCTTTAATCATGCAAACAGAATTTCTCCAACATGCTATGACATATCAAGAACAGATGCATACTTGAATAAAGCAATATCAACATCCACCAAACCATGAATACATCATCTCAATATATATATTAAACCAATATTATTCATGCATGAATTAAGAAGTATTGCAAGGTAATCATGCTGGATGCAAATTCCATAATGAACACTTACTGGGGATTTGATTCTTCTAGCTTGCTCACTGTATTTGTGTTGTTCTTATTCAGGCTATGAGTGCTTTATGGTTGCTTCTCTTTTCCCTGCCCGTGAATCTTCTTGCTTCTGCCTTGCCTTGTGTATCTTCTTCTCTTGTATCTCTCCTCATTTTCGTCTTCCTTCCGCTGCAGCCATATGAAGTATTTATAATGGTGTGGATTAGGGTTTAACCTTGCTAAATATTTGGATCCCTTCCTATACTTTAGAGTTTAACCTTGCTAAATATTTGGATCCCTTCCTATACTTTAGGAGAGTTAGGGTTTAACCTTGCTAAATATTTATTAAATACAAATATTATTATAAATAATGAATAATTTAAATGACTTTTAACAAATAAAACTTAATTTAAATTGTAGTTACATAATTGAATTAAAATTTAAACCTATTTCTATTTTTACTTTCATCATTTAAAAAAAATCAAAATTATTCTTACTTATATCAACCAAAATTATTTTATAATTTATGGGCTTTTAAAAAATGTTACTCTTATAAATAAATTTTATTAAGTAAAAAACGTGAATTACTAAATAAATACTATTTATAGATAATGAATAAATGGAACATGAGTCACTAAATTATAAAAAATAGTTATTATAATTTAATGAGCTTTAACAAATAAAATTAATTTAAAATTTTAATTATACAATTAAAATTCGAATCTATTTTTATTTATCATTAAATTAAAACTATTTTATTTATATATATAAAATTTATTTATATCATACAGATAACCAAAATTATTATTATTTTTTATATCCGTATCACATAATAAATAAATTAAAATTTATAATTTATATGAGAATGTTTGCTAATGAATGAATGCAAATGTGAAATGAATGTTATGCATGAATCAATTTATCATAAAAATTAACAGGCAAATTTTGGGGTATGACCGCTGCCCCTGTTCAATATTCTTAAACCGAGAGAATTAGAATGGTATGTACGTCATTCGTGATCTGGAGGTGGAAGATTATTGAACACTTAGAATGCCCCCAAAATTTGCACTTGTTAATTAAAAGATAGTCTTGATGGAGATGGGCTTAAAGATGCCATCCAGAAAGTTTGATGATGAGAGCTTCAGAGTGCATCGTACATTAGACCATACCTAAAGACATGGGTGTCACACTGGGTCGTACGCTAGACCGTATAATGAGTCATCCATTAGGTGATATTAAGGTGAGTTGAACCTGATGAGATAAGGATCAGAATGGGTCATACGCTAGACCGTATCTGAGTAGCAGAGTGAGCCGTCCGTTAGGCTGTATCTGGAGAAATAAAGATCAGAATGGATCGTACGCTAGATCGTATCTGAGTAGTAGAATGAGCCGTCCGTTAGGCTGTATCTGGCGATAAAAAGTAGTCGTACGCTAGACTACATTTCAGAATGTACCGTACGCTAGGTAGTATCTGATGAGAAGAGCCAGACTGGGTCGTACACTAGACCGTATCTGAGTTGCAGAATGAGCCGTCCATTAGGCTGTATCTGAGGATAAAAGATCATAATGGATCATATGCTAGATCGTATCTGAGTAGCAGAATGAGACGTCCATTAGGTTGTATCTGATGATAAAAGGGGTAGTCATACGCTAGAATACATTTTAGAATGTACCGTACGCTAGGTAGTATTTGAGGGGATGAATATCCAAATGGGTCGTACGCTAGACCGTATTGGAACAGTTGAAGGAACCATACGTTAGGCTGAATCAGAATGAGTCGTACGTTAGGCTATATCTGATAATATTTGTATATGGTGTATTTGCAATAAATGTCTGGGATGGGCTTAAAGATGCCATCATTAGGAGGATATCAGAATGCTTGTCAGAATGAGTATTCATATGGATTATATCAGAAAGATGTATCTGAATCTTGAATGTAGTCGATAAAGATATCCGTCTGAATGAATCTTTATTTTGACTGTATCAGGAGGATAATTAACCTGGAAAAAAAAGAGTTAGCCTCATGCCATGTCATGATGCATGAGATGTTTTATGCTCTTGAAAATAAATGCGAACATTGCATGCATGTATATGCTGTGAAATGATCCATGAATGAATTATGCGTCTGAAATTTTTTGCCATGGGAAAATAAATCCCGATATTCTGGTTGGAGATATTTGTATTGATGACCCTTTCTTAGCTGGGGATATTTGATTTCTGTCTGATGGTAGAAATATTCAACAGAACCTGACTGGGGATAAAAGAGTTGACTAGTCTGTCTAGTAGTGCCAATTTCTTCTGGGAATAACTGGTTTTGCTGGGGAATAGGATTTGCAACCGGATTTGTTAGAACGCATGGTTAAACCTTATCCTTGATCCTAAAGTCTTTTAGTAATTGCTATTTCTATTTTATGCATGTATTTTCGGTAAACATCAATCATATTCAAATGCATATATTAATTCGAATTAAATCAATGGACGTTTATGTAAACAAAACGGAGAAAGTAAAACAAAAGTATCTTTTTGAAAATAAAATTGTATTGATTTTGAAAGAGGTCCTATAAACAAGCAATTTTAATACAAGGAGACAGAAATCCTAGTAAGAGGAAATTGTCAAGAAAGCAAAGAAAAAACAACTATGAAAAAAAAGTCCTATTGATTTTAATTCTACTACTGCTATTATGTCTTCAAGCATCTCATCTCTTGTTGTCGGATAGAAGTGATTGGCTTGTTCAGTCTCTTTGACTTTGGTGAAGTTGACCGAGAACGGGACATAGTCATACGCTTTAATCCCTAATTTTTGCCTGGACCGCCTTTGCAGGTTTTCAGTCCACCAGGATACCCTTTTTTGCCCAAGCCGCCTTTTCAGGTTTTCGACTTGCTGGGTGTACATTTTTATATGTTTATCCCTAATTTTTGCCCGAACCCTTTTGGTTTGCCGGGATGCCCTTACTTTTGCCTAGATATGTCGACCTAGCGGGTCTCTTTTATGCGTAGTATTTTTTAACTATGTCCGCGTTCACGGGATGCGGGAAATCTTCGCCATCCATTGTAGCAAGCATCATGGCTCCACCAGAGAATACCTTCTTAACTACAAATGGCCCTTCGTATGTGGGAGTCCATTTGCCTATAGGATCACCTTGTGGTAGAATGATACGCTTTATCACCAAGTCGCCAATTTGATACACCTGTCTCTTGACTTTTTTATTAAATGCCTGGGTCATGCGCTTCTGATATATCTGCCCATGACAAACAGTCGCAAGTCTCTTTTCATCAATCAAATTTATATGATCGAGTCGAGTCTGAATCCATTCATCTTCATCTAAGCCTGCATCTTTCATAATTCTTAGAGAGGGAATCTGAACTTCCACTGGTAAAACGGCTTCCATTCCGTAGACTAAAGAGAAAGGAGTTGCCCCTGTCGAAGTGCGTACTGAAGTGCGATAACCATGAAGAGCAAATGGTAACATCTCATGCCAGTCTTTGTATGTTACTGTCATCTTTTGTATAATCTTCTTAATATTCTTATTAGCAGCTTCTACGGTGCCATTCATCTTTGGTCGGTACGGAGAAGAGTTATGGTGTTTTATTTTGAACTGCGTGCAGAGTTCAGTAATCATCTTGTTATTCAAATTAGTACCATTATCAGTGATAACTCTTTCAGGGATGCCATACCGACAAATAAGACTACTCTTGATGAACCGTGCCACCACATTCTTGGTGACAGAAGCAAATGAGGTTGCCTTTACCCACTTCGTAAAGTAATCAATAGCAACAAGAATGAAATGATGTCCATTAGAAGCAGTGGGTTTAATCTCTCCAATCATATCAATGCCCCACATTGCAAAGGGCCAAGGGACTGTCAACACGTTCAATGGAGCAGGAGGTACATGTACTTTGTCCGCATAGATCTGGCACTTGTGACAAGTTCTGGAGTACTGGTGGCAATCAACTTCCATGGTAGACCAATAATACCCTGATCTCAGAATCTTCTTGGCCATCGTATGTCCACTAGAATGAGTCCCAAAAATACCGTCATGCATGTCTTCCATAATCTTTTATGCTTCCTTTTTATCCACACAGCGAAGCAAAGTCGAATCATGATTATGTTTGTATAATACTCCATTACTCAAAAAGAATTTAGCGGAGAACTTCCTCAGAAATTTTCTGTCATTGATGGATGCCCCTTCAGGGTATTCCTGAGTTTCTAAATACCTTTTTACTTCGTGGAACCAAGGTTTCTCTTCTACTTCATCAGCATTAAGTTCATAACAATATGCTGGTTCATCTAATCGTTCAATGGTGATCATAGGAGCTTCATTGTCCCATCTGACTCTGAACATAGATGACATGGTAGCCAATGCGTCTGCCAACTGATTCTCTTCTCGTGGAATATGTTCGAATGTAATCTCTTCAAAGTATGGGATTAATGTCAACACCCGCTCTCGATAAGGGATGAGATTCGGATGTTTAGTGTCCCATTCTCCTTTGATCTGACTGATTACTAAGGCTGAGTCTCCGTACACACTCAAAAACTTGATTCTCAGGTCTATAGTAGCTCTGAGTCCCAAAATACATGCTTCATACTCAGCCATATTATTGGTACAATCAAAACATAGTCTAGCAGTGAAAGGCGTATGGCAACCCTTGGGAGAAATAATTACAACACCAACACCATTGCCCAATGCATTAGAAGATCCATCAAAAACCATAGTCCATCGGGATCCCAGTTCGGATCCTTCATCCGGTCCAGGTTCTTCATAATTAGTAACAAGCATAACATCCTCATCAGGGAACTCAAAATTCATAGATTGGTAATCATCAACTGCTTGATGAGCCAAATGATCAGCTAGCACGCTTCCTTTGATTGCTTTCTGGGTAGTATACTGGATATCATACTCTGTTAAAATCATCTGCCATCTTGCTATTCTTCTGGAGAGAGCAGGTTTCTCAAATATATATTTGATAGGATCCATCTTAGAAATCAATAAAGTGGTATGATTCAACATATACTGTCTTAGTCGGCGAGCAGCCCAAGCCAAAGCACAACAAGTTTTCTCAAGCAGTGAGTATCTTGTTTCACAGTCGGTAAACTTTTTGCTAAGGTAGTATATTGCATGCTCTTTTCGACCAGACTCGTCATTGCCCCAGCACACACCCCATTGAATTTTCTAACACGGTCAAATACATGATTAGAGGTCTTCCTCCAACTGATGGCATCAGAATTGAAGGTTCTTGGAGATACTTCTTGATTTTGTCAAAAGCCTCTTGACATTCATCATTCCATATTATCTCTTGATTTTTCCTCAGTAATTTGAAGATGGGTTTGCAAGTAGCAGTCAAATGGGAGATAAATCGGGCAATGTAATTCAAGCGTCCCAAGAAACCTCTGACTTCTTTATCTGTACGGGGAACTGACATTTCTTGAATAGCTCTCACCTTAGCCGGGTCAACCTCAATTCCTTTACCACTGACAATAAAGCCCAAGAGTTTACCGGATCTTACTCCAAAGGTGCATTTGTTCGGGTTCAATCTCAACTTGTATTTCTTCAACCTCTCAAACAGTTTGTATAAATGATCGAGATGCTCTTCTTCAGTATGAGATATGGCTATCATGTCATCCACATATACCTCTATTTCATGATGGATCATATCATGGAACAAAACCACCATAGCACGCTGGTATGTCGCCCCTGCATTCTTTAAACCGAATGGCATTACTTTGTAACAGAAAGTGCCCCATTGCGTCACAAACGTAGTTTTCTCCATGTCTTCAGGTGCCATCTTAATCTGGTTATAACCTGAGAATCCATCCATGAATGATAATACCTTGTGTTGAGCGGTGTTATCTACCAGAACATCAATGTGCGGAAGTGGAAAGTCATCTTTGGGACTTGCTTTATTCAAATCTCTGTAATCTACACACATTCGCACCTTACCATCCTTCTTTGGCACTGGTACCCCATTAGCAACCCATTGAGGATAAGAAGTAACAGCTAGAAAACCTGCATTAAATTGTTTCATAACCTCGGCTTTGATTTTCTCAGACATTTCAGGACGCATGCGACGAACCTTTTGCTTAACAGGATGACAATCTTCCTTCATCGGCAAACGATGTACTACTATATCAGTATCCAGTCCTGGCATGTCTTCATAAGACCAAGCAAAAATCTCTACATAGTCATGTAACATCTGAATCAATCTTTCTTTGACACTGTTTTCCAAGCCTGCTCCTATTTTGACTTCTTTCTTGTCTACTTCAGTACCCAGATTTACAATTTCAATTGATTCCTCATGCGGCTGTATAGTCTTTTCTTCTTGCAGTAACAGTCTGGCAAGCTTTCCAGGCACTTCGCAATCTTCCTCACTTCCATCCTCGGCTTGGTAGATCGGATTTTTAAAGCCATAATTAACAATAGCAGAATTATTATCAACAGGATCCAGAGTGGATATGGATCTGCAATTTGTTACGTGAGTGTGTGTAAGAAAACATAGCTTATTTGAAAGATGACAGGAAAGATAAAGAGCGCAATATTTGAATGCAAAAAGTCCATTGATTTATTGAATGTGAATATGCTTATGAAAATGACAAAACCCTTAACAAATTAGCTATTGTGCCCCGGGCATAGACACAATGCTTTAAGAAGTTCAATTGTTCATAATAAAAATTACAAAATTTGAAACACTAAAATAAGCAATAACAATTACTCCTGACTAAAGGAAATCGGGATAGTGTCTTCAGCCTTCCAATTATTGAGTCCGTCACCAATTGTTGGGAAAATCCAGCTATCCAAGTCGTAATCGCTATCAGCATCTTCTACAGCATTAATCTGATCTTTGACTATCTTTTCAGAGCTAAACCCCAGGCCAAATTTATCAGACTTGTACGGTACATCGATCAGTTGACCCCAGCCAGTACAACCACCATCTTCAACCACGGCTTGAGCATCTTTCAGAGAAATCATAGCAGGAGGAGCATGAATAACCTTGGGCACACGGGAAGTTGGCTTAAGGACAAGACTGGTCGGAGGAACTACTTTAAATAACTGAGAAGGAGTCTCAAAGAATTCACCATCCATCTCGACGTATCTGAAGGTATACACACTACTGACAATATACTCTTCTTCTCCATACACAGTGACAATCTTGCCCTCTATTGGATACCTCAGCTTTTGATGGAGAGACGAAGCTACAACACTTGCCCCATGGATCCAAGGGTGTCCCAGCAAGTAGGAATAGGCAGGACGAATGTTCATTACGTAACAGGTAGTGTTGAAGACTTGAGATCCTATCTTGATAGGGAGAACCACTTCACCATGGACAACACTCTTCGCACCATCGTAAGCACGCACCACAACGTCACTAGGTTTCAGTTCAATGCTTTTACAGTCAAGCTTATCGAACACATCTTTCGGTAGCACATTCAAAGAAGAGCCATTGACGATCAACACATGAGACAAGGTGATCCCCTTACACTCAATGGAGATATGCAGAGCTTTATTGTGATTCTTTCCTGCTGGTGTCAGGTCACCATCAGAAAAGCCTATGCCATTATCAACAACCAAGTTAGCAACATAATTTTCTAACTGATCGACAGATGTCTCCTGAGGTACATGAGTGGTCTTCAAGAATTTTATCAACGCATTGGCATGAGATTCAGAATATAACAACAAGGATAACATCGAAATTTTAGACGGAGTATGCCCCAACTGTTCTACCACATCAAAATCACTCTTACGAATGATTTTCAGCATTTCTTCCATTTCCTGCTTGGCAACATCTTCGGTAGTAACTTCGACTGGTGTCTTTGACTGAGAAGGATTGATTACTGGTCCCTTTCCTCGAGTTTCAGGGGCGGGAGGTGAGATTTCTGGAGAGAAGATCCTTCCACTTCGAGTAATTTTACTAGTCCCAACAATGTCAACGTCATTAGGATTAGCAGAATTATCATCTTGCTTTATTCCGTGGATGTAAACATCACCTCCATAATTCCACGGAATGGCTTTGCTTGAGGAATACGGTACTGGGCCAGGTGCAGTAATAATTAGGGGAGCTACCTTGGGCTCAGCAGTAATCTTCACAGTCACTCTAGTAGCAGTAATCTTCACTAGAACTTTGGACCTAGCAATCACAAATATTTCTTCAATAGGGTTTTCCACCTTAGGAATATTTTCAAAGAGAATTGTACGATCATCCATCAGCCGTTGAATACCATTCCTCAATTTCAAGCAATCATTAGGTCGGAGTATACAGAGATCGCAATTTTCAGCACAACCTGGAAATAAACCAACTTGCAATAAATTCTTCTTGCTGATCAGGAGAGGAGATGCTAAGTCAGCTACATTAGTAATGTGAGAATTGTCATCCACAGCATTAACAGTCTTGTCATGATTAGGCATAGGAGCAGTGATGACATTAGGAGTCTCTGGAGGATCAAATTCAATTTCTCCAGCGTCGATCATATCCTGAATCTTATTCCTCAACAACCAACAATCGTTTATATCATGCCCGGGGCTATCGGAGTGATATGCACACCTGGCATTGGGATTATAACAAGGAGAAGTAGTGTTGGGATTTGCAGGAGGATCTCTGAGGGTAATTAAATTTGCTTTTAGCATACCCTGCAGTGTTTGTGCTAAAGTCATATTGATCTTGGTAAACTGCCTTCTTGGTCTGTCTTGTCTGTGTTGGAAGTTTTGAGATGGCGGTGCTGCAATCGTAACTGCTCCAACAGTATGGTCACTATTTTTCTTGTTATGACCCCTTTGACCGTATACAACATTTGATTCATTCTTCCCCTGATAGGACTTTTTGGTGCTTGCAGAGGTAGCCGCCTGTATCTTTCCACTTCGAATGCCGCTTTCAACACGTTCACCCGTCAATATAAGTTCAGTGAAACCCGATGAGGAACTTCCCAATAGATGGCTGTAGAATGGGCCAGTCAGTGTGCCCATGAACATGTCCACTAATTCTCGATCAGTCATAGGGGGTTTGACTCTGCCAGCCAAGTCTCTCCATTTTTGAGCATATTCTTTGAAGCTTTCTTTAGAGCCCATAGTCATATTCTGCAGCTGTAGCCGAGTAGGCGCTGTCGCATCCGCGAAAAACAACCGGCGGGCTAAAACAAAACAACACAGAGCCGCCACCGTGCGTTATTTATCCCAAAGAGGGAAAGGAAACGCTCGAAGTAAACCTGGAAAAGACATGGTCTCGCGACCAAAGAGAATGGGATCGGGAGTCGGTTATGCAAAGGGAAGGTATTAGCACCCCTACGCATCCGTCGTACTCGACGGGATCCACGCTCAGAAGGAAAGAATACGGTTGCTAAAACTGCTCACAAACATCACACACACGCACTGGAAACAACACAGGTGGGGGGAGAGAGGAACGGGCTCGCTAGGATATCGCATCCTATGCCTACGTATCTCATCTGGAATGAGAATCAGAGCTACCGTAGTTCGGCTCACGCACGCCAAACAAAACACACGCAAAACAGGCAAACATGGAAACCGAATTCCAATCGCTGGACTTACATCAGACTCCGAACCAAACAAACCCACACTAGAAACCGACTGCCAATCGCTGGACTTACGTCAGACTCCAAGCACACGACAATAAGGATAACACACAACAAGTTACTAAGGAGTCTGGCACTCGAGCCTAGCAACTGTCAAGCAAACACACACAAAAATAAAAAGGGTGCCCGGAGAGATCTCGTTCGATCTCCTGCCTACGTACCTCATCTGGTATGAGGATCAGGGCAACGTAGTTCCCCTGAACAGGGGAGAAACTTTCTCCTAACCAGAGACTGGGAAATGACCAACTAGAAGGGAGACTGACTCGAGCCTAATAGTTATCATGTATTCCACAATGGTCCTAGGTTGAGTTTTCTATCTAACTTGCACAGGCAGCAAGCTAATCCTAAACAGACAAAGCAAAGCATACAAGCAAAACAAAGCAAACATACACACAATTAGCACACACTATATACAGACAAAGTGGGCTCACACAAAGGGTTAGGCTGCAAAAGCAAGCCAACTGTATCAGGTGATGTTAGCTCTTAACCCTAACATTAAGAGTTAGGGTGAAGCAGATGAAATAGGAAGTGAGGGGTGTGCCTCACAGCTCTTATCCCTGGCCTGGGAGAGCTTTAGACAAAGGAAGTGTGGGTTCAGAAAGTGGGAACCCTTCTACACTTATGACTGACTCAACATTGATCTTGGGTTAATATCCACAATGCATCAACACCAGTTGTGTGAGCAAAGGGATGACTCAACTGAATAGCAGGAGATGGATTGCACATCTCTTGTATCTGCCAATTGCCTTATCAAAGGTCTTTTCCTGCTTGGGGACAAAAATAAACAATCACAAGCATTGCCTCTTAAGGAGGACTTCAGACAGGTGCCTGACCAAGTAACAGGCCAGGTCTTCCAGACTACATGAAGTCAGTGGGTTATACCTCAATTGGTTAAGCAACCAAGCAACAGCAAAAGCAAGTTCAAAAGAACTATAGCAACTAATGTACCTGAAAACAATCTAACTCAGTCAGTACACAACTCAAAAAGTCAAACAGACAGACTAAAAGTCAACAGTTAACTGTACACAAGCAATGCATCAAGCCAAGCACAAGCTCAACTCAAATGAGCTAATCCACCTACAAAACAACTTAATGTTAATTCAACATCAATCAAACATCAATCCAAATGAGCAAATGAATCAAACTCCCCAAGGCCATATGCTTCTTGTCCTGAAAACACAACTCAAACATAAGCACTAACCACTAGGACAAAGCCTAGGGTCAAAGAGGGAGAAATAATTCAAAACAGAACATGAAAATTGACAATAATCAAGTTTAATCAATTAAGAACAATGTCCAAGTGGTCTCACATTCATATCATACACCAATTTCATTTCACAAAGCATCTAAGGCAAAGTGTGCAATTTCAAAGCTCATTGAGGCAAACAGAATGAGTCAATCCAAATCAACTCAAACATAATTCAGTAAATCCCAAGAAAAATCATGGCTAAACAGCACTCATCACATGATCATCATACCAAATTTCAAGTCATTTGGACAAGTGGAAGCAAGGAAATTAAATTCCCTAAGGCAAGGCAAGGCAAAACAAGCTCAATTAGGGCACAAAATCATACATCAACTTCAAACAAGCATAAAACAGAATCCACCTATGATAAATGAATCCAATAAAATCCACAACAAACTTCAAAGAGTCTAGAATCAATGTGCAAAATTTCAAGTTCATAGGATAAACATCAAGAATTTCACAAATCTTTTAAGTTCAACACTCATCAAAAGTCCTCAAATGACCAACCAGAAGAGAAAATCTCAAACAAATCCAAATTGCATCCAACAATTCCACAAAAATTCATGAGTGATCCTAACATCCAGAAGTAGCATCATGCAAAAATTCACATCAATTGGCATTCACATGGCATGGTAAATAAAATCCACAAGTCAAGCAAGCAATGGTGTGACACACATTGTCACACCTACATCCATCATATCATATCTCATCAACCAGGAGCGGGAAAAATGCAAACTCTATACCAAAATGATCAGCAAGGTGTCTATTTTAAGCATACAAAATTTCACAATCATAGGATCAATATCCATCATTTCACAATTAAAATGGCAAGGCATGTCAAGAAAACACATGTATGAATATTCTCTAGGCAAAATAAAAATCCAGGCGTGCACAATTTCTGTAAAAAATCTCATAAAATTCTAGAGATCATAAGGAAAACAACAAAAAAAACCACACATTATTTGGACAATCCATCATTGAGATATTAATTTTGGAATGAGTGAAAAAATAAAAAAAAGCATGGATGAATGTACATGAACATGGATAGTTAAAATGAATAAAAATGCAAAGGCATGGTTGGAATGTCCCTCGCCCGGAATCGAAGGGAGGGAGCGTTTGAAATTGTAGCGCGCTCACTTAAGGCACCAGGACACGTGGTCCAGTGCATGAGCGAATAACACCAAAATCCATGCAGGCCGGGCAAAAGTGAATCAAACGCGTTCTGGATGAAAAAAAGCTAGGGTTCATACGCGTGTTCATCATCAATTCCAGCTCAAGAACAAACCATCACCAAAATTAACAAAACCTATACCATTAGCTTCGTCTTCCAGCGTACAACAACAATCTCAAATCAATTTGACCTAATTCTTCCTAGATCCAAAGATTCGAGCCAAAACATTTTCATGCATCAAACTTCTAATCAATGTAACTTTCTCATTTCTCAACGAAATTCAATGGAACAAAGTGCAGATTACTCTACATTCAAAGATCTACCACATACATCCACTAATTTCATGAATTAAGAGCATTGAAAACTGACCTTCAAGATGCAACAGTAGTGGAATCGTGTGAATCAAGCCTTGGCAAGGTGAAACAGAGGTTCCTCAACTCTCATATGCATGAATGAAGAAATGTTTGGCTGTTAATCGTGCTTGAGAAGTCCAGAAAATCAAACTACCATGGATAACCTTGTGCTTCAACAGTTCCAAAAGCTTGCTCGAAATCAATGGATCTTGCTTCTAACCACTCCAATTATGCTAGTAGATGATGGTTTGATCAGGGAAACAGCAATGTTTGTGCAAAAAAAACGGAGAAAAGTTGAGAGAAGAAGTTGAAGAACTTTTGGATCTAGATCTCAATTTCACAATTCTGTTATGATTAACAAGAAAACAGTTATGATTATGGTTTTATATGTGTTGTTAATGATGTTCACTAATCATGATTAGGTTAATGCAAAGGTTTAAGTGAAATGCAAGTTTTAGTGCACATTAGCAAATTGCCTTGTACATGAAATAACCAATGTAACAGTGCAAGGTTTCTGAACCAATTCACTTCAAAATGTTGTTTCTAAGCCAAGGCAAGTGGAATCAAGTGAATTCAAAGCATAATTTTCAAATTGCATTTTTCCCTCCAAAATTCAAATGGAAAGTCCAATTTTTTTTGCAATGGAAACTCATGGATTTTGATGCTTGAATTGGATAGAGCATGTCAAGACAAGAATGTGGCAAAAAATCCCACTCCATTTGGCCTTTTGGTTCAAAAGTTATGCCCTTTTGAAATTCAAATTTTATTGACCAAGATTGATCCATAACTTGCCAACCACACATGAGAAATTCATGTTCTTGGACTTTTTGGAAAGGTGAGAGCAAGATCTACAACTTTCATGTTGGACAAAATTTCATTTGAAACATTCTTGGACATGTAATCTTAAGGAGAAAACCTTTCCATTTTTGGCAATTTTGAATTACAAGTCACTTTCTATTTTTGGAAAGTTTTCATCTGACTTTATTTTCTTCAATCTTGATGTTTGAAATGTCAAATGAAACTTGTTTGGACATGAATGAAGTGTTTCTAACTCTCTCCTACCTCCAAATCCATCAGTTGACTTCTGGTTGACTTTTGTTGACTAATAGATGAATTGGCTATGCACAGATGAATTTAAGCCTCAATCTCCTGATGAAATGGCTCAAACATGAAACCCTAGCTTCCATAAGCTCAATGAAACCATATGATGATCTCTCATCTCAATGAAGACCTCATCTCCTTGACAAGCCCTGATTGGCACAATACAACTGGTTAGGGTTGACCAGGAGTCAAAACCCTAATCCCAAGGAAATGATCAAGCATAAGGAATCTCTTGGTGATGACAAGACCATGATGATGATGATGTACCATTTTAACCAAGATAATTATCAATCTCCTTGAGGAACCAAGAAACCCTAATTGAAGCACAAACCCTCAGATGGCTAGTGATCAATCTATGAGACCCTCAGGCTTGAATCTCTCAACCTCTTCATCTTCTGATCAAGACCTAGGAGGATGACTTGCTTATTGTTGCCACATGACATGCAAAGATGCAATGACTAATGACCTACAAAATGAAATGCAATATGCTAAACTAGTCCCAAGAGAGGAGCGCAAATTTTGAGGTGTTACAGCTGCCCCTATTCAATCCACTGTGAACCTGTCGATATGAACAGCCTCAGCTTTCAGATGATCAGGGTGAAGAGTGATTGAATACCAAGAACAGACGAACAATTTGCACTCTGATGGGAAAATAATTAACAATGCCTGTCAGAATCGTCGAAGAAACAATCTTGAAGGGAAAATCCGTCTGGTACGGAAAAAGTCGGTCTGAACACCGAAACTGAATGTCGACCCGGATACCAAAATAAATGGTAACACAGGGATAACCATGGCCTGAACACCACATCCGCTGGGGATTATTATTATCTTCTTTTTTTGCTTTTCTTGAACCCCGGAACTTTACGATTTCCTTTTTCCTTTTCTTGAACCCCGGCCAAATTTTTGTTCGCGCGAATGATCCCGGATCACCGCATTTGAACCCCGACATCTTGTTTGCCAATAATGAACCCCATTCTCCATTTGAACCCCAGTCGCCTGACGATGACTTGTGATCGCCATTGTGAACCCCGTTCTCCAGAAAACACCCTGTGTCTCCCTTCCTCCATTTGGACCCCGCTCTCCAGTTTTTTGTGATAATTCCGCTGGCATCGCCGGAAGTAACACCAATCACCACTCCGATGGCGACATATCAAAGGGTATTCGACCAGACATTTACCAATGACTGGGAAGAGACTCGACGTTTACTGGACATCGAACAATGATGTTTACTGACACCAAAGAAAACTCGACTAGACATTAACCAATGACTGGGAGGGAACTCGACGTTTACTGGACATCGAACAATGATGTTTACCTGACACCAAAGAAAACTCGACCAGACATTAACCAATGACTGGGAGGGAACTCGACGTTTACTGGACATCAAACAATGATGTTTACCGACACCAAAGAGAACTGACGTTACGAGGATCGACACGACACTTACTGGTATCACAAGGATGACATCCACATATGTCAAAACCAGGCAGACGCTTGCCGGGGACTAACTGGGAAATACTGTTGCTCCAGAATCACGATGCTGAACTCCTCGGAGTGACACCTTCACCATCCGGCGAAACCAAATCTCAAACGGTAACCACAACTCGAGTCGCACTGATCGCATAACATTCTCCGATCTTCATTTCCATCTCTGTCCAACGGAAAAGTTTCCTCCAGTATCGTACTACTGGGGAACATTGCTGACCTGACGTCATGATGCTAAACTCCTCAGAGTAACATCTTCACCATCCGGCGAAACCAAATCTCAAGCGGTAACCACGGCTCGAGTCGCGCTGATCGCGTAACATTTCCATCTCTGTCCGACGGAAAAGTTTCCTCCAGTATCGTACTACTGGGGAACACTGACGTCATGATGCTAAACTCCTCAGAGTAACATCTTCACCATCCGGTGAAACCAAATCTCAAGCGGTAACCACGGCTCGAGTCGCGCTGATCGCGTAACCTTTCCATCTCTGTCCGACGGAAAAGTTTCCTCCAGTATCGTACTACTGGGGAACACTGACGTCATGATGCTAAACTCCTCAGAGTAACATCTTCACCATCCGGTGAAACCAAATCTCAAGCGGTAACCACGGCTCGAGTCGCGCTGATCGCGTAACATTTCCATCTCTGTCCGACGGAAAAGTTTCCTCCAGTATCGTACTACTGGGGAACACTGACGTCATGATGCTAAACTCCTCAGAGTAACATCTTCACCATCCGGTGAAACCAAATCTCAAGCGGTAACCACGGCTCGAGCAGCATCTTCACCTTGGTGAAACCAAATCTCAAACGGTAACCACGACTTGAGACTAGCCTATGCTTGCAATGATGATGCATGATTTTTTTAGCGTAATGCTCCATAATCATGGAAATGCTACGCGATTTATTATGCAATATGCTATGCTTATCTACATGATGAATGCATAAAAGGTATCCCCTTCAAGGGACTCTTCTGGGGAGCTCGAGGCACTATGCTGAGGAACTCGACAACACTCCAATCTCCACCCTGCCGGGGAATAGCACTGCTGCTAGGAAAAAGGCAACCCTTGCTGGGGAATAAACCTCCACTGAACCCTATCCGCTTGGGGACTTCGCTGGGGAAGAATCCACCAACGCACTCTGTGGGGAAACAACGGTCTTTGACTTACTGGGGTTACAACAATCCCAACTCTGCTTGGGGAACCACCACCCACAGATACCTCCACTGGGAAATAGCAACCTCTGGGCCTGGCTACTGAAGAAACACCGACCTCAACCTGCTGACGGATATAACCATACCGACCCTGCTAGGGAAGCCACAGACCTTGAATCTACTGGGGAATTAATCATCCCAACTCTGTTTGGGGAGATCAGGAAAGCCTGGTACCAAACACCCGCCGACTCGTCGAACCATGGCATTCCACATCCAACTCCAATGTCAGCTTTCCAATTTTGAGAACTCCCAGACTCGTCTGGACTTTTCTGATTCATCACCTTGTATTCCCCACTACTCCGTACTCGGCGGAGAGTAACCTCCTGGGATTGGTACGAACTTTTTAATCTTCAGACTTTGAAGAGTCTTCTTGATTAATATCCAGGATTGTCATACGTCCTTCGCCATCTTTTCACCATTCTTCCCTTCATTCGTCCCTAACTGGACTCCATGGGGATCTTTTGCCAAAAGCTTCCACATCACCACCTGCAAGTGAGGGAAAATATCTAACAGCACCTGCAAAAGAGATCGTTAGATAAAACCGTGCCCCAGGCGTGTCAAGATTCCAACACTTGGGTCACTCAACCTTCCGAATAAGATTTCAAGCTTTCAATCTTATAAACATGCATTGGAAGGGACTTGTATGTCTTAAAATGCAAAGATTCTTTATCAAAAATATCTGGATGTTTTTGCAATCAAAACGGTAATGAAAAACAAAAACAAAATTATTTGACTGAATATGCATTTTATTGATTGAAAAAGTGTGGCTCAAATTGAGCAATACAAAGGAAGCAATTCCTGAGAAGAGGTAATTGTGCACAAAAGGAAAATCTATCCTAATGGCAATGTGAAACCGTGATCTCATCGAGTTCCAACTCGGTTACACCCCATATGTCCTCAGACTCTCCGTGCTTTCTGCCTTCTGACCAAGACGCTTCTGATTGATCCCTACCGGGTATTATCCATGTCATATCCAAAGTACAAACGATCATGCCAGACGCAGTTGTTCGTTTCAATCCCTCTTTTGCCTGGACCGCCCTTTCGGGTTTTCAGTCCACCAGGATACCCCTTTTTGCCCAAGTCGCCTTTTCAGGTTTTCGACTTGCCGGGTGTATAATTTTTCATTTTATCCCTAATTTTTGCCCGAACCTTTTTATTCTGTTTTTTTTGGTTCGCCGGGATGCCCATTTTTGCCTGGACTATTTTATTCTTTTTGTCCAGCGGGTCTCTTTATACGAAGTATTTTTTAACTGCGTCCGCATTCACAGGGGATGGAAAATCTTCGTCATCCGCGGTCATCAACCACAAGGCTCTGTCAGAGAAAACCTTTTTGACCATGAATAGGATCCATAACCGTATCCACTTGCCCCTACGATCGTTGAGGAGGAAGGATCCTTTTCAGCTCCATATCACCCACGTGATACACACGAGGTCGTACCTTTCAGTCAAAAGCACGCTTCATCCGTTGCTGGTACAACTGCCCATGGCAAATGGCTGCCAGCCTCTTTTCCTCGATCAGGCTTAACTCTTCGTACCGGGTCCTTACCCATTCAGCCTCTTGCAACTTCACGTCCATCAGGACTCTCAAAGAGGGAATTTGAACCTCAACCGGTAGCACAGCTTCCATTCCATATACCAACGAGAAAGGCGTTGCCCCAGTAGGCGCACCGAGGTTCGATACCCAGGATACAAACTTCGTACTTGCCACATCGTCGACGCATTCAAATGCTAGCCAGGCAACACAGGGAATGTGGGATCCTTTCGCGTAACCAAAATGATACTAACTCATCCACATTAACCCCATCAGACATCAGAATCCGTTCGGATTCAGGGTCAAGCCCCTCCTCCGGGATCGGTTCCTCACAATCCTTTGATTTGAGAACCTCGATGTCCTCATCAGGGACTCAAACATCATCGGTTGACACTCCTCCACAGGTTGTTAGGCGAGGTAACCAGACAATACACTCCCCTCCATCGCCTTCTGAGCGGTGTACTGTATATCACATTCGGTCAGAATCACTTGCCATCTCACAACCCGTCCGGTCGATGCTGACTTTTCAGATATGTACTTGATCAGATCCATCTTGAAATCCACAAAGTGGTATGAACCAGCATATACTGTCTCAGTCGGTGAGTAGCCTATGCCAAAGTACAACAAGTTTTCTCGAGCAGTGAATGTATTGTTTCACAGTCGGTAAACTCTTTGCTAAGGCAAATTGCATGCTCTTTTCAACAAGACTCGTCATACTGACCCAATACACCTCGTAGACCCCTCGAAGGCTGCCAAGTACCAGATTAACAGTTGTTCCTTCCATGGGAGGCATCAGAATCAGAGGTTTCTGCAACTTTATTCTTTCATTTTTCAATGCCCCTTGGCAATCATTATTTCACCTGACCGTTTGATCTCTTTTTTTTTCCAACAGCTTGAGTATAGGTTCACACGTGGCTGTTAGAGGAGATGTGAACCATGACATGTAGTTCAATCTACCTAATAGACCACGAACCTCTTTTTCTGTTCTCAGTTCAGGCATTTCTTGTATTACTTTTTCTTCTCTTTCTTTTTTCTCTTTCTTTTTTTAGCAGGATCAACCTCGATTCCTCTCTTACAATGAACCCCAACATCTTACCGGACCGCACTCTGATAGTGCACTTATCTGAATTCAACCTCAGTTTGAATTGTCTCAACCAGTTGACCAACTTGGCCAGATCCACCAGATGCCCCTCTTCTGTTTGGGACTTTGCCATCATGTCATCAACATAACATTCAATTTCATGATGAATCATATCATGAAACAAAGTCACCATGGCTCTCTGACACGTGGCACCGGCGTTCTTGAGACCGAATGGCATCACCTTCACTCTTGACACTCGCCTCCAGGGCGGAACCAACTTTCACTTCCTCTCCGACCTCGGCGGTACCTGGATTAACAATCCCAACTCGCTCTTCCTGCGGCTGAATCCCCTCTCCTCTTGTTTCAACAACCTGGTTAATCTTCCAGCAGATCACAATCTTCTTCGCCTTCTTCTTCGGCATGATAGATCGGATTGTCGAAGTCATACAGAGGTGTAACCAAATTGTTATCAATGAGATCCGGAGAATTATTTTTCAAAGTCGGAACGAGACAAATCAAAAGGGGAAAAAAGAGAACAAACATTGCCATTTTTATTTGTTTTTAAACTGCAAAAATAAATGAAAAACAGGGAACACCGCTTTTAATTGAAAAACATCCATTTATTTATGATGCAAAATGTTGCAAAATGAAACATGAGGTGGCCCTTACAATGAACCATTACGTGTCGGGCAACACGCATGGCTTTCATGCAAATAAAAAACTGAAAAACAAGAAATATTACTCTTCCGGATGAGTGACAATGCTGATTTTTTTTAGGCCTTCCAGCTTCCTGGTACGCACGATTTTATCCACAACTCCAGCTCGCGGTCACTGTCAATCTCTTCACCCACTGTATAGGCGTGATCTGGATCCAACCCTCCGGCACTGACAAATGTGAACGGTGGACGACATCCTCTGTTCTGCTCAGACGAGTCTTGGCCTTCCTGATAGCCAACCCCAAACATATCCGCCTTTACCACAATGC
Organism: Lathyrus oleraceus; assembly: GCF_024323335.1. Lineage (NCBI taxonomy): Eukaryota > Viridiplantae > Streptophyta > Magnoliopsida > Fabales > Fabaceae > Lathyrus > Lathyrus oleraceus. The sequence continues at coordinate 486,923,820 of NC_066580.1, read as the reverse complement.
CTATGATCTTCCCCAGCCTGGGATCCCTCCATTTCTCACCACTTCCACTGCCTGTTTGTAAGAAGAAATGGACGACTTTTTCTCTTTCTCAGCAATAATGGCATTTTCCACCTTGACGGCTTCAACTGCCAGACTGGGTGCTTTACATCTTACATCGTCCATTTCTACTTTCACCATTCTCTGGATCGTTTCCCTCATCACTACACACCCCTTTGTGGCGACGGCCGCACAACAATTATCAACACGATGGAAAGCTCCATTTTTTGTCGGATGCTTCTGGACCACAGGCATTGGAATCTTTAACTGATCCTTCTCAGTCACCTTTATCCCTCTCTTGTCCTTCGACATCATTTTCACTTTTACAAGATCATGCCTTGGCACGGGGTTAGCATTCACGCTTGGAGAAGATGCAAAGTTGATTGCCTTAGAATCCACCAAGTCCTGGACCACATGCTTAAAAGCTTTGCAATCCTCAATGTGATGTCCGGGTGCACCAGCATGGAACTCGCACCTGACATTCTCATCATAACTTGCAAGCCTCTGATTCGGTTTCCCTGAACCAATGTCCTTGGCTGCACCAACCCAAGATCCTTCAACCTTTTAAACAGAGAGGCATAAGTCACGGGCGACTTATCGAAATGACGATCTGTCGTCCTTCTTCTCACTTGGCACCCAGCTTTCTGTGTTCTCTGTGGAGGTGACTGCCGCTGCTGTAGTACAGATGAATTACCAGCAGGAATAGTCAATGCAGCAGCATACGGGTGATAACGATCTTTACCGCGTTCTTTTTTAGCCTTCACACCACCTGATTCAACTTCCTCCTTGAGTTGACCATTGCCAGGGGGTTTCTTTACTACGGATGACGGAGCCTTCCCCTGAACTTTCTCCATCATCAACCATTTCTCAATCTTCTCCACCCTCTCAGCAATTGCTTTCTGCTCCAAGGCGAGCCCCTGCACGACTTTGAACAACTCTCTCATCATCTCTTTCAGTTCGAGAATGTCGGCGTTGGGCGAATTCAACATTCCTGTGTCAATCAAACAGGTTAGAAACTGACACCTGCAAAACAGAAGACAAGCTATTATGGTTATGCATGAATGCAATGTCTATCCACATGAGGAACATTCTGTCTTTTGATCCTGGCTTCATCGAGACAGATAATAACCCGACAATATTCTGATACTCATCATTCGATTTCATCATACATATCAGAGATATATAATTTAGCAAAATACCACCCAACCATGTGTGTGCTGTGTGAGTGCATACAGGAAAGCAAATAAAGCTTGAAGATCAATCACTGAATGAAAATAACCATGCATATCACAAGTGCACAATAAGCGCCATAGTCATACATCAAGCTGATACAAGTCAAATACAATTCTCCAGAATCAGGAAGGAAATACAAACAAATGAATTCCGTCAACAGGCCTGACGATAATCCACACAAAAGAAAGGTCTAATCTGATAAAGGTCCCACAGAAGGCCCTACATCATCAACCATTTTGGCAAACTCTGCGGCGAACCTGAGCTCGGTGTTCTCCTGCTGTAATCTCCCCACCTCCTTCTGGTGAATCTTCATCTGTCTGAAGTAATGATCTCTCTCAGCAAGATAATGATCTCTCTCGGCGATGATCTTCACATTCTCTGTTTCCTTGGTCTTCAGTTTTGACTCCCACTCAGCAATAAGGACCCTAACTCTGTCTTCCCTCTGATCCCTCACGAGGATTTGCCTCCTCTTCTCATCTTCAATGACCTTTGAAGCTCTAGCCAGCTTCTCCTTGGTGATGTCATGCTCCCTTGTGGTCGACTCTAAGGCTTGGCTGACCTTGCCATAATAAGCGGTATCCATCTCAAAGCGCTTTACTTCCAAGGCATGTCGCTTATCCTGATCTTCCATCCTCACTTTGATCTCCTGATTAGCCATCTGAATCCGAGCAACACTCATCTCTAATTCAGTCTTCTCCGCTTGCAACTGATCTCTGGATTTCTTCATCTCGAGGAACTCTTCCATACTGACAGAAGAACGCGGCCCCTCAATCATAGGACACCAGGGATCACCTCCCGGAAATGGTAGATGTGTGATCTTTATCCTCTTCCGAAGCCAATCATCAAATGGAGGAAAAAACCTGCTGTTAACCTTGCCAAAAGGAACCTTGCCCTTTCTCTGAATGTTACGCCATGACCCAGACACCTGCCTCAACTTGGTCTGATTACCTTCAGCCGGGAAATAGAAAGACTCCTGAATCTCGCGCTCGAGAGGAGGAACCTCCATAGCAAACCCCATCTGTCTCCTAAGAAGCGTCGGGTTGTAATTAATGCAACCCTGAACTCCTATGAGAGGCACATTGGGAAAACTCCCACAACTGTAGATGAAATCTCGTCCAGCCATACCGTTATGAGTCCAAGCTATATCAGTGGCCCGCAAACCCATCAATCTGACTGACCACTTGACCGTAGGATCGAGACAAGCAAAGGCACCTCTGGAAGGCAAATACCCCATAAGCCACTTGTACAGCAACTGGGCACAACACCTGATCAAACCCCCACGCCGCTTCTCGTTCCTGTTATGAACCGAATAATAGACATCTCCAATCAGAGTAGGAATGGGATTCCTCTATATAAACAATCTGATGGCATTATGATCCACAAAGCTCTTCTAATCAGAAAATAGAATGGTCCCATATATGCTCACAACTATCAAGGCACAGACGGTCTTCCAACTACCCACAACAACATGTTCCTTGGCCTTGGCCTCCAAGAAACTCAAGTGAAAACCGGGTAACTTTCCCTTCTCCTTCAGACCCCCCTTGGTCACTTCCGGGCTCAAATAAAGAGCACGAGACATCTCAACAATATCAGGCTCTCCCCTAATGGCACAAAAAGGAATTTGATCTCGGATCGGAATACCCAGGATGCTAGCATAGTCTTCCATCAAGGGCCCCAACAAGTAGTCCGGGAACACGAAACATCTCAAACCCGGGTCATAGAACTGGAGAAGAGTATGAATGGCGCTCCTATCACTGTCAGTGAGCCCGAAAACCATTTTCAGTATACCACCGTATGCCTCTCGGAACAACCCCACATGGTCGGGTGTAATCAATGCTATCATATCTCTCAACACACTGATCTCTGGGTCGAAGAAACTGTAGACAACATCGTCTTTCAAACCGGTCCTCATGTCTGAGCGAAGAAGTCTCTCGACCAGGATCTCGATCAAGAATGTCCCTGCATATGGGTAAACATGTGTTAGATGCAGGTAAATGCAAAATGTGAATGATGCTGATGAATGAATACAATGCATTGTGCCATCCTCCAAGTCATCTGAACAACTGTTGCACTGAAACCTGAATCTCTGAATTGATCACAACCATCTGAAGGAATATGTAACCACAAATCCAACTCAGGGTTCCGAAATAAACGGAACTGAAAGATACATCACCATCATCACCAGACAAACTTTGAGCAGATAACCACAAGAACCTCCTGAATCGGCCCGGGGAACCCTGAAATAAACGGATCCCTACTGATAAATAACACGGACAACACTCCGACGTCTCAGAAATAAATGCCCATAAATCCGACTTATAAATAGGACTCTGATCAACGGAACCAATAGTCACCATCAAAGTCACCATCTGAACATGCATCTGTAAGAATCAACCCTCCCCTCACAGGTAAATTCTAATCAGGTTATTCTAAGGAGGATAATAGTCTCGACAATCGGGCAAAGATACTCAACGGGTTTGCCCTTTCGGGTGTGCCGTTGCAGCTCTCTTAAGATCGTCTAAACCAAAGATCCGGGAAAGAACGGTCACCGAAGTCAATAGTTCAGATGAGGTAACTCAACCAAAGTGGAACTCCACAAAGGAAGAGCACTCTCAAATGAACCTCGTCCGGCTTGTGGTATGTCACATTGCAACAATATGCTGATAAAGCAAATGAGGAACGTGAGATCACACTAATCCTAGGTGTATACTCGGGCCTGGGTTTTAGCCCCACTCAGAACACCCACCCCACAACAGAGGAACCAACCTATACAGAGGACAACAACAATGATAGTATGATGCATGCAAATATTTATGCAAATATATACACAACATAATAATCAATGCAATAAATAGCAGCACAAGCAACCTAAACTATCCTAGAACGCTAGGAGAGACTCGCTTAGGGAAGATGGACCAGCAATAGGTCAACTTTTGAAGTCCCCAGCAGAGTCGCCAGCTGTCGCATCCGCGAAAAACAATCGGCGGGGTAAAACAAAACAACACAGAGCCGCCACCGTGTGTTATTTATCCCAAAGAGGGAAAGGAAACGCTCGAAGTAAACCTGGAAAAGACATGGTCTCGCGACCAAAGAGAATGGGATCGGGAGTCGGTTATGCGAAGGGAAGGTATTAGCACCCCTACGCATTCGTCGTACTCGACGGGATCCACGTTCAGAAGGAAAGATTAAGGTTGCTAAAACTGCTCACAAACATCACACACACGCACTGGAAACAACACAGGTGGGGGGAGAGAGGAACGGGCTCGCTAGGATATCGCATCTTACGCCTACGTATCTCATCTGGAATGAGAAACAGAGCTACCGTAGTTCAGCTCACGCACGCCAAACAAAACACATGCAAAACAGGCAAACATGGAAACCGAATGCCAATCGCTGGACTTACATCAGACTCCGAACCAAACAAACCCACACTGGAAACCGACTGCCAATCGCTGGACTTACGTCAGACTCCAAGCACACAACAATAAGGATAACACACAACAAGTTACTAAGGAGTCTGGCACTCGAGCCTAGCAACTATCAAGCAAACACACACAAAAATAAAAAGGGTGCCCGGAGAGATCTCGTTCGATCTCCTGCCTACGTACCTCATCTGGTATGAGGATCAGGGCAACGTAGTTCCCCTGAACAGGGGAGAAACTTTCTCCTAACCAGAGACTGGGAAATGACCAACTAGAAGGGAGACTGACTCGAGCCTAATAGTTATCATGTATTCCACAATGGTCCTAGGTTGAGTTTTCTATCTAACTTGCACAGGCAGCAAGCTAATCCTAAACAGACAAAGCAAAGCATACAAGCAAAACAAAGCAAACATACACACAATTAGCACACACTATATACAGACAAAGTGGGCTCACACAAAGGGTTAGGCTGCAAAAGCAAGCCAACTGTATCAGGTGATGTTAGCTCTTAACCCTAACATTAAGAGTTAGGGTGAAGCAGATGAAATAGGAAGTGAGGGGTGTGCCTCACAGCTCTTATCCCTGGCCTGGGAGAGCTTTAGACAAAGGAAGTGTGGGTTCAGAAAGTGGGAACCCTTCTACACTTATGACTGACTCAACATTGATCTTGGGTTAATATCCACAATGCATCAACACCAGTTGTGTGAGCAAAGGGATGACTCAACTGAATAGCAGGAGATGGATTGCACATCTCTTGTATCTGCCAATTGCCTTATCAAAGGTCTTTTCCTGCTTGGGGACAAAAATAAACAATCACAAGCATTGCCTCTTAAGGAGGACTTCAGACAGGTGCCTGACCAAGTAACAGGCCAGGTCTTCCAGACTACATGAAGTCAGTGGGTTATACCTCAATTGGTTAAGCAACCAAGCAACAGCAAAAGCAAGTTCAAAAGAACTATAGCAACTAATGTACCTGAAAACAATCTAACTCAGTCAGTACACAACTCAAAAAGTCAAACAGACAGACTAAAAGTCAACAGTTAACTGTACACAAGCAATGCATCAAGCCAAGCACAAGCTCAACTCAAATGAGCTAATCCACCTACAAAACAACTTAATGTTAATTCAACATCAATCAAACATCAATCCAAATGAGCAAATGAATCAAACTCCCCAAGGCCATATGCTTCTTGTCCTGAAAACACAACTCAAACATAAGCACTAACCACTAGGACAAAGCCTAGGGTCAAAGAGGGAGAAATAATTCAAAACAGAACATGAAAATTGACAATAATCAAGTTTAATCAATTAAGAACAATGTCCAAGTGGTCTCACATTCATATCATACACCAATTTCATTTCACAAAGCATCTAAGGCAAAGTGTGCAATTTCAAAGCTCATTGAGGCAAACAGAATGAGTCAATCCAAATCAACTCAAACATAATTCAGTAAATCCCAAGAAACATCATGGCTAAACAGCACTCATCACATGATCATCATACCAAATTTCAAGTCATTTGGACAAGTGGAAGCAAGGCAATTAAATTCCCTAAGGCAAGGCAAGGCAAAACAAGCTCAATTAGGGCACAAAATCATACATCAACTTCAAACAAGCATAAAACCGAATCCACATATGATAAATGAATCCAATCAAAGCCACAACAAACTTCAAAGAGTCTAGAATCAATGTGCAAAATTTCAAGTTCATAGGATAAACATCAAGAATTTCACAAATCTTTTAAGTTCAACACTCATCAAAAGTCCTCAAATGACCAACCAGAAGAGAATATCTCAAACAAATCCAAATTGCATCCAACAATTCCACAAAAATTCATGAGTGATCCTAACATCCAGAAGTAGCATCATGCAAAAATTCACATCAATTGGCATTCACATGGCATGGTAAATAAAATCCACAAGTCAAGCAAGCAATGGTGTGACACACATTGTCACACCTACATCCATCATATCATATCTCATCAACCAGGAATGGGAAAAATGCAAACTCTATACCAAAATGACCAGCAAGGTGTCAATTTTAAGCATACAAAATTTCACAATCATAGGATCAATATCCATCATTTCACAATCAAAATGGCAAGGCATGTCAAGAAAACACATGTATGAACATCCTCTAGGAAAAATAAAAATCCAGGCGTGCACAATTTCTGTAAAAAATCTCATAAAATTCTAGAGATCATAAGGAAAACAACAAAAAAAACCACACATTATTTGGACAATCCATCATTGAGATATTAATTTTGGAATGAGTGAAAAAATAAAAAATAAAAGCATGGATGAATGTACATGAACATGGATAGTTAAAATGAATAAAAATGCAAAGGCATGGTTGGAATGTCCCTCGCCCGGAATCGAAGGGAGGGAGCGTTTGAAATTGTAGCGCGCTCACTTAAGGCACCAGGACATGTGGTCCAGTGCATGAGCGAATAACACCAAAATCCATGCAGGCCGGGCAAAAGTGAATCAAACGCGTTCTGGATGAAAAAAAGCTAGGGTTCATACGCGTGTTCATCATCAATTCCAGCTCAAGAACAAACCATCACCAAAATTAACAAAACCTATACCATTGGCTTCGTCTTCCAGCGTACAACAACAATCTCAAATCAATTTGACCTAATTCTTCCTAGATCCAAAGATTCGAGCCAAAACATTTTCATGCATCAAACTTCTAATCAATGTAACTTTCTCATTTCTCAACGAAATTCAATGGAACAAAGTGCAGATTACTCTACATTCAAAGATCTACCACATACATCCACTAATTTCATGAATTAAGAGCATCGAAAACTGACCTTCAAGATGCAACAATAGTGGAATCGTGCGAATCAAGCCTTGGCAAGGTGAAACAGAGGTTCCTCAACTCTCATATGCATGAATGAAGAAAGGTTTGGCTGTTAATCGTGCTTGAGAAGTCCAGAAAATCAAACTACCATGGATAACCTTGTGCTTCAACAGTTCCAAAAGCTTGCTCGAAATCAATGGATCTTGCTTCTAACCACTCCAATTATGCTAGTAGATGATGGTTTGATCAGGGAAACAGCAATGTTTGTGCAAAAAAACGGAGAAAAGTTGAGAGAAGAAGTTGAAGAACTTTTGGATCTAGATCTCAATTTCACAATTCTGTTATGATTAGCAAGAAAACAGTTATGATTATGGTTTTATATGTGTTGTTAATGATGTTCACTAATCATGATTAGGTTAATGCAAAGGTTTAAGTGAAATGCAAGTTTTAGTGCACATTAGCAAATTGCCTTGTACATGAAATAACCAATGTAACAGTGCAAGGTTTCTGAACCAATTCACTTCAAAATGTTGTTTCTAAGCCAAGGCAAGTGGAATCAAGTGAATTCAAAGCATAATTTTCAAATTGCATTTTTCCCTCCAAAATTCAAATGGAAAGTCCAATTTTTTTTGCAATGGAAACTCATGGATTTTGATGCTTGAATTGGATAGAGCATGTCAAGACAAGAATGTGGCAAAAAATCCCACTCCATTTGGCCTTTTGGTTCAAAAGTTATGCCCTTTTGAAATTCAAATTTTATTGACCAAGATTGATCCATAACTTGCCAACCACACATGAGAAATTCATGTTCTTGGACTTTTTGGAAAGGTGAGAGCAAGATATACAACTTTCATGTTGGACAAAATTTCATTTGAAACATTATTGGACATGTAATCTTAAGGAGAAAACCTTTCCATTTTTGGCAATTTTGAATTACAAGTCACTTTCTATTTTTGGAAAGTTTTCATCTGACTTTATTTTCTTCAATCTTGATGTTTGAAATGTCAAATTAAACTTGTTTGGACATGAATGAAGTGTTTCTAACTCTCTCCCACCTCCAAATCCATCAGTTGACTTCTGGTTGACTTTTGTTGACTGATAGATGAATTGGCTATGCACAGATGAATTTGAGCCTCAATCTCCTGATGAAATGGCTCAAACATGAAACCCTAGCTTCCATAAGCTCAATGAAACCATATGATGATCTCTCATCTCAATGAAGACCTCATCTCCTTGACAAGCCCTGATTGGCACAATACAACTGGTTAGGGTTGACCAGGAGTCAAAACCCTAATCCCAAGGAAAATGATCAAGCATAAGGAATCTCTTGGTGATGACAAGACCATGATGATGATGATGTACCATTTTAACCAAGATAATGATCAATCTCCTTGAGGAACCAAGAAACCCTAATTGAAGCACAAACCCTCAGATGGCTAGTGATCAATCTATGAGACCCTCAGGCTTGAATCTCTCAACCTCTTCATCTTCTGATCAAGACCTAGGAGGATGACTTGCTTATTGTTGCCACATGACATGCAAAGATGCAATGACTAATGACCTACAAAATGAAATGCAATATGCTAAACTAGTCCCAAGAGAGGAGGGCAAATTTTGAGGTGTTACAGGCGCTAATTCAGAATTATACTGGTAGTGCTTGTAGAAAGCTGTCGCTAAATCAGTCCAGGTGCGGATGTTAGAGCTCTCGAGCTGATAATACCACTCCAACTGTGTGCCAGACAGACTCTCTTGGAAGAAATGGATCCATAGCTTCCTATCAGTGGTATACGGCTGGATCTTTCTCACATAAGCTCTCAGATGCATCTGAGGACAAGACGCACCATCATACTTAGTGAAAGCGGGGACCTTGAAGTTGCGAGGAATGACCAAATCAGAGACCAGACCTAAGCTTTCGAAATCCAGACCGGGCGCCTTCTGACCCTCCATAGCTAGCATACGTTCTTCCAACAACTTATACTTATCATCTTTTGGAGAGTACTGTTCATTTTCATAATTTTCATAGTCGTCCTCAGGGTTGAAGGGATCAACATTCTCATCTTCCGAATCATTTTCTGTCTCATCTTCTTTATCCATCGGAATTCCAATCTCGACTCCTGGAGCCTGTCCTTTAAGCCTTCTTCCCGGGTTAATGTAACTCACAGATTTCTTGTCCTTCTTCTTCTCGAGCAATAGAGTCTTCAGTTCCTTCTGCCCCTTTGATAAGTTCAAGATCATCTCCTGGAATTGAGCATTCTGAGCCTGGAGATCCTTGACAGTTTGTTCGAGGGCCATTTTTCCGTTTGAGAGGAAGACCGTGAGAACATTGATCCTTTGGAGTACCTGTTATGCAATGTTATGTTATGCTATGCAATGTATGAAATGTTTTCAAGGACTTTTGGAATTTAACTTTGCGTAAACCACCAAAAAGGGGAACTTGTATTAATAATTTCTTTAATCAATGTTCATTACAAGAAAAAATGAAAGCTCAAGTCTCCCAGGGACGGCTTCTTTTTGGGCGGAGATATGCATTGAGACTTTGTTCCTCATTAAGCTGGCTGGTGAGCTCTAATACTTTCTTCCTTTCAGCACAAAATTGAGCTTCAAAAGTATCCCTTTCCTCTCTCAACTGGATCCAAGATTTCTTCAATTCTTCAACATTGGTAGGCATATCTGGATAAGGAATGATCTGAGGGGTACCTCCTTCAACTTTTGGTTCAACAATCAGAGGTCCGATTGCAAGATATGGCATGATAAGCTCACGAGCTCTGGCGCGTACCCATCTGAGATAAGGTTCCGTAGGAATAGAGTTTTTCTATCCTAAAGTACTTCTTTTCACCATGCCCCAAGCTCGTACAAACCTTTGACGGAGACCTTGAGAATCGTTGTCATAGTCAAACACAGTGCCTTGGATAATTATTTCATGTGGACCATCTCTTCGAGCATAACCAAACTGACGTAGGGCTAAAGCAGGATTATAAGTAATACCTCCTCTTATCCCCAGGAGTGGTACGTTAGAGAATTCTCCACAACGGTCAATGATGATAACATTTTCTTTGGGTTGGGGACACCAATGGATGTCTGAATGGGAGAGCGACATTATCCTTTGAGACCATTTCAAATTTTGCTCATTCTTCAAGACTGATTGAGGAAGGTACGAAATAAACCACCTAGATAATAAAAGTACGCAGCACATGAGAGTCCCTTGCCTTTACATAGTACGAGTGTGAAGGGAATGCAAAATGTCTCCAAGCAAGGTGGGCACAGGGTTATGAGTGAGAAATATCTTAACAGCATTCATGTCTATGAATTGATCCGGATTAGGAAATAACACCAAACCATAGATTAGTAATGCTAGAACATCTTCGAAAGCGTGGACACTCATAGCTTTTAGGAATTCTCGGGCCTTATTTATCAGAAATTTGGCAAGTAAACCCTTAACTTCACTTCTTGTTACCCAATTAGTTTCAATGTCGGACTTTGTCATGTGTAAAGTCGCGGCAACCTCTTCAGACCTCAGAATCTTTTCTAAACCACTGAAAGGTGTTTGATCAAGGATAGGTATCCCAAGGAACCTGGAAAATTCTTCTAATGTGGGTACCAACTGATAATCTGGGAAGGTGAAGCAATGATGTTTAGGATCGAAGAACTGGAATAGAACTCTCATCATATCTTCCTTGAAACCGGTGGTAACTAAATTGAGGAGATAACCATGTTTCTTGATGAATTGAGCATGATCGGGAAGTTCTGACACTAAATCCTTGAGTTGAGGAGAGGTCGCTAAAAAATTGATCCGGATGGTCTTCCTGAAAGCCATAGCCCTATAAAACAGAGCAAAGTTAAATCCCTAAGTCCTCGAAATGGTTAGTACAATGCCATGATGTCATGATGTTATGATGTTATGATGTCAAGTAAGTAACAAGCACAAACAAGTCACACCACAATCATTCCTAGGTTTTAAGGCTTGCATGAGTTCCATAGGTAAGTACCCTCCCCACTGAAGTTTGGTTGGTTCAACCTGTCCTAGAATAGTAACCGGGTTCTAGAAGGATCTCAAATCATTGACCTTTCCTTAAGTCCACTTCAGTGCAACACCAAGCGATTGACCAAAATATCCCTAAAGTCCAATCTCAAAGAGTGTAGTATCGAGTATCAACCAACCCCAGTCGGAACCGAAGTCAGTTATCTCACTACTTTCTAATGGCTAGAATGAGTCAATTAGGGTTCTAAAGGTCTGGTTAATGCTTTGATGACACCACGCAGACGCCAAATTTTTCCTCAAGTAAACATGAGGAACATCAGGACATCTAAAGTGTCACATTAACCGTAGCCATCATTTTAACCATTCTAGTATACGCCGGACAATCGCGATGATCTCTTGCTACTTACCTAAGGTACACTAGATCCGGGTGTAGGATCTTTCACTCAAGCATAGAATACCCAAACAATCCCTTAAAAGTAAATCAAACAAAGAAACAATTCGAAAACATAAGTGATCTTATCTTTAAGGTAACCTCTCTTTTTAAGATTCCACAGCAGAGTCGCCAGTTCTATGATACGGTGAACTGACTTTGTGTTTTTGCTTTGAAAAGCAATGTTGCGGATAGCAAGAGTCGCCACCGACTTTTCTTTTATCCAATAAGGAAAGGCGGAAAAGAACAGGAAAGACCTTGATTAGATTTTGAGTCTGGGAGATACATTATACAAAGGGAAGGTGTTAGCACCCTTTGTATCCATGGTTATCCATGGGCTCTTAATTGCTTAACTCACTTATGTTTTCCTTGTTTGAGAAAGTGTTTGAGAAATGTGGTGTGTTTAGAAAATATTTTGAAAGGAGAGTTTAACTTTGTAATGATTCTTGTACGGATGTATAAAAAGTGTTTATCTCGTTTGATTTTGAAAGATGTTTAGAAAAATATAACTCGGCGATGATTCTGGTGCGAATGTATACCAAGTGGTGATTTTCTAAAAGATGTTTTGAAAAGTGTGAGGTGTATAAAGTATTTTAAGCTCTGAGCAAGCATTTAAGAGTTATACCTAACCAAGGTCTTTATAGGTATTTCTTATCCTTAGGAGGGTAAAACTGTCCTTACTATTGAGAAGTAAGTAGTCTTATCCTTTGGATGTAAAGGGACTTCGTGGGGTTGTCGATTGGTCATTGAAGGCAACATTTGTAAGGATACCTTAGCATTCGAAGGGACGATCATCATTTAATCGCAGGCTACAACGAAGGGTCATCGAGGGACAAAGTCACATATTCGAAGGCAACGTTCGAGGGACAAGGGCATATATTCGAAGGCAACGTTCGAGGGACTATGATTTATCTTGTAGGGACATTGACCTTTTGATCGAAGGGACTATGATTTATCTGTTTAGGGATGATGATGATTTAATCGAAAAGGTCTTTGCTAAGGGTATCCCCACATTCGCGGGATATGACCGTAATATCGTAAGGCAACAAAGAGAAGGTTACCCTAGAGGTGCAAGTGTGGAAATGATTGGATTCGGATATATTATCTTGAATTAATTTATATAAGTTCGATTATTTATCTTTCCATGCAATCATATTAGCATACATGTAGACAGTTATATTCACAGTATGGAAAAATTAAAGTGCGAAAAATAAGACTACGCTATTACATGGCTTCGGGATGGGGGTACATAATTTAAAAGGGGATATAAAATATCTAAATCTTAATTAACGAGTACAAAATTAAAAGGGCATAGAAAGTTCATGACAAATGAAATAAATAAACTAAATTTAAGAATGAATTAAGAATATTTTTAGTCTATGATAATAGAAACTTTTTTTTATGAATTTATGGAAAAACTTAGACTAAATTGATAGAAATTTTAAAAGAAAAGAGAAAAAAAATAGATTTTTATTATTCAAAATAGCTCATTTTAATTAATTAAGTGATATATGAAAATTTAATTAATAAACTAGATTAAATTATATCCTAGTTTAAATAACCAATATAATATATTAATTAGAAAATTAATTAATGGGTTTTATTTTAATAATAGAAAAATAGTGATAAATTAATTAGAGTGGAAAGGGAGTAGTGAGGGGGGAGCTACCAACGAGCCATGTTGGTGCATTTGTTATTTATTCGCCTTCATTAAAATATATATTAATTCTACATGGATTTTTTCATTTTTGACACAACACCACCATGCATGTTACAGTTTTCTCTCTTACGGCAAGCTACTTTATTTTTTCTCATGTTGTTTCTTTCATGTGAATACAACAAACCTGTAACTTCATCTTATATCAAACCACACACATAAAATAAGATCATATGTAATCATCATGCAATAATAAAAATAGTCATGCACAAATCAAGAAGCTTATATTATTTTACTCATGTATTAGTTCTCTTTACTGCAAGTGATAATGATAAAACAAACCTTACACATACATGTTAAAGACAACCAATGATTTATATTATCACCATTATATCATCATCATCATTATTATGTAATAAAAGCATGTTAAATAAACATAATCATGCTAGAAACAACACTCATATAATAATAATTAAATGGCAGATATAATTCTTTAATCATGCAAACAGAATTTCTTCAACATGCTATGACATATCAAGAACAGATGCATACTTGAATAAAGCAATATCAACATTCACCAAACCATGAATACATCATTCACTGTATGTGTGTTATTCTTATTCAGACTATGAGTGCTTTATGATTGCTTCTCTTTTCCCTGCCCGTGAATCTTCTTGCTTCTGCCTTGCCTTGTGTATCTTCTTCTCCTGTATCTCTCCTCTTTTTCGTCTTCCTTCCGCTGCAGTCATATGAAGTATTTATAATGGTGTGGATTAGGGTTTAACCTTGCTAAATATTTGGATCCCTTCCTATACTTTAGGGTTTAACCTTGCTAAATATTTGGATCCCTTCCTATACTTTAGGAGAGTTAGGGTTTAACCTTGCTAAATATTTATTAAATACAAATATTATTATAAATAATGAATAATTTAAATGACTTTTAACAAATAAAAATTAATTTAAATTTTAGTTACATAATTGAATAAAAATTTAAACCTATTTCTATTTTTACTTTCATCATTTAAAAAAAATCAAAATTATTCTTACTTATATCAACCAAAATTATTTTATAATTTATGGGCTTTTAAAAAATGTTACTCTTATAAATAAATTTTATTAAGTAAAAAACGTGAATTACTAAATAAATACTATTTATAAATAATGAATAAATGGAACATGAGTCACTAAATTATAAAAAATAGTTATTATAATTTAATGAGCTTTAACAAATAAAATTAATTTAAAATTTTAATTATACAATTAAAATTCAAATCTATTTTTATTTATCATTAAATTAAAACTATTTTATTTATATATATATATAATTTAGGGTTTAACCTTCCACTGCAGTCATATGAAGTATTTATAATGGTGTGGATTAGGGTTTAACCTTGCTAAATATTTGGATCCCTTCCTATACTTTAGGGTTTAACCTTGCTAAATATTTGGATCCCTTCCTATACTTTAGGAGAGTTAGGGTTTAACCTTGCTAAATATTTATTAAATACAAATATTATTATAAATAATGAATAATTTAAATGACTTTTAACAAATAAAAATTAATTTAAATTTTAGTTACATAATTGAATTAAAATTTAAACCTATTTCTATTTTTACTTTCATCATTTAAAAAAAATCAAAATTATTCTTACTTATATCAGCCAAAATTATTTTATAATTTATGGGCTTTTAAAAAATGTTACTCTTATAAATAAATTTTATTAAGTAAAAAACGTGAATTACTAAATAAATACTATTTATAAATAATGAATAAATGGAACATGAGTCACTAAATTATAAAAAATAGTTATTATAATTTAATGAGCTTTAACAAATAAAATTAATTTAAAATTTTAATTATACAATTAAAATTCAAATCTATTTTTATTTATCATTAAATTAAAACTATTTTATTTATATATATATATATAATTTAGGGTTTAACCTTCCACTGCAGTCATATGAAGTATTTATAATGGTGTGGATTAGGGTTTAACCTTGCTAAATATTTGGATCCCTTCCTATACTTTAGGGTTTAACCTTGCTAAATATTTGGATCCCTTCCTATACTTTAGGAGAGTTAGGGTTTAACCTTGCTAAATATTTATTAAATACAAATATTATTATAAATAATGAATAATTTAAATGACTTTTAACAAATAAAAATTAATTTAAATTTTAGTTACATAATTGAATAAAAATTTAAACCTATTTCTATTTTTACTTTCATCATTTAAAAAAAATCAAAATTATTCTTACTTATATCAACCAAAATTATTTTATAATTTATGGGCTTTTAAAAAATGTTACTCTTATAAATAAATTTTATTAAGTAAAAAACGTGAATTACTAAATAAATACTATTTATAAATAATGAATAAATGGAACATGAGTCACTAAATTATAAAAAATAGTTATTATAATTTAATGAGCTTTAACAAATAAAATTAATTTAAAATTTTAATTATACAATTAAAATTCAAATCTATTTTATTTATCATTAAATTAAAACTATTTTATTTATATATATATATAATTTAGGGTTTAACCTTCCACTGCAGTCATATGAAGTATTTATAATGGTGTGGATTAGGGTTTAACCTTGCTAAATATTTGGATCCCTTCCTATACTTTAGGGTTTAACCTTGCTAAATATTTGGATCCCTTCCTATACTTTAGGAGAGTTAGGGTTTAACCTTGCTAAATATTTATTAAATACAAATATTATTATAAATAATGAATAATTTAAATGACTTTTAACAAATAAAAATTAATTTAAATTTTAGTTACATAATTGAATTAAAATTTAAACCTATTTCTATTTTTACTTTCATCATTTAAAAAAAATCAAAATTATTCTTACTTATATCAGCCAAAATTATTTTATAATTTATGGGCTTTTAAAAAATGTTACTCTTATAAATAAATTTTATTAAGTAAAAAACGTGAATTACTAAATAAATACTATTTATAAATAATGAATAAATGGAACATGAGTCACTAAATTATAAAAAATAGTTATTATAATTTAATGAGCTTTAACAAATAAAATTAATTTAAAATTTTAATTATACAATTAAAATTCAAATCTATTTTTATTTATCATTAAATTAAAACTATTTTATTTATATATATATATATATATAATTTAGGGTTTAACCTTCCACTGCAGTCATATGAAGTATTTATAATGGTGTGGATTAGGGTTTAACCTTGCTAAATATTTGGATCCCTTCCTATACTTTAGGGTTTAACCTTGCTAAATATTTGGATCCCTTCCTATACTTTAGGAGAGTTAGGGTTTAACCTTGCTAAATATTTATTAAATACAAATATTATTATAAATAATGAATAATTTAAATGACTTTTAACAAATAAAAATTAATTTAAATTTTAGTTACATAATTGAATTAAAATTTAAACCTATTTCTATTTTTACTTTCATCATTTAAAAAAAATCAAAATTATTCTTACTAATATCAACCAAAATTATTTTATAATTTATGGGCTTTTAAAAAATGTTACTCTTATAAATAAATTTTATTAAGTAAAAAACGTGAATTACTAAATAAATACTATTTATAAATAATGAATAAATGGAACATGAGTCACTAAATTATAAAAAATAGTTATTATAATTTAATGAGCTTTAACAAATAAAATTAATTTAAAATTTTAATTATACAATTAAAATTCAAATCTATTTTTATTTATCATTAAATTAAAACTATTTTATTTATATATATATATAATTTAGGGTTTAACCTTCCACTGCAGTCATATGAAGTATTTATAATGGTGTGGATTAGGGTTTAACCTTGCTAAATATTTGGATCCCTTCCTATACTTTAGGGTTTAACCTTGCTAAATATTTGGATCCCTTCCTATACTTTAGGAGAGTTAGGGTTTAACCTTGCTAAATATTTATTAAATACAAATATTATTATAAATAATGAATAATTTAAATGACTTTTAACAAATAAAAATTAATTTAAATTTTAGTTACATAATTGAATTAAAATTTAAACCTATTTCTATTTTTACTTTCATCATTTAAAAAAAATCAAAATTATTCTTACTTATATCAACCAAAATTATTTTATAATTTATGGGCTTTTAAAAAATGTTACTCTTATAAATAAATTTTATTAAGTAAAAAACGTGAATTACTAAATAAATACTATTTATAAATAATGAATAAATGGAACATGAGTCACTAAATTATAAAAAATAGTTATTATAATTTAATGAGCTTTAACAAATAAAATTAATTTAAAATTTTAATTATACAATTAAAATTCAAATCTATTTTTATTTATCATTAAATTAAAACTATTTTATTTATATATATATATATAATTTAGGGTTTAACCTTCCACTGCAGCCATATGAAGTATTTATAATGGTGTGGATTAGGGTTTAACCTTGCTAAATATTTGGATCCCTTCCTATACTTTAGGGTTTAACCTTGCTAAATATTTGAATCCCTTCCTATACTTTAGGAGAGTTAGGGTTTAACCTTGCTAAATATTTATTAAATACAAATATTATTATAAATAATGAATAATTTAAATGACTTTTAACAAATAAAAATTAATTTAAATTTTAGTTACATAATTGAATTAAAATTTAAACCTATTTCTATTTTTACTTTCATCATTTAAAAAAAATCAAAATTATTCTTACTTATATCAACCAAAATTATTTTATAATTTATGGGCTTTTAAAAAATGTTACTCTTATAAATAAATTTTATTAAGTAAAAAACGTGAATTACTAAATAAATACTATTTATAAATAATGAATAAATGGAACATGAGTCACTAAATTATAAAAAATAGTTATTATAATTTAATGAGCTTTAACAAATAAAATTAATTTAAAATTTTAATTATACAATTAAAATTCAAATCTATTTTTATTTATCATTAAATTAAAACTATTTTATTTATATATATAAAATTTATTTATATCATACAGATAACAAAAATTATTATTATTTTTTATATCCGTATCACATAATAAATAAATTAAAATTTATAATTTATATGAGAATGTATGCTAATGAATGAATGCAAATGTGAAATGAATGTCATGCATGAATCAATTTATCATAAAAATTAACAGGCAAATTTTGGGTATGACATTGTGTTTACGCTAGTTGAATAGGGATATGAGACACCGAGTAGTGGCTTAGGAATTAACACTCTATTGCATTGCCTAATCCTGCTAATGCTGGTGGACTAGGGATAGGAAACTCCGAGTAGTGATTAGTGAGCTATATCGCAAAGGATTGGTTATGGCGGTTTTGTTAATTCGTCGTGGGATTATAGTGACAATATCATTCATGTAATGCATCGAACATCAACAATAGAGAAATAGGGGATTCTATATATAACCTGATCGCTTTCTTCTTATCGTCGAACAAATTTATTTTCTTTTCGCATTTGGATTCAACCTTATTTGATAGTAGTCCATGTGGATTCTATCTTATTTTATTATTGCAACATTATCGTACACTTGCCAAGAAGTCATCAAATATGTATGTATGAGGTCATGCCATTGATGAGGATGAAAAAACTTGATTTTATTCATGATTGATGATGAATTTGATGTTAAAATTATTGATGAGACTGTTATGGATTGTGGTGAAAAAATATTGTTTATGTTAATGATTATGCTCACATGAATCACTGCCAAATTTGTTTTTAAATAAATGGATTTTGGAAAAGTAATTAGTTGGAGACATGTATGAAGGTTTAGGGGTAATAGGGATGGAGATCATAAGATGAAAACTTGAATTTTTGGAAGAAAAAAAACTACAGTGACAATCGATTCCACCAGATGTCAATCAATTGCATTAGTTGAAATTTTGAAAAGAAATAACAGTGCAATCGATTGCACCAGATGATAATAAGTTGCCTACCCCATAAAAGTAATTTTTGTGAAGTCAGTAAAAAAATGCATTTTGGTGACTATCGATTGCACCCTATGACAATCGATTTTCATAGGCCAAATGGTGAAAATTCATGCTTTTGTTTTTGTTGCATTGTCCGATGATTTTAGTCGTATCTTTTGATCCGTAGGTCCAAATGACGTGTCGTTTGAAGCATTAGAAAGCTAACATTGAAAGCTACCCTCATGGTAGTGCTTGATGTAGTGTTTGATTTAAATTCACTTACCTACTTTAGGTATGTTTATGCTGACTTGTATGATCGGTTAGTGAATCTTTATGTTTATACGATTATGTGTTGTTGTTTTGATGAAGTAACATGAATGAATGCCTATGACATTGATTTGGGTGAGTTTCTGTTGTTTGGTTTTGTTTATTGATGTGGTAACATTGATTAATTGTTATGTATGATGAATGATGTATGCATAAATGATGAGATGTGCTTGGTGATTCATTTGGTGAACCTTTTTGGTGAAAATGCTTGTTGTTGAGAGTCATGCATCATGGTGTATGGACTTCAGTCTATTTTTGGTGTATTCTGGTCCGGTAGTATGGATCGGGAGCGAGTAGCCGGTTTTAAATGGGAATTGGTGAAGCGTTACATATGGTGATGGTAGCGATCTTTAGTGTGCTCTGGTCCTATAGTGGGATCGGGAGTGAGTAACCGCTTTTAGGTGGGAATCAATGAAACGTTACCTATGGTGATTGTAGAGATTTGGTGTTTTATGGTCCTATGGTGGGGATTAGGAGAGAGTTGAACCAGAGTGTTCGTGAATGGTACCACATGCATAATGTGTCAGTTGTGGAGTACATTTGCATACATGATTGCGTATGTAGTTGATTAGATGTAAATATGTAAATTTTGTCATGATTTAGATTTGAGAACACGTTGTTGATGTATGTGTAATGAATGTGTATTTGTTGTGTATTCTCTACCTTAACATTCTTTACACTATTTATAGTGGTTTGTTGGTTCTCACCCTCTTTGCTTTGATATTGTCCACCATGGACATCTTGCAGATACTCAGGAGTATAGTTTGCTGCTATAAGTAGAAGTTATCTCATGGAGTTACTTCGTTTAGTTTTTGTTGTTAGAAGTCTTGCTCTAATTTTGTAACATATGGGTCGGGAGCGTTATTTGATTATCATGTTTTGTTGGAGTTTAAACCTTTAACTAATTCTATGTTGGAGTTGTTGAGAGTTGCTTATGCGAACTCTATTTTTGAAAATATTTTATTTAAGTGGAAATTTGAGACTAAATGTCTTGTTGTGACTATTTTAGTTAAATCGAAATAGGAACGATATCGCTGCAATGATACCCTAAGTGAATGTGAGTGTGTGATGACAGGTGTTAATTGACGTTAGTAATTATGTTGCAGTGTTTTGTTGATTGTTAAATGTTTTTTTTGTTAAAGGTTTTGTCGTTCGTGACACCCTTGATTGTCGTGTAATTCTTAAAATATAAGTTTTGGGGTTTAAGGTGTTACATTATGGTCTCAGAGAATGTCGGTCAGTTCATCCAGGTTTTATAATATTGTCTAGTCCCTAGTACGCGATTTATGTGTGAAACACTGTCGATACTCATTTGTTTTTCTAACCACTTGTTGGCAGGAGTAGGATTGAAACAAGTGGTAGAGCTACTAGTAATGAGTGATTTTCCAAAGGTGTTTCCAAATGATATAAGTGAATTATCGTCGGAGCGCAAAGTTAAGTTTACTATAAAATTAATACCTAGTACTAGCCCTATATTGATGGCTCTTTATCAAATGTTTGCTTCAAAGTTGAGTGAATTGAAGAAGTAACATGAAGATCTGCTTAAGAAGAAGTTTTTTGTTTTAGTGTTTCACCGTGGGGTGCGCCGGTGTTGCTAGTCAAAGAGAAATATGGTAGCATGAGGTTATGTGTAGATTATAGACAATTGAATAAAGTGATGATCACACACACACACATACACACACACACACACACACGCATACTGGCACCGTTGCCGGGGATTGCCAAAATACCTATTTTAATTTTTATTCTATTGAAATTTTGTTGCTCGTCAACCAATATTTTATCTGTGACGGCCGTGTTATTCAATTCTAAGCTTTGTCTAACTTGTTTATGCGAGGTAAGTCCTCAGCGAATTTTTCTTTTGACGCAGATCCAGAAAGAACTCTTCGCGCTAGACTGAGACAAGCTAAGAGAAAGAAACTGGAATTAGCAGAGAAAACGGAGGGAGAAGTTGTTTCAGTGCACTCAGAGAATTCAGATTCAGACACGGAAACAGTTCCTGAAATCATGGCTGCTAATCCACCACCACCACCACCAGAGAGACTTCTCAGTGACTATGGCGGAAACAACACTCCGGGTGGTCGTATGACAATTGTAAACCAACCGGTAAATGTCGACCAATTTCAGCTGCATCCCAGCACCATTAATCAACTTGAAAGGCGGTCCTTTTCTGGAAGAGTGAATGAAGATGCCAATAAGCATCTCCAAAGGTTTTTAACTATGAGCACAACGCTGAAAATGCCTGGACATAACAAAAAAGCAATAAGGATTCGTATATTCCCATTCACTTTAGCAGATGAAGTCGAAGAGTGGTTCTATTCCTTACCTGCTGGTAGTATCACTACATGGGAGGAGATGGAAACATCATTCTTGCATGAATATTTTCCTGCATCAGTGTCACTGAGAAAAAGATACGAGATCCTAAACTTCAAGCAGAAGGAGGGTGAGTCACTAGGAGATGCCTATAAAAGATTCAAGAGAATCCTAGTGGCTTGTCCTACTCATAACATGGATGAAACTGAACAAATGCAAATGTTTGTCAATGGTCTTCGAATTCAAACGAGACAAATCCTTGATTCAACAGCTGGTGGCTCAGCCAACTTTGCAACAACCATCGGTATGAAGAAGATAATTGAAGCTATTGCCTCGAACGAGCATTTAGAGTTATATGACAGGGTATCCAGCAAATCTGCAGTTATTGACTTGAAGCTTGAAACAAATAAACAGGTGAAAATTGAAGAAGCTGTTGCTGCGGAGGTAGAGAAAGGTTGAGAGCACTAAACATAGGTGCTCAGAAAGTGGCTCAAGTGTAACAGGCACCGAGTGAAGTGTGTGACATTTGCAATGGACCACACAATACTGTTCATTGTTTTGCAACACCGCAACAGATCGAAGATATAAAATTTTTAAAGCAGAACAATCCCTACTCCAACACATACAATCCGGGGTGGAAAAATCATCCCAACTTTGCATGGAAAGATCAAAGAGGGAACGTGCAACAGCAGGCACAGGGTCAATATCAAAATCAATATCAGCAGCAGCAGCAACAGGTACCTAAGAAGGCAGATTGGGAGATTGCAATTGAAAAGATGGCAGCTCAAAATATGCAATTTGAAGAAGAGACTAGAAACAATCAGAAAAATACCACCGCCTTCCTAAGGAATCTCGAAGTTCAGCTGGGACAGATAGCACAGCAACTGGCAAGTTCTCGAACACCAGGTTCCCTACCAAGTGAAATAGTTCAAAATCCGAGAGGTCAGGAGAGTGTTAATATTGTCACGACAACAGAGAAAAAGGGTGCTAAAAAGAAAAAAATTATATCACCGAGCGATCCGACTAAAGAAGAAACTACAAAAGAAACTAAACCGGTGATTAAGTTGCCCTACCCTCAGAGAGTGACAAAGAAGGAACCTAGTGAGTCAGACTTGGAGAAATTCATGACAATGTTTAAAAGGATTGAGGGTCATATGGCCTTGTTTGAAGCACTTGAAAGGATGCCCATGTACAAGAAATTCGTGGAAGAGATAATGGCTGAAAAGAAACCAACCACTGAAGAACAGGTATCCGGTAAGGAACAATATAATGCAAACTCCCTGGAGCAGAACATTCCTAACAAACAAAAGGATCCAGGAACCATCACAGTACCATGCACAATCAAAGAAAGAACCTTCAAAAAGGTACTAATAGATTCAGGAGCTAGTGTGAATCTGATGCCATTATCGGTCTATCACAGGCTGGGTATTAAAAATATCAGGGATATAAAACCAATCTGAAGTTGGCGGATCACTTAAGAAAAGATGCATATGGTATAGCCGAAGATGTGCTGGTAACAATAGCGGACTTGACTTTCCCAGTCGATTTTGTAATCCTAGACATACCTGAAGACAATGAGGCACCCATCATTCTGGGTCGACCTTTCATGAAGACGAGTCGATGCAAGCTCGACATGGATGAGTGCACGTTAACCTTGAAAGTTCACAACAAGGAAATAACATTGAATGCTATTGAAGACCAGGAGATAGAGGAAGATACAGAATCTCAGTATCAAGTAGGCTTAATCAGGACACTGAATACTATCGAAGTCTCACCGCTGCCAGTAGCCACCCGAAACGGAAAGATTCTTGACACCGAAAGGAAGGTTAAAAAGGAATCGTGGCACAAAGGAGTCCACACTGATAAAAGAGACAACGTCCGAGTTGTAGACAATAGGTGCAACAAGGTTTTGAACCTGAAATACCCCCCATGATAAGGGAAATGAACCGTCGAGCCATGCGACGTTAAACGAAGCGCTTCGTGGGAGGCAACCCATGTGTTCGATTGTTAACTTATTTTGTTTTTTTTCTTTTCTGTATGGGTATGAAACGTTGTTGCAGGTAAGGAGAAAGGATGCCATTATCATAATCACTTCTCAGCGAAAGGATGCCAGACCTAAGAAGCTTTGCAGAATTCAAAAATTGATGAAAACAGGGCATCCACACGGCCACCCGTGTGGTGACACGCGGCCGTGTTAATCAAAATAGTGGATTAACACGGGCGCCCGTGTGGTGACACACGGGCATGTTAATTAAAACAGTGGATTAACACGGGCGCCCGTGTGCAGGAACACGGTCGTGTTGTTTGTAATGGGTAAATTTTTCAAATTTTGTGATTTTGGGTATTTTCAATATTGGGCCCCACTTGCTATTATATCTCTTCCCCACCACTCATTCTCACTTTTTCTGATTTTGGAAACCTCTCTCTCCCTCTTCCTCCATTGTTAACCTAGCCTCCATCAAATTAAGCTTCACTTTTCTCATAGCTCCACTCACTTTAACCTCATCTCACCTTCACAAAAATTATTCCTCTCGCCGTCCTCTACACAGTGACGGTTGTAGTTTTCACTAACCATTTCTTTGGATTTTGAGAAATTTTTATCAGGTACCATTATGCCCCCAAAGCGTGCAAGCAAGGAGAAGGAGGTAGCCACGTCTTCTCGACCAAAGCAACGGGTTAGACGCTCTACAAACCCTCATGGCATTTTGTTTGACCAACCGGATCATCAAGAGAGGTATGTGATTCTAGCTAAACGTAAGCTTATTCCGACCCGATATATGTGTGATGCTACCCTGGATGAGTTAGGTTTGAAAGAAGAGGTGCACCGCATGTTCCACAACATCGGTATGTTGGAATACATGCAATTCGAAGCACCGACCTTCGCTCAGATCACCCTTGAATTCTTGAGTACGGTTGAGTTCAAGATGAGAAGAAGGTGGACAGGTTCGGAGATGGAATTTTATGGGCAAATTACTTTCCGCTTGTTTGATGAAGATCATGAATTATCGGTTGAGGAACTTGGGAGTATTCTGAGACTCCCGGTATCTGGACCCAGAACCCCTCCGGACACTTTTTCTGCTATTGATTTCTGGCAAGCTATTATAGGTAAAACTGGATATAACCCTAGCTCGGGAAAAGCTTTTGGAATTCATAACCCGCGCTTCAGGTATGCACAAAAAGGGTTAGCATACACCTTGTTCGGACGGGGTGATAGTACTGGGGTTGCGGCTAAGAGAGAATTATTTTTTCTATATTGCATGGCCCACAATGAGCGAATCAATGCAGCGGCTTTCGCCGCCAATCATCTGAAACAGGTTGGCCATGCAACTACTGGGGATATTTCTGTAGGTGGTATGATCACGCAAATTGCGGGCCACTTTGGGTATGATCAACTCCTGATGGAAGAGACTGCAGTAATGGGCAAGACTAAGATTGACATGCACACGCTAGTCAATCAACAAATGGTTGTCATCAGGCCGACTCATTACGCTCTGATGATTCACAATGTGGAAGTGCTCGCACTACCTGCACCTGGGTCAATTAGCATTACCAATGCTGCCAACTGGTTGTACACAGGTTCAGCCCAAGCGGTAGGGGAAGATGCGCAGTTTGACCATGACCTTTCAGGTGAGGACATGGAAGAAGATGAGAGGCAAGCTACCCACGGTATGCCACCCCCACATGATTCAGGCCTACATAGTGAAGGCTCCTCTTTTATGTCTCAGGACCAGTGGGGTTGGATCCAGACGGAGATGGGAACTCTCCGCACCGAGCAGACCAGACAAGGTGCGGAATTAGACAGACAGAGTGTGGAACTGTTCCAGCAAGGGACAGTCACGGATGACATGCAGGCCATGATGCAACGTCTGATGTTGCATTTCTCGCATGATCCCCCGCCTCCTCCACAACAGTGATCACTGTAAGTCCCCTTCGTGTTTGAATTTAAACATTGAGGTCAATGTTTAGTTCAAGTGTGGGGGGGTTTTTCTCCTTTCATGTTTTTATTTTCTTTCAATTTGTTTTGTTTTTGTTATGTTATCATTATATTAGTATGTTTGTTTGTTTTGTTTGTTTTCTGTTCTTTTGGGACCTACTGTGTGTACAGAGTGATGAGAAACAGTTGGACGAGCCCGGGATCAATGGTAGTGGATGAATGACACCCCTCAAACTTAGGTTGATAAGGCACCCCGGAAGTTGATGCAACCTTGAGAAAAGAAGTCGGACACAATTTGGGGACACCGGACCAAGAGAGCGGTATGGAAAGACCAAGTCAGAAAAGAACCACATAACACGAGGAGACTTCAGAGCTTGCAAGCTAACTAACATGGTGAGATCACAAAAAGCCAAATACGAAATATCAACATGAGAGTTCAGCCAGGTATGACTTTATCACTCTGATTTTGCGTATGTCCTGTTGACACGTCACAGCATGACAACACACACTGAGGCAAGTTGTTTGTTTAGCCAGGGCCTTTCTAACCATCCCTATATGCATGTTTCCCTTCGTAAACCCCGTTGAGCCTTAGCCATTTTATTCATCTTAAACCCCATGTTAACTTTTAAGCATTATTTATCATAAACCCCCTGTTCAGTTTTAATCATTCATTTTTTTTCATAACTCGGTATGATTGTGTGAATTGCAAAATGTGCAAGAAAACTAAGTTTGGGGTGGAAATCTTGAAAGAGAAGCAAGTGCATAATAAGAGATCATACAAAAAGAAAAATAGTATGTATTTTATTTAAAAGAAAAAAAAAGAGAAAAAAAGAGAAAAGAAAAACAAAAGAGAAAAATGCACTTGCCGAGACTTAAGACTCTAACACATATGAAATGCTCGTAAAATTCGAGTAGGAAAAGAGTCAAAAGAGTGAAATTAACCCCCAGAGTATACGTGATGCACGAGAAAAAAGAGAAAGAAAAATCACACAACATGACTACCGAGTTCAAAACCATTTGTTATCCAATTTTTTTTTGTTTATCCCACCGTACCCAAGCCCCGTTACAACCTAAAAAGACCTCAAAAAGTGTGTGGAATCTGCTGTGGTAGTGACATTAGAATGTATTCAAAGTTAAGAGTTTGGTATTGCATACTGTGCTGTGAGTGTACACACCTAACCCTGAGAGATATTGTGAGTGTGTGAAAAGCTTGCAGGTGAAGAGGTTTCTGATGTGGAAATATGGTAAACTGCCTGAATTGGAGAGACCTGAAACTCGATTGGAAAGGAAGAACACAAATGGTGAAAGACTAGGTTGCATTGTGGAAAATGAATTCAGGGGTGACCTTTGTTTGGACTCAATACATCACTTGAGGACAAGCAATGAGACAAGTTTGGGGTTGTGATCGGTCACCATTTCCATTGAATTCCCGCCGTTAATCCGACATATTGTCATCACTTTGGTAAGATTTATGTTTGTTTTTAGTTGCTTTGGAGTCATTTATCATATTTTGTTGGTTTGGTATCGCATTGCATCCGATTACAAGTTTATGTCAAAAAGATCTCATTTATGCTTCGTTTGGTAGTGTCATTGTTACAGGCCATTGCACAGGTTTAAAATCAAGAATGGTGAAGTTATGGACACTCTGAAAGGCAAAAATATGAAGAAACAGCAGGTCAACACGGGCACTCGTGTGCCACAACACTGCCTGTGTTGTTGATCAGGCAGAGCAAAAGAGGAGAAGAAAAATAGAGATCAACACGGGCACCCGTGTGTCACCACACGGCCGTGTTGATTAAAACAGTGCATTAACACGGGCACCCGTGTGGGGGAACACGGCCCGTGTTGTTGCCTCTGTAGCTTGTGCTGAAAATAATTAATTATGGAGAACAACACGGCCACCCGTGTGGTGACACACGGCCGTGTTGATTGGACGCAGCTTGGAAAACCTAATTTTTGCTTTGTGAACCGATTCTACTCATTAAGGGTAGTTTGGACCTTTTGCTTGGAAGAGAAAGAAGAAGGCACCTTTGGAGAGACGAAAGAAAACATTGCATTGGAGAAGATAGCGAATACGAAAGATTTGAAGACGGCGAGATTCAAGGGCATCCACCATTGAAGATCAAACTCTCCTAATTCTTTGTAATGTCTAATCTTTACATTATGAGTTCTTTAAGTACTATGAGAGGCTAAACCCCCTGATGCTAGGGGGTGGTCCTGATGTTATCGCATGCTATGAATTTGAACCAATGATTTCTTGATATGTTACGTATTTCAATTCAATTGTGTGATGTTATTATGCTTTTGTATCGGACAAATACAAATTGATCTATGACTTCCAATAACAGGATTGTGATTGTTAGGATTTTCACACAATTGGGTTTATGAATGCATCATCTAGGACTAGTAACTTTCGTAAATCACCGTAAACCTTGATATTTTGTATGATTAAAACCAATGATTAATTGAATGGACATTTGAGTAAGAATTGGTAGTTTAATAGTTTCTTCCTTAAGGTCTTAAGTAAGAACATTCTGAGGTTAGGTGATTGAATGTTTCATATGTATTAAGGAAATCTTGACTGAATTCATAATCGGTTAACTCAACCGCTCACCCTAGCATCTTTTATCTTAATCAATTATTTTTACTCTTTGTGTGTTTACTATTATAAATTCCCAAACAACCCAACCATTATCTTTTTGTTCTGATAGAATCAAATTAAAATAAGTATTTCCTACGCAATCCTTGAGATCGATACTTGGAAATAAAACTCCTTATTACTACATCGGTAAAAATAGTACACTTGCTATTTTTCCGATCACATACGCACACACACACACACGCATACAGACACACACACACACATACGCGTGTATACACACATACACACACACACACACACACAATAGTTATAAATCTATCTTTTTCTAAAATACCTTAAGACCTCTGAAGGAACCACCAACGTGCATATGAGATTGACCAATAGTGTTCCTAATCATTTTGGAATCATTTGTACATTGCGTAATCGATTGAAGACGTATTCAAATCTATTAGAGCAAGGAAAAGGGGTTCTTAATCGATTATAAATACTCATAATGGATTAAGGCACATAATCGTTGTATGGTTTCCATTTGTGGGATTAGGATTTTCGTCATTTTAAAGTTTCTACTTGACTAACCCTAGTATTTAGTCGATTAAATCATTAAAAGGCGCATGTATCTTTTTCATTTTTAGCCAATTTTTTCCTATAAATAGAGATTTTTTTTAAATACAGTAGAAAACATATTTCAATCATATTTTCTCACTTTTTACTCGGTCTACTTCATTTCTTTCCTTTTCTTCACGAAGTTGCCTTAGTGCTTTGAGGGTGAAAAATACGTGTTCTTTCTTATTGTTATGATGTTGTGAGAATATTGTAATTTATTAAGAGGAATTTGTATCTTGTGTAATAGCTTCGAAAGAAGTTGTTGTTTGGTTTTTTATATAAACTAATTAAAAGCTCTGCTTGGTTCTTGATATTAACCAGGTAAAATTTCTATTTATTTTATGATCTTAGCATGTTAAAAACTCAAATTTGATTATTGAGTTTAGCCGTCAAAAACTCTATTTGGTTTTAAAGTCCAGTCTGGTGTAAACTCTCTTGGTCTAAGATTAGTCTGATGTAAAATCTCTCATCTGATTTGGAGATTAGCTAGTGTAAAATATTTTGTTTGATTGTTAGAAGGTTTGTGGACATAACATGTGAAAAGTTCACATCTCATATAATGGGAACATTCTGTTCGATTCTGAGATTAATCTGATGATTTCTATAGTCTATAATCTAGATATTTTATAAATCAAATTTTTTATAACTAAATATAACTTTTAAAACTTACACAATTCACACTCTCTCTTATATTTGGATTCATTTATTTGATAGAGGGTAACCATTTTATCTGTAGCACACATTTATAGTTGATCCGGTTTATTATAACGAGTGCAAAAACAAATATCCATTTTATAACCATGATGTAGGATTTCTACCATGATATTGTAACTTTCTTCAACCATATGCATTTTAATATAAGTATTGGATTCTATCATTAATACTATTATCAAGTTTAGGAAGTAATGCAATAATGTTACTTTCACGTTGAATCGCCGTACAATAAATTTTATTAATTAATGGTAATGATTCCATTAACAAAATTAGAGTTATTATAAATGAAAAATCATTATTCAAAATTATTAAGAATTGAATGATTTGACCTTCAAGAAAAAGTTGTCGTGAATAACACATAGATTCATATTTTCAAATGCTTGTACAAACAAGCATATGTGTGTGTAAATTAAGTTATTCACATTTTCGAATGCTTGTACAAACCAGCATATGTGTGTGAATTAAATTCTTTCCAAAGTCGAAGTATTTCACTAAGATAATATATGTTAGAAATCTTGTTTGAAATTGTTGATCTTAACATGAAAATCGGAGACATGAATATTGAAAAAAATAAATGTGAATTAGAAGTATTGAAAAACAAGTGTGGAGAAGTCTCATATTAATTAAAAAAGTGGAGATTAAATACTATATAGTTGAGAGAACCACACCCCTATCACTTTAATGATCATGTGGTGTGTCTCTTCTAAGATATGTTGATCATAAAAAAAGTTTCTAATAAAAATGTTTCATCTTATTGATCCCCTAAATTGATGACCCAACAATATGATTAGCTATGGAAAAACGTTCATCCACACATTTAAAGCATTTTCCAAGAGCACAATAGTTTGACCCATAGGCTCGGTAACAAAATTTAGAATCCATGAACGAACTAGATAAATTCACCCTTCCCAAGTGGCTCTGTTGAGATCAAGAATCTTTGGAACAAGTAACCTTAATGAAAGCTACCTAATTAATTAATAGGGACAGCTTAACTAACTTCTTTAACTTGAAGTAAGAGCATTCTAAAATCATTCTATTGTTTTTTAATCAATTTGGTCTTTCCTTACCTTGATTCATGATAATAAAGGAGCTCTAATTCTAGAAGAAACAAGAAAGTCAAATGCATAACAAAGGATCTAATTAATATACTTAAATAGATATATTATTTTGTGGGTACAAAGTATACAAAACTAATAAAATTCAAACTCTTTCAACTAGAGAGGTAATACGAATAATTCAAAATAAACCCTATTCCAAAAATAATAATAATCTGAATAACCAAAACAAGATTCTTAATCCTAAATTTAATTTGCTTTACTTTGATGATTTCTGTTGGCATGAGGAGCACTGTCTCATAGTCCAGAATCTCTCAATTTCTTCTGCTTTGCGACCTGGAACGCGACCTGCTATCAAATTCCATCTGTTGTAGAGTGTAGTGTAGTTTCCATGAATCAATTATTTCAAAGAAATAAAGTTTTATAAAATATACGAACAAAAAAGTTGCATATATATGCATGGTTACCTATCTCCAACCAAGTCGTGCATTCTGCGTATAAGATCCACCTCTTGTTCACTCATCTCTATGAAATCCGTTTCACTGCTCACTTCTGCAACAGCTAACACTTAGTATTCAATAACATATGATTAATTCATGCATATGCTAAGGTTGTAGCATGGGGGTGAGAGATAAAATCAAAATCACCTTGAGAGGTTTGACTTGTGGTTGGAGAGATTTTTGCCTTATTTTGGGACTCCATACTTACGTATTTAGCTATCTACCTGGTGGTGGCAGAGGCTGCAGGAAAGTATATACTATATATAGTAATTTGAATTTGAATATGTGATTTAATTATAACTATATGCTTTGAATGTTGATCAGTCAAAATAATGTTAATTAATAAAGTTATTTACCTTCTAGATGATGAATTATGTATGCACAACAACTAGCTACTTGCGTAACTTTTTTTAATATCAAACACGATTTCCACCATAAGTAAATAATATATATAAATATAACAAAAAAGGACAGTGTAAATAACGGAGCTATACCTCATCATCAAAACAAAAAGTGAAAAGATAATACAAAAAAAATAGATAAAAAAAGTTTTAAGTATCGGAGAGGATTGGAAATTTTTGAGAAGGAATCATTTTTTTCTTGATTGAAACTCAACTACATCGCCTCTATTTATATTAGTGGTATTCTTAATCAATTAAGATTTTATCATCACAAATTTAATATAATGACTATAAGTCACATTTTATAAAAAAATTTACTATTCTACAAAAATCATAACTTTATCATTATCTTCTAGAGAGTTCTGTGGATATCTCACTATTAAAAAAACACATTTAATCTCGGATGTGAAATGCATTTAACATTGGCTATAGAGGCGAGGTAACGAAGAGTGTTATAAAAAGTACAAACTTTACCTCTTGGTTTAAAAAAAATGACGGGTATGTGAAAAGATCATGGGTTCGATCTCCAAGAAGATCTCTTTGGAATTTGAAATGGCAAAACACATATACATTTGGTTTTGTAATTTCACCGACGGATATACTATATTTTCACCTTGGTTATGTCATAAAACTAATGGGTAAAACAATTTTGAGTTTATTAAATCTAATATGGATTGCTCATTTCACTAAACCCTATACTGAGCATATATGTTGAGATTAACCCTTCTAATCAATACAGTTTAAGCTAAATGATTAATATAGTTAGTTTAGTTGTATGGTTAGTTAGGTTAGTTTGCTCCATTGTGATTGGTGGTTATGAGATAAGATTGTAATATATAAGTGATGCATTGCCACATGTAAACAATCCAATTTTTCATTAACAAATCTTCTTGATATTTCCTTCCATTTCCTTCTGTTAATTCTTCTTTTCTTCTGTTAATGTTTATCATCTCTTCTGTTATGCTTCTCCATTGATGAAGCAAGATTGATCACAATATGGTATCATTCGCCAATTCGATCCTCTTTCTGTTGCTATCCAACTGAATCCTTTTACACCATTTCATCTCTTCTTTCAATTCTTTCTGCATCCATGGCTCCTTCTCGAGCTTCATCTTCATCAACTGATCCTGCTTTGGATCAAACTTCACCCTACTTTGTTCACCCCAACGATGGCCCTGGTTCAGTTACAGTCCTTCCCAAACTCACCGGTTCCAACTATCATTTATGGGCTCGAAGCATGAAGAGGGCTCTTGGTGGCAAAATGAAGATTGAGTTCATTGATGGATCTCTTTCTGTTCCAACTGATTCTTTAGATCCATCTCTGCGTGCTTGGAACCGCTGCAACATGCTTGTACATTCTTGGATCATGAATTCTGTTTCAGATTCAATTTCACAATCTATAGTTTTCATGGAGAACACGCTTGATATATGGAACGGTTTGAAAGAAAGGTTTTCCCAGGGTGATCTCATACGTATTTCTGAGCTGCAACAAGAAATTTACAACATAAAGCAAGAAACCAAATCAGTAACTGATTTTTTCTCTGATCTTAAAATTCTTTGGGAAGAACTGGATCTGTATTTGCCTTTACCAACTTGTACCTGTCGTATAAAGTGTACTTGTGAAGCTATGTGCAGTGCAAGATCTCGTCACCAGCTACTGCAGATTATCAGATTCTTGACTGGTTTAAATGACCAATTTGCTGTAGTGAAGTCCCAAATCTTGTTAATGGATCATTTGCCAACTATGAATAAGATATTTTCCATGGTTATTCAACATGAGCGACAACTCCAGCTCCCTATTCAAAATGATGAGTCTCAAACACTGATTAATGCTGCTGATTCCAAGAGGTTTGGACCAAGAAATAATGCTTTCAAGCATGGTGTTCGCATTTGCACATTCTGTGGCAAGACTAACCATACTGTTGAAAATTGCTTCAAGAAACATGGTGTTCCACCTCATATGCAGAAACAATTTCAGAATGCAGCTAACAATGTGGCATCAGATGGAAATAATGATGGATCTTCATCTCATGGTGTTGACATTCAAAGTGACAATTCACCTATGACTCAAGGTCAATTCAGTGCCTTAATGGATCTGCTTCAGAAATCAAGTCTTGGCCAATCTTCAGGACATGCTTCTTCCAACCAAGTTTAGGTTGGTCATCCATCAACAGGTAACACATATCATTGCATGCATAGTAGTAGTAGTAGTGGTTCTTGGATCATTGATTTAGGAGCTACTGATCACATATGTAGTTCTGTCCAATGGTTTCATTCACATAAGAAAATTATCCCCATCACTGTTAGATTGCCAAATGGACAATGCCTTGTTGCTAACCACTCTGGCACAATTTATTTTTCTCCTGATTTCATTGTGCATAATGTGCTTTTGCTCCCTGAATTTTCTCTGAACTTATTATCTGTTTCAAAGTTTTGTGAATCCTCTAATTACAATGTCAATTTCCTCAAATCACAATGTGTCATACAGGACAAAATCACCATGAAGATAACTGGTTTTGCTGAGCAGAAAGATGGATTGTACTATCTAATACTGAGAGATAATGATTCATCTACTACACACACACACCTGATTTAACCTCTGCCTTAGCAGCCAATGTCATTTTACCTGATAAAGCCTTATGGCACTTTAGATTAGGACACTTATCTCAAAATAGATTATTGTACCTACATTCTCAATTCCCTTTATCAAAGTTAATCATAAAGATGTCTGTGATGTTTGTTGTTATGCTAGACAAAGAAAACTCCCTTATACTGTTAGTAATAATATAGCTGCACACCCTTATGACTTGGTCCATTTTGACATTTGAGGACCTCTTGCAGTCCAATCTTTACATGGTCATTCATATTTTTTAACTGCTATTGATGATTGTAGCAGATATACATGGATAACATTAATGAAAACCAAATCTGAAGCTAGATAGCATGTTATCAATTTTGTCCATCTCATAGAAAACCAATATAAGCTTCATGTCAAAACTATTAGAACTGATAATGGCCTTGAGTTTAATATCCCCGAATTTTTTTCATCTAAGGGAATCATTCATCAAACCAGTTGTGTTGAAATATCCACAACAAAATGGTCGAGTGGAGAGGAAACACCAACATTTACTTAATGTTGGAAGAGCTCTTCTTTTTCAATCAAAACTTCCAAAGGAATTCTGGTCATATGCTATTTTACATGCAACATTCATTATAAACAAACTCCCTACACAAGTTTTAGACAATCTTTCTCCTCATTTCATACTGCACAATGCACATCCAGATATGCATAGTCTCAAAGTATTTGGATCTCTTGCTTTTGCATCCACATTACATATGCACAGAACAAAACTTGAGCCAAGAGGTCGAAAATGTGTTTTATTAGGATACAAGAATGGTATGAAGGGTGTGATACTCTATGACATTAACAGTCATACAATTCTTGTCTCTAGAAATGTCATACATCATGAACATATTTTCCCTTATTCAAATGCTAAATCCACTAATTGGACCTACCATCCTTACAAAGATCCTAATGACTCACCACAAAATGAACCTATCATACATGTTCCATCACAAAACATTGAATTCACAGCTGAGGAACATGAACATCATCCTAACACAACCATTGACACAATGCACCATTCAAATATTCACCCTGAATCTTTAGATAATACCAATGAAAACCATGACACTCAACCTGTCCCTGATACACCAGATATTGACAGCATTCAATCCAGGCCTGTTAGAGCTAAACATACACCTCATTATCTCTCAGATTATGTGTGCAATACATCTGATGTATCAGCAGTCAAGTCATCATCAGGTACAACCAAAACTAATTATCCTATTTCAAATTATGATTCCCTGCATTTTCTATCTACATCTCATCGTGTTTTTGCATCCAATATCACTCTTACACATGAGCCAAAGAACTACAAAGAAGCATGTTTGTCTGAACATTGGATTAAGGCCATGAAGTCTGAATTAGATGCATTAGACAAGAATAGGACTTGGAACATAGTTGATCTGCCACTACATGTCAAACCAATTGGTAACAGATGGGTTTTCAAAGTGAAGCATAGAGAAGATGGCACAATAGAAAGGTATAAAGCTAGACTTATTGCCAAAGGGTACAACCAAATTGAAGGGCTTGACTTCTTTGACACTTTCTCACCTGTAGCAAAGCTTACCACTGTCAGAACCCTTCTTGCAACTGCAACCATCAACAATTGGTTTTTACATCAACTTGATGTTAACAATGTCTTTCTACATGGGGAATTGCAGGAAGATGTGTATATGACTATACCTGAAGGTGTCACATGTCATAGGCCCAATCAATTATGCAAACTCCAAAATAATTTATATGGTCTGAAACAAGCCAGTCGCAAATGGTATGAAAAACTAACAGCTTTACTACTTCAACAAGGATACACTCAATCTACTTCTGATTATTCTCTTTTCACTTTGAAAACTGATGCTCACTTTACAGCCATTTTAGTGTATGTTGATGACATAATCCTAGCTGGAACCTCTATGTCTGAATTTGATCGTATTAAGCTCATCCTAGATGAAAATTTCAGCATCAAAAACCTGGGCATACTCAAGTACTTTCTTGGCCTCGAAGTTGCTCATTCAAAGGCAGGGATTTCACTATCACAAAGAAAATACTGTCTTGATCTCTTGCAGGAAACTGGTATGCTTGGATCCAAACCAGCTCCCACACCTACTAATCCATCTGTCAAATTACATGCTGATAGTGGCAAGGCTTTTGAAGATATTGGAGCATACAGACGATTGATAGGACGTCTGCTGTATCTTAACACCACACGCCCAGACATCACTTATGCCATGCAACAACTTAGTCAGTTTCTGCACAATCCAACAATGGCACACTATCATGCTGCTTGTAGAGTCATACGCTACTTGAAGAACAGCCCTGGCAGAGGAATATTGTTTCGAAGAAATGCTGAACTGCAACTGCTTGGCTTCTCAGATTCTGATTGGGCAGGCTGCATTGATTCAAGGAGATCCATTTCAGGATATTGTTTCTTTCTTGGCACTTCTCTCATATCATGGCGTGCAAAGAAGCAGGACACTATTTCCAGATCATCATCAGAAGCTGAGTATCGAGCGTTGTCATTTGCCACATGTGAACTGCTTTGGTTGATAGTTCTTATGAAGGAGTTGCACATCAAGTGTACCAAACTCCATGTTCTCTATTGTGACAGCCAAAGCGCAATGCATATTACGTCCAATCCGGTATTCCATGAACGAACTAAACATCTCGAAATCGATTGCCACTTGGTCCGTGAGAAGCTTCAACAAGGTTTACTTTGACTCCTACCTATTTCCACTCATGAGCAGCTTACTGATTTTCTAACCAAGGCATTACGAACTTCAACCTTCAACAAGTTTATTTCCAAGCTTGGCATGATCAACATTTACCATGCTTAGCTTGAGAGGGGCTGTTGAGATTAACCATTCTAATCAATACAGTTTAAGCTAAATGATTAATATAGTTAGTTTAGTTGTATGGTTAGTTAGGTTAGTTTGCTCCATTGTGATTGGTGGTTATGAGATAAGATTATAATATATAAGTGATGCATTTCCATATGTAAACAATCCAATTTTTCATTAACAAATCTTCTTGATATTTCCTTCCATTTTCTTCTGCTAATTCTTCTTCTCTTCTGTTAATGTTTATCATCTCTTCTGTTATACTTCTCCATTGATGAAGCAAGATTGATCACAATATGGTATCATTCGCCAATTCGATCCTTCTTCCGCTGCTATCCAACTGAATCCTTTTACACCATTTCATCTCTTCTTTCAATTCTTTCTGCATCTATGGCTTCTTCTCGAGCTTCATCTTCATCAACTGATCCTGCTTCAGATCAAACTTCACCCTACTTTGTTCACCCCAACGATGGCCCTGGTTCAGTTACAGTCCTTCCCAAACTCACCGGTTCCAACTATCATTCATGGGCTTAAAGCATGAAGAGGGATCTTGGTGGAAAATGGAAGATTGAATTCATTGATGGATCTCTTCTTGTTCCAACTGATTCTTTCGATCCATCTCTGCGTGCTTGGAACCGCTGCAACATGCTTGTACATTCTTGGATCATGAATTCTATTTCAGATTCAATTTCACAGTCTATAGTTTTCATGGAGAACGCGCTTGATGTATGGAACGGTTTGAAAGAAAGGTTTTCCCAGGGTGATCTCATACGTATTTCTGAGCTGCAACAAGAAATTTACAACCTAAAGCAAGAAACAAAATTAGTAACTGATTTTTTCTCTGATCTTAAAATTCTTTGGGAAGAACTGGATCTGTATTTGCCTTTACCAACTTGTACCTGTCGCATAAAGTGTACTTGTGAAGCTATGTGCAGTGCAACATCTCATCACCAGTGTCATACGGTGAACTGACTTGGGGTGTTTTGCTGTTTATCGCAATGTCGCGGATAGCAAGAGTCGCCACCGACTTTTCTTTTATCCAATAAGGAAAGGTGGAAAAGAACAGGAAAGACCTCAATAGATTTTGGGTTCGGGAGGTTCATTATACAAAGGGAAGGTGTTAGCACCCTTTGTATCCATGGTTATCCATGGGCTCTTAATTGCTCGATCACTTATATTTTTGTCTGAAAAGTGTTGGTGAATTGTTTAAAAATGTTTCGAAAAGAGAGTTTAACTTTGTAATGATTCTCGTATGAATGTATACAAAGTATTTATCTCGTTTGATTTTGAAAAACAGTTTAGAAAGATATAACTTGGTAATGATTCTAGTATGAATGTATACCAAGTGGTGATTTTCTAGGACTTGCAAAGTGTGAGGGGTGGAAAATGTTTTAGGTTATGATCCAGTAATTGAGAGTTATACCTTCCTAAGGTCGTTATGGGCATTTCCTATCCTTATGAGGGTAAAATTGTCCTTACTATTGAGAAGTAAGTAGTTTTATCCTTTGGATGTAAAAGGGTCATTGTAGGGTCATCGATAGGTCATTGAAGGCAACAGTTGTAAGGATACCTTAGCATTCGAAGGGACGATCATCATTTAACCGTAGGCTACACCGAAGGGTCATCGAGGGACAAAATCGTATTTTCGAAAGCAACATCCGAGGGACCATGATTTATTTTATGATGATTTAACTGAAGGGTCTTTGCTAAGTGTATCCCTACATTCGCGGGACATGACCGTTATACCGTAATACCGTAGGGCAGCAAAGAGAGGTCCAAAATCACATGTTTAAAGGTCATATTTTAAAGTCAATTAGGTGATTAGGATGAATCTCCACATTAAAATCAATACATTAAAATTAATACATTAAAATTAATTAAGCAATTTAGGGTGGATCTTCATAAGGGTATCCCACAAATAAAGTGGAAGGCCTAAACAACACTCTTTTCCTGGGATATGTGAACCTTTACAAAATTCAGCAAACGGGTTAGAATACCAATCAGGGTGCAATCGAGGATTACACCGCAAAAGAAAACACAGCAGCATGAATGTCAGGCAAAACAGTGCATAATTAACATAGGATAGATCAGGTTACGCATAGGACATAACAAATATCAACGGCTGTCCCGTTCGCCTCTGCCTCGCCTAGCGAGGGCCTAGCGAATGCTCGCTACATGCTCGCTTAGCGATGTGCTAGCGAGCGGCTGCGGGTTTTGAATTTCAGAACAGTATGATCTCAGCATGCTGCATGCCTTATTGCATTCAATTACAGAAAAAATATGGTCAAACACTCAGGATATCCAGGCGTACTGGAATTCACATGCAAAGTCTAATTACATATCCAAAAATTCAATCATGATGCATTATGTATTTAGAGATTTACAAATTGGAAGCATAAAACAATAATGATACACAAACCTGTTTGCAATGGAGTGGTAATGCTGAATTGGCAAGTCACTTTTGGTATCGGGTTGAGTTGGACGGCGGCAACGGCGGTGCGGATGAGCGGCCGTCAGGGTTTCTTCACTCCGACTTCTCTGAGCTAGGGTTTCTATGCCGGGGTTTCCGTCCTTTTTCGTCCTCTCCTTTTCGTTCTGGAGTTGGGGTATTTATAATACTCCTTTGATGACCTAATGGGCTCAGAATGAAGCCCGAAATTTTCTGTTGTCTGTCAGCTTCGCTAGGCGAGCGTGTAGCGAACGTTCGCTAGGCGAGCGTGTAGCGAACGTTCGCTAGGCGAGCGTGTAGCGAACAGGCCAGTTTGGGCCATTTTCTGGATTGGGCCATTCGTGAGCTGGGCCTTTGTTCCTTTAAGATCAGTGTCATAAAAATGAGTCGGAATGCCCTGAAAAATGTCTTAAAATATTAATGGGCAAATTTTGGGGTATGACAGCTGCCCCTGTTCGATATTCTTGAACCGAGAGAGTCAGAATGGTATGTACGCCATTCGTGGTCTGGAGGTGGAAGATTATTGAACACTTAGAATGCCCCAAAAATTTGCACTTGTCAAGTAGTTAGTCTTGATGGAGATGGGCTTAAAGATGTCATCTAGGAAGTTTGATGATGAGAGCTTCAGAGTACGTCGTACGTTAGAAGATATCTGAAGTCATGGGTGTCACTGGGTCATACGCTAGACCGTATAGTGAGTCATTCATTAGGCCGTCGACTTCACTGGGGAGTTAGAATGGGTCATACGCCGCTGGGGATAACAGATCAGAATGGATCATACGCTAGATCGTATCTGAGTTGCAGAATGGGCCGTCTGTTAGGCTGTATCTGACGAAAAGTAGTCGTACGCTAGACTACACCTCGGGATGTACCGTACGCTAGGTAGTATCTGAGGAATGAAGATCTGAATGGGTCGTACGCTAGACCGTATTGTTGGAGGAGTAATATGCTGGGGATAAAGGATCAGAATGGATCGTACGCTAGATCGTATCTGAGTTGCGGAACGAGCCGTCCGTTAGGCTGTATCGTTACTGGGGGCGAAGGATCAGAATGGATCGTATGCTAGATCGTATCTGAGTTGTAGACTGAGCCGTCCGTTAGGCTGTACCTGATGATGAAGGGGGTAGTCATACGCCAGACTACACTTCAGAATGTACCGTACGCTAGGTAGCATTTGAGGGGATGAACATCCAAGCGGGTCGTAAGCTAGACCGTCTCTGAGTAGCAGAACGAGCCGTCCGTTAGGCTGCATCTGATAATAAGGGGGTAGTCATACGCCAGACTACACTTCAGAATGTACCGTACGCTAGGTAGCATCCGAGGCCTTGAAGGTCCAAATGGGTCGTATGCTGGACCGTATTGGAGTTGTTGAAGGTCGGAATGGATCGTACGTTAGATCGCATCTGAGTTGAAAGAGTCACATGTAGAGCTGAATCAGAATGAACCATACGCTAGGCTATATCTGATAGTATTTGTATATGTTGTATTTGCAATAAATGTCTGGGATGGGCTTATAGATGCCATCGTTAGGAGGATGTCAGAATGAATGTTGACATGGAGTATATCTGAAAGATGTAGTTGAATCCTGAACGTAATCGATGAAGATGTCCGTCTGAATGGCTCTCTATTTCAACTGTATCAGGAAGATAATTAACCTGAAAAATAAAGTTAGCTTCATGCCATGTCATGATGCATGAGATGTTTTATGCTTTCGAAAATAACTGCGAACGATGTATGCATGCGTATGCTGTGAAATGATGTAATGAATGAATTATGCATCTGAAAAGTTCTTCCAGAGGACTCTACTGGGGAAAACAAATCTCAATCTTCTGGTTGGAGATACTGGTATCGGTGATCCTTTCTTAGCTGGGGATACTTGATTCTGTCTGAGGGTAGAAATATTTAACAGAAGCCTGGCTGGGGGTGGAAGAGATGACCAATTTGTCTAGTAATGCCAATTGCTTTTGGGGAATAACTGGCTTTGCTGGGGAATAGAATTAGCAACGGATTCATTGGAAAGCATGGTTAGACATTCTCCACGATCCTGAAGTCTCGTAGTAATCGCTATTTCTATTTTATGCACGCATTTTTGGTGAACATCGATCATATCCAAATGCATATATTAATTCGAATTAAATCAATGGACGCTTATGCAAACAAAACAGAGAAAGTAAAACAAAAGCATTTTTTTTTAAACTAAAATTATATTGATTTCGAAAGAGGGCCTATAAATGGGCAATTTGTGTACAAGGAGACAGAAATCCTAGTAAGAGGAAATTGTCAAGAAAACAAAGAGAAAGCTATGCCGAAAACGTCCTATTGACTTTAATTCCACTACTGCCATTATGTCTTCAAGCCTCTCATCTCCTGCTGTCGGATAGAAGTGATTAGCTTGTTCAGTCCTTTGAACTTGGATGAAGCTGTCTGAGAACGGGACATAGTCATACGCTTTAATCCCTAATTTTTTCCTGGACCGCCTTTTCAGGTTTTCAATCCACCAGGATACCCCTTTTTGCCCAAGCCGCCTTTTCAGGTTTTCGACTTGCCGGGTGCACATTTTTTATGTTTATCCCTAATTTTTGCCCGAACCTTTTTGGTTCGCCGGGATGCCCTTACTTTTGCCTAGGTACGTCGACCTAGCAGGTCTCTTTTATGCGTAGTATTTTTTGACTATGTCTGCGTTCACGGGATGCGGGAAGTCTTCGCCGTCCATTGTAGTAAGCATCATGGCTCCACCAGAGAATGCCTTCTTAACTACAAATGGCCCTTCGTATGTGGGAGTCCATTTGCCTCTAGGATCACCTTGTGGTAGAGTGATGCGCTTTACCACCAAATCACCAATATGGTACACCTGTCTCCTGACTCTTTTGTTAAATGCCTGGGTCATGCGCTTCTGATATATCTGTCCATGACAAACAGCCGCAAGTCTCTTCTCATCGATCAAGTTTATCTGGTCGAGTCGAGTCTGAATCCATTCATCTTCATCTAAGCCCGCCTCTTTCATGATTCGTAGAGAGGGAATCTGAACTTCCACTGGTAAAACGGCTTCCATTCCATAAACTAAAGAGAACGGAGTTGCCCCTGTCGAAGTGCGCACTGAAGTGCGATAACCGTGGAGAGCGAATGGTAACATCTCATGCCAGTCTTTGTACGTTACTGTCATCTTCTTGATATTGTTAGCAGCCTCCACGGCGCCGTTCGTCTTTGGCCGGTACGGAGAAGAGTTATGGTGTTTTATTTTGAACTGCGTGCAGAGTTCAGTTTAGTACCATTATCAGTGATAACTCTTTCAGGAGACAGCAGGTTTCTCGAATGTATATTTGATAAGATCCATCTTAGAAATCAATAAAGTGGTATGATTCAACATATATTGTCTTAGTCGGCGAGCAGCCCAAGCCAAAGCGCAACAAGCTTTCTCGAGCTGTGAGTATCTTGTTTCACAGTCGGTACCTTTTGCTAAGGCAGTGTATGACATGCTCTTTTCGACCAGACTCGTCATGTTGCCCCAGCGCACCCTATTGAATTTTCTAACACGGTCAAATACATGACTAGAGGTCTTCCTTCGATAGGTGGCATCAGAATTGGAGGTTCTTAGAGACGTTTCTTGATTTTGTCTCAGATGGATTTGCAAGTAGTAGTCAAATGAGAGCTAAATCGGGCGACGTGGTCCAGATTTACGATTTCGATCGATGCCCCATGCGGCTGAATAGTCTTTTCTTCTTGCAGTAGTCTGGCAAGTTCTCCAGGTACTTAACAATCTTCCTCACTTCCATCCTCAGCTTGGTAGATCGGATTTTCAAAGTCATAATGAACAGTAGCGGAATTACTATCGACAAGATCCAGAGATGATATGGATCGGCAAATTGTTACGTGAGTGTGTGCAAAAAAACATAGCTTATTTGAAAGATTACAGGAAAGATAAAGAGCGCAATATTTGAATGCAAAAAGGTCCATTGACTTATTGAATATGAATATGCTTATGAAAATGACAAAACCCTTGAAAAATTAGCTATTGCGCCCCAGGCATAGACACAATGCCTTAAAATGCTAAAACAACAATAACAATTACTCCTGACTAAAGGAAATCGGGATAGTGTCTTCAGCCTTCCAATTATTGAGTCTGTCACCAATTGTTGGAAAAATCCAGCTATCCAGGTCATAATCGTTATCAGCATCTTCCACAGCATTAACAGTCTTATCATGATTAGGCAGGGGAGCGATGATGACATTAGGAGTCTCCGGAGGATTAGAGGTAGCCGCCTGTATCTTTCCACTTCGAATGCCGCTTTCAACATGTTCACCTGTTAATATAAGTTCAGTGAAACCCAATGAGGAACTCTTCAATAGATGGCTGTAGAATGGGCCAGTCAGCGTGCTCATGAACATGTCCACTAACTCTCTATCAGTCATAGGGGGTTTGACTCTGCCAGCCAAGTCTCTCCATTTTTGAGCATATTCTTTGAAGCTTTCTTTAGATCCCATAGTCATATTCTGCAGTTGTAGCCGAGTAGGCGCTAATTCAGAATTATACTGGTAGTGCTTGTAGAAAGCTGTCGCTAAATCAGTCCAGGTGCGGATGTCAGAGCTCTCGAGCTGATAATACCATTCCAACTGTGTGCCAGATAGACTCTCTTGGAAGAAATGGATCCATAGTTTTCTATTGGTGGTATACGGCTGAATCTTTCTCACATAAGCTCTCAGATGCATCTGAGGACAAGATGCCCCATCATACTTAGTGAAAGCGGGGACCTTGAATTTGCGGGGGATGACCACATCAGAGACTAGGCCCAAGCTTTCGAAGTCCAGACCGGGCGCCTTCTGAGCCTCCATAGCTAGCATACGTTCTTCCAGCAACTTGTACTTGCCATCTCTTGGAGAGTACTGTTCATTCTCATAATCTTCATTGTCGTCCTCAGGGTTGAAGAGATCAACATTCTCATCTTCTGAATCCGTCTCTATTTCCTCTTCTTGATCCTTCGGAATTCCCAACTTGACTCCCGCGGCCTGTCTTTTAAGCCTTCTTCCCGGGTTAATGTAACTCACAGGTTTCTTGTCTTTCTTTTTCTCGAGCAAGAGAGCCTTCAGTTCCTCCTGCCCCTTGGATAAGTTCAAGATCATCTCCTGGAGT
Organism: Lathyrus oleraceus; assembly: GCF_024323335.1. Taxonomy (NCBI): domain Eukaryota; kingdom Viridiplantae; phylum Streptophyta; class Magnoliopsida; order Fabales; family Fabaceae; genus Lathyrus; species Lathyrus oleraceus. Next base: position 486,878,871 of record NC_066580.1, on the reverse strand, counting down.
TGAGCATTTTGAGCCTGGAGCTCTTTGACAGTTCGTTCGAGGTCCATTTTTCTGTTTGGAGGAAAACCGTGAGAACACTGATCCCTTAGAATACCTGTTATGCGATGTTATGTCATGCTATGCAATGTATGAAATGTTTTCAATGTTTAAAGTCCTTGAAATGGTTAGTACAATGATATGCTGTTATAATGCTATGATGTTAGGATGTTATGATGTTAGGATGTTATGATGTTATGATGTTATGATGTTATGTAAATAACAAGCACAAGCAAGTCACACAACCATCATTCCTAGGTTTTAAGGCTTGCATGAGTTCCATAGGTAAGTACCCTCCCCACTGAAGTTTGGTTGGTTCAACCTGTCCTAGAATAGTAACCGGGTTCTAGAAGGATCTCAAATCATCGACCTTTCTTTAAGTCCACTTCAGTGCAACACCAAGTGGTTGACCGAAGCTTCCCTAAAGTCCAATCTCAAAGAGTGTAGTATCGAGTCTCAACCAACCCCAGTCGGAACCGAAGTCAGTTATCTCACTACTTTCTAATGGCCAGGATGAGTCAATTAGGGTTCTAAAGGTCTGGTTAATGCTTTGATGACACCACGCGGAAGCCAAATTTTTCCTCAAGTAAACATGAGGAACATCAGGACATCCAAAGTGTCACATTAACCGTAGCCATCATTTTAACGTTTCCAGTATACGCCGGATAGTCGCGATGATCTATTGCTACTTACCTAAGGTACACTAGATCCGGGTGTAGGATCTTTCACTCAAAAATACCCAAGCAATCCCTTAAAAGTAAATCAGGCAATTTGGAATAAGTGATCTTGTTTTTTAAGGTAACCTCTCTTTATTGTCCCCAGCAGAGTCGCCAGTTCTGTCATACGGTGAACTGACTTGGGGTGTTTTGCTGTTTATCGCAATGTCGCGGATAGCAAGAGTCGCCACCGACTTTTCTTTTATCCAATAAGGAAAGGTGGAAAAGAACAGGAAAGACCTCAATAGATTTTGGGTTCGGGAGGTACATTATACAAAGGGAAGGTGTTAGCACCCTTTGTATCCATGGTTATCCATGGGCTCTTAATTGCTGGATCACTTATATTTTTGTCTGAAAAGTGTTGGTGAATTGTTTAAAAATGTTTCGAAAAGAGAGTTTAACTTTGTAATGATTCTCGTATGAATGTATACAAAGTATTTATCTCGTTTGATTTTGAAAAACAGTTTAGAAAGATATAACTTGGTAATGATTCTAGTATGAATGTATACCAAGTGGTGATTTTCTAGGACTTGCAAAGTGTGAGGGGTGGAAAATGTTTTAGGTTATGATCCAGTAATTGAGAGTTATACCTTCCTAAGGTCGTTATGGGCATTTCCTATCCTTATGAGGGTAAAACTGTCCTTACTATTGAGAAGTAAGTAGTTTTATCCTTTGGATGTAAAAGGGTCATTGTAGGGTCATCGATAGGTCATTGAAGGCAACAGTTGTAAGGATACCTTAGCATTCGAAGGGACGATCATCATTTAACCGTAGGCTACACCGAAGGGTCATCGAGGGACAAAATCGTATTTTCGAAAGCAACATCCGAGGGACCATGATTTATTTTATGATGATTTAACCGAAGGGTCTTTGCTAAGTGTATCCCTACATTCGCAGGACATGACCGTTATACCGTAATACCGTAGGGCAGCAAAGAGAGGTCCAAAATCACATGTTTAAAGGTCATATTTTAAAGTCAATTAGGTGATTAGGATGAATCTCCACATTAAAATCAATACATTAAAATTAATACATTAAAATTAATACATTAAAATTAATTAAGCAATTTAGGGTGGATCTTCATAAGGGTATCCCACAAATAAAGTGGAAGGCCTAAACAGCACTCTTTTCCTGGGATATGTGAACCTTTACAAAATTCAGCAAACGGGTTAGAATACCAATCAGGGTGCAATCGAGGATTACACCGCAAAAGAAAACACAGCAGCATGAATGTCAGGCAAAACAGTGCATAATTAACATAGGATAGATCAGGTTACGCATAGGACATAACAAATATCAACGGCTGTCCCGTTCGCCTCTGCCTCGCCTAGCGAGGGCCTAGAGAATGCTCGCTTAGCGATGTGCTAGCGAGCGGCTGCGGGTTTTGAATTTCAGAACAGTATGATCTCAGCATGCTGCATGCCTTATTGCATTCAATTACAGAAAAAATATGGTCAAACACTCAGGATATCCAGGCGTACTGGAATTCACATGCAAAGTCTAATTACATATCCAAAAATTCAATCATGATGCATTATGTATTTAGAGATTTACAAATTGGAAGCATAAAACAATAATGATACACAAACCTGTTTGCAATGGAGTGGTAATGCTGAATTGGCAAGTCACTTTTGGTATCGGGTTGAGTTGGACGGCGGCAACGGCGGTGCGGATGAGCGGCCGTCAGGGTTTCTTCACTCCGACTTCTCTGAGCTAGGGTTTCTATGTCGGGGTTTCCGTCCTTTTTCGTCCTCTCCTTTTCGTTCTGGAGTTGGGGTATTTATAATACTCCTTTGATGACCTAATGGGCTCAGAATGAAGCCCGAAATTTTCTGTTGTCTGTCAGCTTCGCTAGGCGAGCGTGTAGCGAACGTTCGCTAGGCGAGCGTGTAGCGAACGTGTAGCGAACGTTCGCTAGGCGAGCGTGTAGCGAACAGGCCAGTTTGGGCCATTTTCTGGATTGGGCCATTCGTGAGCTGGGCCTTTGTTCCTTTAAGATCAGTGTCATAAAAATGAGTCGGAATGCCCTGAAAAATGTCTTAAAATATTAATGGGCAAATTTTGGGGTATGACAGCTGCCCCTGTTCGATATTCTTGAACCGAGAGAGTCAGAATGGTATGTACGCCATTCGTGGTCTGGAGGTGGAAGATTATTGAACACTTAGAATGCCCCAAAAATTTGCACTTGTCAAGTAGTTAGTCTTGATGGAGATGGGCTTAAAGATGTCATCTAGGAAGTTTGATGATGAGAGCTTCAGAGTACGTCGTACGTTAGAAGATATCTGAAGTCATGGGTGTCACTGGGTCATACGCTAGACCGTATAGTGAGTCATTCATTAGGCCGTCGACTTCACTGGGGAGTTAGAATGGGTCATACGCCGCTGGGGATAACAGATCAGAATGGATCATACGCTAGATCGTATCTGAGTTGCAGAATGGGCCGTCTGTTAGGCTGTACCTGACGAAAAGTAGTCGTACGCTAGACTACACCTCGGGATGTACCGTACGCTAGGTAGTATCTGAGGAATGAAGATCTGAATGGGTCGTACGCTAGACCGTATTGTTGGAGGAGTAATATGCTGGGGATAAAGGATCAGAATGGATCGTACGCTAGATCGTATCTGAGTTGCGGAACGAGCCGTCCGTTAGGCTGTATCGTTACTGGGGGCGAAGGATCAGAATGGATCGTATGCTAGATCGTATCTGAGTTGTAGACTGAGCCGTCCGTTAGGCTGTACCTGATGATGAAGGGGGTAGTCATACGCCAGACTACACTTCAGAATGTACCGTACGCTAGGTAGCATTTGAGGGGATGAACATCCAAGCGGGTCGTAAGCTAGACCGTCTCTGAGTAGCAGAACGAGCCGTCCGTTAGGCTGCATCTGATAATAAGGGGGTAGTCATACGCCAGACTACACTTCAGAATGTACCGTACGCTAGGTAGCATCCGAGGCCTTGAAGGTCCAAATGGGTCGTATGCTGGACCGTATTGGAGTTGTTGAAGGTCGGAATGGATCGTACGTTAGATCGCATCTGAGTTGAAAGAGTCACATGTAGAGCTGAATCAGAATGAACCATACGCTAGGCTATATCTGATAGTATTTGTATATGTTGTATTTGCAATAAATGTCTGGGATGGGCTTATAGATGCCATCGTTAGGAGGATGTCAGAATGAATGTTGACATGGAGTATATCTGAAAGATGTAGTTGAATCCTGAACGTAATCGATGAAGATGTCCGTCTGAATGGCTCTCTATTTCAACTGTATCAGGAAGATAATTAACCTGAAAAATAAAGTTAGCTTCATGCCATGTCATGATGCATGAGATGTTTTATGCTTTCGAAAATAACTGCGAACGATGTATGCATGCGTATGCTGTGAAATGATGTAATGAATGAATTATGCATCTGAAAAGTTCTTCCAGAGGACTCTACTGGGGAAAACAAATCTCAATCTTCTGGTTGGAGATACTGGTATCGGTGATCCTTTCTTAGCTGGGGATACTTGATTCTGTCTGAGGGTAGAAATATTTAACAGAAGCCTGGCTGGGGGTGGAAGAGATGACCAATTTGTCTAGTAATGCCAATTGCTTTTGGGGAATAACTGGCTTTGCTGGGGAATAGAATTAGCAACGGATTCATTGGAAAGCATGGTTAGACATTCTCCACGATCCTGAAGTCTCGTAGTAATCGCTATTTCTATTTTATGCACGCATTTTTGGTGAACATCGATCATATCCAAATGCATATATTAATTCGAATTAAATCAATGGACGCTTATGCAAACAAAACAGAGAAAGTAAAACAAAAGCATTTTTTTTTTAAACTAAAATTATATTGATTTCGAAAGAGGGCCTATAAACGGGCAATTTGTGTACAAGGAGACAGAAATCCTAGTAAGAGGAAATTGTCAAGAAAACAAAGAGAAAGCTATGCCGAAAACGTCCTATTGACTTTAATTCCACTACTGCCATTATGTCTTCAAGCCTCTCATCTCCTGCTGTCGGATAGAAGTGATTAGCTTGTTCAGTCCTTTGAACTTGGATGAAGCTGTCTGAGAACGGGACATAGTCATACGCTTTAATCCCTAATTTTTTCCTGGACCGCCTTTTCAGGTTTTCAATCCACCAGGATACCCCTTTTTGCCCAAGCCGCCTTTTCAGGTTTTCGACTTGCCGGGTGCACATTTTTTATGTTTATCCCTAATTTTTGCCCGAACCTTTTTGGTTCGCCGGGATTGTTTAAAAATGTTTGGAAAAGAGAGTTTAACTTTGTAATGATTCTCGTATGAATGTATACAAAGTATTTATCTCGTTTGATTTTGAAAAACAGTTTAGAAAGATATAACTTGGTAATGATTCTAGTATGAATGTATACCAAGTGGTGATTTTCTAGGACTTGCAAAGTGTGAGGGGTGGAAAATGTTTTAGGTTATGATCCAGTAATTGAGAGTTATACCTTCCTAAGGTCGTTATGGGCATTTCCTATCCTTATGAGGGTAAAACTGTCCTTACTATTGAGAAGTAAGTAGTTTTATCCTTTGGATGTAAAAGGGTCATTGTAGGGTCATCGATAGGTCATTGAAGGCAACAGTTGTAAGGATACCTTAGCATTCGAAGGGACGATCATCATTTAACCGTAGGCTACACCGAAGGGTCATCGAGGGACAAAATCGTATTTTCGAAAGCAACATCCGAGGGACCATGATTTATTTTATGATGATTTAACCGAAGGGTCTTTGCTAAGTGTATCCCTACATTCGCAGGACATGACCGTTATACCGTAATACCGTAGGGCAGCAAAGAGAGGTCCAAAATCACATGTTTAAAGGTCATATTTTAAAGTCAATTAGGTGATTAGGATGAATCTCCACATTAAAATCAATACATTAAAATTAATACATTAAAATTAATACATTAAAATTAATTAAGCAATTTAGGGTGGATCTTCATAAGGGTATCCCACAAATAAAGTGGAAGGCCTAAACAACACTCTTTTCCTGGGATATGTGAACCTTTACAAAATTTAGCAAACGGGTTAGAATACCAATCAGGGTGCAATCGAGGATTACACCGCAAAAGAAAACACAGCAGCATGAATGTCAGGCAAAACAGTGCATAATTAACATAGGATAGATCAGGTTACGCATAGGACATAACAAATATCAACGGCTGTCCCGTTCGCCTCTGCCTCGCCTAGCGAGGGCCTAGAGAATGCTCGCTACATGCTCGCTTAGCGATGTGCTAGCGAGCGGCTGCGGGTTTTGAATTTCAGAACAGTATGATCTCAGCATGCTGCATGCCTTATTGCATTCAATTACAGAAAAAATATGGTCAAACACTCAGGATATCCAGGCGTACTGGAATTCACATGCAAAGTCTAATTACATATCCAAAAATTCAATCATGATGCATTATGTATTTAGAGATTTACAAATTGGAAGCATAAAACAATAATGATACACAAACCTGTTTGCAATGGAGTGGTAATGCTGAATTGGCAAGTCACTTTTGGTATCGGGTTGAGTTGGACGGCGGCAACAGCGGTGCGGATGAGCGGCCGTCAGGGTTTCTTCACTCCGACTTCTCTGAGCTAGGGTTTCTATGCCAGGGTTTCCGTCCTTTTTCGTCCTCTCCTTTTCGTTCTGGAGTTGGGGTATTTATAATACTCCTTTGATGACCTAATGGGCTCAGAATGAAGCCCGAAATTTTCTGTTGTCTGTCAGCTTCGCTAGGCAAGCGTGTAGCGAACGTGTAGCGAACGTTCGCTAGGCGAGCGTGTAGCGAACGTTCGCTAGGCGAGCGTGTAGCGAACGTGTAGCGAACAGGCCAGTTTGGGCCATTTTCTGGATTGGGCCATTCGTGAGCTGGGCCTTTGTTCCTTTAAGATCAGTGTCATAAAAATGAGTCGGAATGCCCTGAAAAATGTCTTAAAATATTAATGGGCAAATTTTGGGGTATGACAACCAGCTACTGCAGATTATCAGATTCTTGACTGGTTTAAATGACCGATTTACTGTAGTGAAGTCCCAAATCTTGTTAATGGATCCTTTCCCAACTATGAATAAGATATTTTCCATGGTTATTCAACATGAGCGACAACTCCAGCTCCCTATTCCAAATGATGAGTCTCAAACACTGATTAATGTTGCTGAATCCAAGAGGTTTGGACCAAGAAATAATGCTTTCAAGCATGGTGTTCGCATTTGCACATTCTGTGGCAAGACTAACCATACTGTTGAAAATTTCTTCAAGAAACATGGTGTTCCACCTCATATGGAGAAACAATTTCAGAATTCAGCTAACAATGTGGCATCAGATGGAAATAATGATGGATCTTCATCTCATGGTGCTGACATTCATAGTGACAATTCACCTATGACTCAAGGTCAATTCAGTGCCTTAATGGACCTGCTTCAGAAATCAAGTCATGGCCAATCTTTAGGACATGCTTCTTCCAACCAACCTCTGCCTTAGCAGCCAATGTCATTTTACCTGATAAAGCCTTATGGCACTTTAGATTAGGACACTTATCTCAAAACAGATTATTGTACCTACATTCTCAATTCCCTTTTATCAAAGTTAATCATAAAGATGCCTGTGATATTTGTTGTTATGCTAGACAAAGAAAACTCCCTTATACTGTTAGTAATAATATAGCTGCACACCCTTATGACTTGGTCCATTTTGACATTTGAGGACCTCTTGCAGTCCAATCTTTACATGGTCATTCATATTTTTTAACTGCTATTGATGATTGTAGCAGATATACATGGATAACATTAATGAAAACCAAATCTGAAGCTAGATAGCATGTTATCAATTTTGTCCATCTCATAGAAAACCAACATAAGCTTCATGTCAAAACTATTAGAACTGATAATGGCCTTGAGTTTAATATCCCCGAATTTTTTTCATCTAAGGGAATCATTCATCAAACCAGTTGTGTTGAAATATCCACAACAAAATGGTCGAGTGGAGAGGAAACACCAACATTTACTTAATGTTGGAAGAGCTCTTCTTTTTCAATCAAAACTTCCAAAGGAATTCTGGTCATATGCTATTTTACATGCAACATTCATTATAAACAAACTCCCTACACAAGTTTTAGACAATCTTTCTCCTCATTTCATACTACACAATGCACATCCAGATATGCATAGTCTCAAAGTATTTGGATCTCTTGCTTTTGCATCCACATTACATATGCACAGAACAAAACTTGAGCCAAGAGGTCAAAAATGTGTTTTATTAGGATACAAGAATGGTATGAAGGGTGTGATACTCTATGACATTAACAGTCATACAATTCTTGTCTCTAGAAATGTCATACATCATGAACATATTTTCCCTTATTCAAATGCTAAATCCACTAATTGGACCTACCATCCTTACAAAGATCCTAATGACTCACCACAAAATGAACCTATCATACATGTTCCATCACAAAACATTGAATTCACAGCTGAGGAACATGAACATCATCCTAACACAACCATTGACACAATGCACCATTCAAATATTCACCCTGAATCTTTAGATAATACCGATGAAAACCATGACACTCAACCTATCCCTGATACACCAGATATTGACAACATCCAAGCCAGGCCTGTTAGAGCTAAACATACACCTCATTATCTCTCAGATTATGTATGCAATACATCTGATGTATCAGCAGTCAAGTCATCATCAGATACAACCAAAACTAATTATCCTATTTCAAATTATGATTCCCTGCATTTTCTATCTGCATCTCATCGTGTTTTTGCATCCAATATCACTCTTACACATGAGCCAAAGAACTACAAAGAAGCATATTTGTCTGAACATTGGATCAAGGCTATGAAGTCTGAATTAGATGCATTAGACAAGAATAGGACTTGGAGCATAGTTGATCTGCCACTACATGTCAAACCAATTGGTAACAGATGGGTTTTCAAAGTGAAGCATAGAGAAGATGGCACAATAGAAAGGTATAAAGCTAGACTTGTTTCCAAAGGGTACAACCAAATTGAAGGGCTTGACTTCTTTGACACTTTCTCACCTGTAGCAAAGCTTACCACTGTCAGAACCCTTCTTGCAACTGCAACCATCAACAATTGGTTTTTACATCAACTTGATGTTAACAATGTCTTTCTACATGGGGAATTGCAGGAAGATGTGTATATGACTATACCTGAAGGTGTCACATGTCACAGGCCCAATCAAGTATGCAAACTCCAAAAGAATTTATATGGTCTGAAACAAGCCAATCGCAAATGGTATGAAAAACTAATAGCTTTACTACTTCAACAAGGATACACTCAGTCTACTTCTGATTATTCTCTCTTCACTTTGAAAACTGATGCTCACTTTACAGCCATTTTAGTATATGTTGATGACATAATCCTAGTTGGAACCTCTATGTCTGAATTTGATCGTATTAAGCTCATCCTAGATGAAAATTTCAGCATCAAAAACCTAGGCATACTCAAGTACTTTCTTGGCCTCGAAGTTGCTCATTCAAAGGCAGGGATTTCACTATCACAAAGAAAATATTGTCTTGATCTCTTGCAGGAATCTGGTATGCTTGGATCCAAACCAGCTCCCACACCTACTAATCCATCTATCAAATTACATGCTGATAGTGGCAAGGCTTTTGAAGATATTGGAGCATACAGACGATTGATAGGACGTCTGCTGTATCTTGACACCACACGTCCAGACATCACTTATGCCACGCAACAACTTAGTCAGTTTCTGCACAATCCAACAATGGCACACTATCATGCTGCTTGTAGAGTCATACGCTACTTGAAGAACAGCCCTGGCAGAGGAATATTGTTTCGAAGAAATATTGAACTGCAACTGCTTGGCTTCTCAGATTCTGATTGGGCAGGCTGCAGTGATTCAAGGAGATCCATTTCAGGATATTGTTTCTTTCTTGGCACTTCTCTCATATCATGGCGTGCAAAGAAGCAGGACACTATTTCCAGATCATCATCAGAAGCTGAGTATCGAGCGTTGTCATTTGCCACATGTGAACTGCTTTGGTTGATAGTTCTTATGAAGAAGCTGCACATCAAGTGTACCAAACTCCCTGTTCTCTATTGTGACAGCCAAAGCGCAATGCATATTGCGTCCAATCCGGTATTCCATGAACGAACTAAACATCTCAAAATCGATTGCCACTTGGTCCGTGAGAAGCTTCAACATGGTTTACTTCAACTCCTACCTATTTCCACTCATGAGCAGCTTGCTGATTTTCTAACCAAGGCATTACCGACTTCAATCTTCAACAAGTTTATTTCCAAGCTTGGCATGATCAACATTCATCATGCTTAGCTTGAGAGGGGCTGTTGAGATTAACCATTCTAATCAATACAGTTTAAGCTAAATGATTAATATAGTTAGTTTAGTTGTATGGTTAGTTAGGTTAGTTTGCTCCATTGTGATTGGTGGTTATGAGATAAGATTGTAATATATAAGTGATGCATTGCCATATGTAAATAATCCAATTTTTCATTAACAAATCTTCTTGATATTTTCTTCTGCTAATTCTTCTTTTCTTCTGTTAATGTTTATCATATCTTCTGTTATGCTTCTCCATGATGAAGCAAGATTGATCACAATAATATAACTTCTAAATTTTGTTAGGAAAATAATTATATGAACAATTGTGTTATATTTGAAGAACAACTTACATTGATTATGATTTTGAAGCATCATGTAACTCATCATTTATCTCACGTTATTTCATGGTTAAAATTACTCCAACGTTTCAAGTTCTTTATTTAACACTTCCTTTTCTACTAATTCATTCTTGAAAGCATGAAATTTGATGCTTTGAAAAACGAAAAATATGGAAGAAAGTTGAACGAAAACTTGAAGCATTTGAGAGATCTTAACGATAAAATAATGTGAGATGAATGGTGAGTTACAAAATGCTAGAAAATTATTAATCGGTGTAAGATAAGTTTCAGATTTAAAAATAAATTTGCATATGATTATTTCCAAAATCAATTTATTAGGTTATATGTTCAAAGAGGAGTTAGTGAAACAAACAATCGATAATAGATATAATAAACTCAACTAGATGGAACAAGATGAGAGTTGCACAAAGAATCACAAAAAAAACATAATCTCAATATCAAAATCAACAACAAAAACAACAAGAAAACAACAACATCATCAAACACATTATCAAGAACAACAACGTCAATAAACAACAACAATATCAATAAAAACAACAACGTCAATAAACAACCTCTAGGATTTAGGATCTCAACAACAAGAACAACAACATCGATAAAAATAACATTAGTAACAAAAATAAAAACTTTAGGATTTCAGATCTCAACAACAACAATAACAACAATAATTTTAACAACAACAACAACACCAATAACAATAACACAACAATAATAAGATAAAAATATTAGTAGTAATGTTTGACGTATTAGATCTTTGAAGAAGAAGTCAAAGAAAATGATTTGGATCTCTGAAAAATAAACAAGATCCTTAAACACGTAACATCTTCGTATTGAAGATGATTATTGTTTATGGCTCGTGTTGTTTAGGGTTTTATTTGTGTTGTTTAGACAAATGAAACTGAATGCTACAAGCTAAAGCAATATATATTAGAGAAACATATTCACCTCGGATGGTATGAAAAACGAGGTGATAAGTAACATACTTTTAAATTAAAAATAAAATATTCAAGAATGTGCCACTTTTAATGATATGAAAACATAAACTGAGGCTGTTGGGATTCGAAGCATGTACATTGAATAGGTTCACCCTCGGTTTTCCAAATAACCGACGAAATATATTATATATTTAAAATTATAAAAAAAAAAGGTGCGTCTAAGTATTTAACCTCGGTTTCTCAATACCACAACAAAAAGTATTCAACACAACAAAAATAAGACCTACCACAACAAAAATCGTCGTCATGAAATGTATTATTTATAGTAGTGTCTCTAGAATATGCCTTTAAAAGTAAGACCTACCACAACAAAAATTTGGGTTTAAAATTCCTTAGACCCAAAAAACCAACAAACCCAAAATCAATTTAAATATTCAACACACCCCGTCCCTAAAACTTGATTTTGTTACTCAAAGTAAATATCCTAACTTGACAATGTTTTCGCATTTTAGAGGCTTGATGAAGATATCGGTTGCTTGGCCATGCGTCTTCGTGTACTCAAACTGCACATCATTGTTATAAACACACACTTTAATATAGTGATAGTGTGTGTCAATGTGCTTACTTTGATCATGGAAGACTGGATTATTTGCCAAAGTTATTGTTGACTTGTTATCCACGAATATCTTGGTCGGCTTCTTTTGCGGTAAGCACAAATCTTTTAACATGTTTCAAAACCATATTGCATGACAAACACATGAAGCAACTGCCATGAACTCTGCCTCACATGTGGAAAGAGTGACAATCGACTACTTCTTTGACATCCATGTGAAGGATGTGTTTTCAAAGTAGAAAAGAATGACACTTGTGCTTTTTCGGTCACCTACTTCTCCTTCCCAGTCGTTATCGGTATATCCAATGAGCTTGTAATAACCAAAAACAGAGTAGTACAAGCCTAATTTTGTTGTACCTTTGGTGTAGAGAAGAATCCTCATTGCCTCCTTCAGATAAGTTACTCTTAAAGAGTGATGGATCCAATTTTTCTCTTTCCTCGTGCTATGACAACTTGGTTCAACATTCCACTGACGTGCTGATTGGGTTTTCGTCATCCATCTTGAACTTCTTGAGTACCTCCTTAGTGTAGCCTTCCTGAATGATTAGAAATCCTTGATCTTCTTGTTTCACTTTAATGTCGAGGTAGTAAGACATGAATCCAATGTCAGACATCTCGAACTCAGTTGTGATCTCTTTCTTGAACTCTTTAAACATAGTTGGATTGTTCCCCTAGAAGATCAAATCACCTTTATACAAGCACACAATCAAAATATTTCTCCATTGTGCTTTGATATAGAGTGTGTGCTCATATTTACACTTGATGAAGTTCTTCTCCTGGAAATACTTGTCAATTTGAGCATTCCAAGCTTTTGGGGCTTGTTTCAACCCATAAAGTGCCTTCTTTAGCTTCAAGACCTTTTCTTTTTCTCCCTTGACCTCGTAGCCTTGTGTTTTCTCAATTTATACTTCTTCATAAAGTACCTCATTTAAGAAGGCTAACTTGACAACAATTTGTTGTATCTTCCACTTATTTTGAGCTTCATGTGATTAAAAGGTTAACCTCCCATATGCTAGCCAGGGAAGGTCATAAATGATTCGTTAAGGTGTCTGCAATTAGTATAGGGTTCATGGCCATCATTGTTAGTGGACTAATATTTTTCGCAGATTTACTATTTACTATGTTATTCATCGTGCAAATGTCCTATAATATTTGGTCTCTAACCTTTATTTATATCCCAAGCCTTCCTTATTTATTGGATGTTGAAGAGGCATGGTGTTAGTAGGTTTTAATAATTACTAACCACTTCTAACTAATTAACTATTGCGTAATGGACTCAACCACTGATTGGCCTTTTGTAACGGAAATGCGCCATTAGATGCGGCCTCTCATGTTCCGAGGTGGGAATGTATCCTGATAAAAAGGACATTTAGGATTATACCTGGGTTATTATTAATCACAAGTTTATGGTGTGTAAGTGGCTTATTTCGAGATATGTAGTTAAGTCCATGATGTATGAAGCATCTCTTTCCTGGTTGTATATCGGGCTTAGGATCAATAACATAAGTCTGAAGTCTTGATCCAATCACTCATCCATAACTGAAAATATCTTGGTTCTTTCTCGACTCGGCGTACCTTGATTCTGATTTCATACCTCGGTCGGTCAGATAATTTCATATATGTATGTGTGTGTATGTATGTCTGTGCGCGCGCGTGTGCGTGTGTGCGTGTGTGTGTGTGTGTGTGTGTGTGTGTGTGTGTGTGTGTGTGTGTGTGTGTGTGTGTGTGTGTGCGTGTACGTGTGTTAACATACAAAATAGCAATAACATTAAAGTAAAGAGAGATACATTATACGTACTGAAATTAAACCACTGCAAAAACTAATACTACAAAGTATCTGAAATAAACTATAAGAAAAATATTCCTGCAAGATTACACCACGAACGATCCAAATCTTTTCTGTGAAACTTTTGATTCTTAGTCTAAAGTGCAACAATTCCTCAATGTGAGAAACAACTTCTTTACAAAAGTGATGTTCTGCCTGACAATTAATTCTAAAAAATGTGGATACTCGAAAATTAAAAATAAGCCTATTTATAGAGGTAAAACTGGTAGAAAGTGTCCTGAAATCGTGTTGGAGGAGTGAGAGAAAAATCTGCAGAAGGGGAGAACAATGAGTCCACGTTTATGTTATCTTTCTGGGCATAAAGTCCATGGAGGACGTCATGGCCTCATGGCGAACGCCATGAGTGCAAATGTGGAGAGCATGGCTTTTCAAGTCCATGGCGAACTCCATGGCCTCATGTTGAACGTCATGAGTGCAAATATGGAGAACATGGTCGTTTCAGGTCCATGGCGAATGCCATAGCCTCATGGCGAACACCTTGAGCGTAAAATTTATGATCCCTGATTTTTTTTGTTTACTTGGTGGTGCCCATGGCCGCCACGTCATGGCAAGCGTCACGGTTAACGCCATGAGTGCATAATCTTGATTTTTTTCTCTATTTTTTGTCCCGTTTTCTCGCACGGATGCTCCTACCTGGAAAATACCTAAAACAAACATAATATACCAGCATAACACAATAAAATAGAGACAAAACAAGTTAAAATGTCACGTGAATCGTGTCGGAAATGCGACGTGTCCGTTCAATTTGGTTTGTTTCAAGATAAATTAAACTTAAAACTAAAAGAACGGTGAATCACTTGTGGGGCTCAGTTTACGTAAGCGAACACAAAATTAGCATTTTTTTTCTGTTTCAAACATTTATCGGCAATTTTAAACTGCCACTATATGTCAATTTATTTTATTTTTAACCATTTAACGACATTTTTAAATCGACGAAAATTTTCAATTTTTTACTTGAATTTCAACCTTTTAGCAACAATTTAAAACTGTCACTAAATAATCACTGAAAATTTGTGGCGGTTTAAAATCTCTACTAAATTGTTGAAACTAAAAAAACATAAAATTTATAATCTCTTACGTGAGAGACCTATTAAACGGCACGATCATCAATCCTAAACTTCATTGGCTTGTATTGTAACTTTTTTCACAATCATGTACTTTCTTCTTAGTTGGAGAGAAACTGAAATATATTTTTATTTATCCATTCAATAAAAAAAATATGTTCAATTTAAAGAGTAAAAAGTTTAGTTTTTGTTAATAAAAATATTTGTATTATGTCAAAAAAGAGTAAGAACAACAATAATAGATTAAAAAAAAATAATAATACAATGTTATTTTAAATATTAAAAAAATGTTGATTTATCCCTTCTGTATTTTTATTTTTTTAAAATGACGTAGCTATATTTTCTTTATATTTCCTTTTGATGTGGATAAATAACAAATAAATAAAACGCTGAAACGAAACCTTCAAAATTATTTCTTAAATAGAAAAGCTGTAACAAACTGTTTCTAAAACATTCAAAAGTTGATATTCTTTTCCCGCTCTTCTCCGTCATTTCTCTCTAACAAACTCCGACTGTACCCGTTTCTTCCATAAGTCCCTTCCAGCTCCGGTACCGGAACCTGAAGATGACAGTGAAACGGTACGATCATTCAAAATCAATCACATTTCTAATTTTGTTATTTTCAGTTTAATCTAAAATCAAAATGTTGTTTTAGGCTTCTTTACTGGAAACCGAACCAAGAATCCGCAATAAACAGCCATACAGTGAACAAAATCTCAGAGTGTGTGAAGGCATTCAATGGCGTCAAAGAAAGAGCATGGAAAACTGATCTTCGTTATTACAGATCCATTTTACCTGATCAATCAAATCCTGCTCGCCATGCTTTGGGATTATATTTCATGGGAAATCCGAACAAATATTACTTGATCATTTCGAAACAAAACATTGTTGTTGAGGCTGATCCTTCCATCCTCACTATCTTGGATAAACTCCATACTTACTTTTCTACTATTGTCCTTTATTTTGAGGTTTACTATTTTTCATTTTTTGCAGTGATTTTCTTACATTTATAATTTTGTGTGTTTTTGTTTAATTCTTGTTGTGATGATCATGGTGCGTGCAGGGTGTGGACTATAAACTGGGTGACTTTCAGATGAAATTGGTTAAAGTTCTTACTCGTTATAACTATCTCAGAGGCATTTTAATGGAGGCAACAATTTTTTAATTCTTGTTCCGTTGGTGTTTCTTTGTTAGCTAGACTTGTTTGTATTGAAATTTGGTTTGATTTTGTGTGCAGATTGAGTATATGCCTATTTCTTCAATTGAAATAACCAAGCCAATTATGGAAGAGTTCATTGAAATATGGCAACAAGTGGTGTCCACAAAAGCATTACCTGGCGAATTCATTGGAACACAACCGAATTTTGCGAAATATGGGCTTTCTGCCGGTTACACTTGGCAACACACAGCTGTTCAGTATGTTGATGCATTTGAAGAATTAATGCATTCAGCGGGACTTTAGAAGCTTTTCCCTTCTCATCAAAAGCCAACAACAATAAGACTAAACCATTCAAAACTTGGTATTGCTATTACCAAGTTAGATATCTGTTCATGGAGTAAGATTTTGTATTGCGCTAATAACTCTTTTGGTTTCTGCATCATCCATGTTGGAGTAGCATGCTTTGAAGCAGATGCAAGAACAAATGGGGAAGGAGGAAAGTATGAGAGTACTCCAACATCTGTTGGTCTACAGGCGTGTTTGCTTTTCAAGACACATGCTATGTATAATAACTATAATGAGATGGAATGGTTGATAGCTTTGTTTTTGGGGTGTGTTCAAGTACTTGGAATGTTGCTGGAAGATCTCATGTTGGCATTGATTTGGAAGAGTTATACATAATGGGGAGTAGCTAGTCTCACTGTTGTCATAGTCTATGGTTATAAATAAGCTTCTTTTGCTTTATGATGGCATTGTACACATTCATATAATAAAATGATAATGTTGATTAATACACATTCAGATATTAAAAATAATTTTTATTAATATATTAAAATTTGTTAATAAAAAATAAAAATTTGGTTAATAAAATTATAAAGTTGATTAATAAATGTAATGTATCTAAAATAATTTTGTATCTAAAATAATTTTGAAGAGTCATCAAATTGATTAATATGTAAAATATTGATTAATAAAATTATAAAGTTGATTAATTACACAATTTTATATTAATATCATTTAACCTAAAAATAATATAAATAAATAAAAAATAATTTATTCTATTTTATTTTTTAAAAAATATATTATTATAATATTTCACTTATTGATAAAGATACAATACAGGTATAGATGTATGTGTTTAGGGTAGGAATCTCTTATTTTAATGTGAAGTGGTACTAGATTGATTGTAATAATATGTTTTTTTTTTACTTTTAAGCTGCTAAATTCGAATTCATTCCTGGGTAAACTTTAGTTATTATTGTACATAGTATAACTTAATACTTAAAATTGTATATAATACCAATTTTTTTGAAAAAACTATAATTTTTTGGGGTGGTCATGTGACTACTATTAATATTAAGCTTACGCATGTCACATATAACAACTCTATAAAAGATTCGAGAAAAAAATTACAACACTAATAAAATATTTTGTTGGTGATAAAACATGCCTACATATATAAAATATAAAATGGTAGTTTGTTCGGAAACTGGGGCAAATCAATAAATATCAAATCTTAAAATAAAAAACTAAAAATACTTTTTAAAAAATTGTAATAACATGTATAGAGATTCTGTCCTATACATGTTGTGGCCGAAAACAAGTCATAAACACTCCTCCGACCTAACTTTAGGTATCGATCCAAATTCTTCCCAAATTTGATAATTCGAATTCGTTTTGAATTTAACGAAAAAAATTTATTTTTATCGGATTTAGATTTGGATTTGAATTTTTTTTTCAATTATAAAATATAAGAACGGATAATGGAGACACAATTATTCACCCTAAATTTGTTTCTGAATTTACTTCGTTTATTTTATTATGTATTTTATTATTTTAGTTTTGATAATTTAAAATATTAAATATTTGATTAATGTTATGATATTTTGATTTGTATTTTTTACTTAAAATATTTACATGAAATTTTTTTATAGATTTTTTATTTTATTATTTGTAATGTAATTTGAGTTTGAAAAAATAAATATTATTAAAAAAATTAATTTCATTAAATAGATGGTGGTTGGGCGGATATACCCGAACCCTTTTGGGACGGATTTAGATTTTAATTCTCTATCTTCGATCGAGCTTGGGGCGGGAAACGATGATTGCTTTTAGATTTTGGTGTAGGTTTGGAAGAGGTAAAAACTCTCCTTGGACCACTTCGTTGTCGTGTCAACTCGATCCTGAATAAATAAGTTTATTTTTGCAATTATTATATATTAAAATAGGCCCCAAAATGGAAATATGATGGTAAGTTGAATTTCAACCATTGATCTAGGGCATTACTTTTTCATCTATAGTAATACTCCCACACTGTTGTGAAAAATTTAATATGTCCCCCCAATATGGAAATACATATTCTAACACACCAAAACGTCAACAAAAAAATATGGAACTTTAGTTTCGAAAACTGCTATTCTTAAAGAAAAACATAAACAAATGTAAATACAGATGTAGAAAACATAACATAAATTAACATCAATTATTGTTTGACAAAAATTAAAAATGTAATATTACATAGATAATCATTAACATAAATCTAACAATATATTTCATCATCAAGTGATGATTAAGGACATTTCAACATCTTTAAAATATCTTCGGTTAATCTCGCAATATTTGCATCCACCTCGATCAGACCTTTAGTTTTGTAATGGTGAAATGTACTCCACATAACAGTTAAATCTTCATCCATCTTCAGTACAAAATTGTTGACTTGTATCTTCCCTTCGTTATCAATCGAGGATGAACGATAATAGAGATTCATAACTCTTAGATTGTCTGGGTACATATTCTCTAGTATAATTTTTCAATCAACAAGTTGGGTGATCTCTATGAACCTAAATTTAAGAGGGAGGTTCTCACCGTTGAAGTAGAGAAACACGAGATATGAACATTGAGAGATTCTGTGAGTGTTTGTACAAGTATTAGATTAATATGGACCTTAGAAAATCAATCTTATCTCATAGTATATTATGGATATGTACTTTCGGATGCACCCTATTGTGTTGATAAGTGCCAAATTATGGTGAATTTATGCATGAAAAAATGGCACTTATTAGCTTGATTCTTTGGATTCATAAGTCAAAACCTCAACTTATGTGTAAATATTGTGTAGATTGATCTTTTGCAACTCATTTTGTAGGTATGTTTTTATTGGAGGAGCTTTGGACATCAAAAGCGGGAGACATAGGTTCAACATGTAGTTTTTGGAAGAAATCAAAGCTTCAGGTGAGGCTTAGCGCGCTCAAAGCACGGTTGGAGTTGCTGAGGCAGGGGATAGCGTGATAAGCACCATTTTCCTGAGCTAAGTGCCATTTAGAGAGTTTTAACTCATCTTTTAAAAGATTATATTGCCTTGTTAGCATTTTCACATGCCTGCTTTCTGCTTGCATCTTTTCATGAAATCATGACAAAGAGCACCCAAATCAGATATAGAGAGTTTAGGAAGTACTTGATTTATATCTTCTGACTCTGGATCAGAATCAGCCTCAGATTCTGAATCTGAAAAGGATGAAGCCATCAGGGCACGATTGACTTCTTTATATTCTCCTTCATTGTCAAGTTCTCCCCATGTTGCCATAAGACTCTTCTTGAATTTGCTTTTGAACTTTTTCTTCTGGAAGTTTTCCTTTTTGCTTTTGTCTTTGTGGAGATCGGGACATTCAACAATGAAATGACCAGGCTTATTGCAGTTGAAATAACCACCCTGGTCTTTACTCCTAGATCCTGGCCCTTTGAAGTTGTCTCTCTTACTATAAAATTTGTTCTTCCTTCTGGCCAATTGTCAAAATCTTCTGATGATAAAAGCTAGTTCATCAGAATCAGATTCTTCATCAGAAGCTTCATCATGAGTGTCTTCTTTGAGCCTTTTAGTTTGAGAAGATCTCTCAGACCTATCAAAAGAATTCAAAGTCAAGGTTTTAACTTGTTTTTCAGGCTCATCTCCATTTAACTCCATTTCATGACTTTAGAGGTTGCTAACAAGACTCTAAAAAACTTATGGTGTTTAAGTCTTTAGCTTCTTGAATAACAGTTACTTTGGGTCTATATTTGGTAGGAAAACTCCTAATAATCTTCTTAACATGATTCACGGTAGTGTAGCTCTTGTTCAAGACCTGAAGTCCAGACACAAGAACTTGAAATTTTGAGAACATAGATTTGATGTTCTCATTCTCCTTCATTCTGAACAACTCATATTGATGAGCCAAAAGATTATCTTTAGCCTCTGGAACTTGTTGATTACCTTCATAGGTAGCACATAGATATTTAAAGATAGTTTGAGTATTGAACTTATCAATAATCTTTATATACTCAGGATGAGGTAAGGCATCAATAAGAATGCCTCTCACTCTATGATATTTTCTATAAATATTTTTCTGATTAGGAGTGAGAGACTTTTTATCAGCAACCATCCCAACACCATTGACCTGAAAACCAGTGCCATTTTGAAGGATGTCCCACAACTCATCATCCAACCCAATGATATGAGTGTACATCTTGCTCTTCCATAATTCAAATTCAGTGGAATCATTACTGAATGTTGGTGGTCTGGCATTATAACCATATGTACTTTGGTTGTGGTTGTTGTTGCCTCGAGGTGAATCTCCATCAGTAACAGAGGAAGTGCTAGGCATGATGAGATCAGTAAATTTCCCAGGATCATTTTTGTGTCACTATTAAGTGTTAATGCATATATCGTGTTATGATGCCAACTAAATGTGATAAAAATACTCAAAAATGGGGGATTGAATTGTGTATGCTAAAAATTGATTTACTTATGAATCAACATGTTCAGATTCTGAACAAAGTTCAGACTCTAATAGAGTAAACACAGAAGCGGAAATATAAAGTTCAGAAGTAAATGCAAGTAACACAAAAAGATTATCCCAGTTCCTCCTCAACTTAGAGTAGTACAGTCCCCTTGCCTCAACAAGAGTTTTTTACTATAACCAAATTGATTACAAAAGCTTAAGCCATTGCTTAAGAGTTCTTTCTTAAACACCCCTGAATGAGACTTCATTGCTTAAGCCCTTGCTTAAGACTTCCTGCTTAAACCATTTGGTTCAAGAATTCCTTGCTCAATCTACCTAGAATAAGACTTCCTGCTTAAACGCTCTAGTTCAAGAATTCCTTGCTCAAGTGCGCAAGCGAGAGGTTTCTTCTACTTTAAACAAATTGTTTAGTAGACAAGATAACTATTATACTTTGATACACAATCAGAACTATAATAGTTGTGCAACAATCATAAAGGTTTTCAACCTTTCCAATATTTCTAAGATAAATCTAAGATAAAAAAATTTAAGATCTTATGCTATAACAATTACAATAACAACGCAAAGTTATGCTAAGATATATTTATATGTTGTGATGTTGTCACCTTCCTTTGAGTCTTCAACTTTCTTTTATAGAGATAGAAAAAGAGTTGTTGGAGGTTTGAACATCAATAAACTTAGTGAAGAAGTATGCCAAGAGAGACGTTGGAGAGTTGCTTATGGTCTAAAGCTTTATCCGCT
Organism: Lathyrus oleraceus; assembly: GCF_024323335.1. Taxonomy (NCBI): domain Eukaryota; kingdom Viridiplantae; phylum Streptophyta; class Magnoliopsida; order Fabales; family Fabaceae; genus Lathyrus; species Lathyrus oleraceus. Next base: position 486,857,291 of record NC_066580.1, on the reverse strand, counting down.
GAATAATAGTATTGCTCTCAATATCTTTCATCATACTAGGTATCTATCAGAAGGTATAATGATCTAAACACGTCACGTCCCTTTTTTCTTCAGCCTTGTGTTGAAAGACAGTTTTTAAGTGTCGGGTTTTGTTATCGTATCCACAGAGATTGTAAGATATCGCTGCCGTTCAATGGTTGAATTAATCTTAACTTAAAGTAACACTAGGGTTTTGGGTTTTAATCAAGTTATCTTGCATACAAAGTAATTAATTGCGGTAAAAGTTACGTTTTGATTAATATGAGAAATATTGTCAGAGTTAGGTTTCAATGATTACATTTGCTTTGCATGTTTTTGCACGGTCAACAATATTATAAACTCCTTTAGATGATAAATAATTTCACAAAGTCCTCTCAATGCGTTTCTCTCGAACACCCATTGTGAGTTTTGTCATTTTGATCCATTGTTTCTCTCGAACACAATCTATCAAAAAGACAACGTTTTGGTTCAACCTTATGGTGAACAAAATCATTCGTTACTATCTCTAGCTAACAAACAAGTTTGGATGAAAACCTAGGTCAAGAATCGGTAAACATCTCTCGATCAAATACCAACACAAAGAGTTTTAAATAGAAACAAAGTTTTCATCATATATTTACCGTTAAAGAGTTTACATATGAGGATCCTTACATTTACACACAAAGCTTGGAAATCACCTACATCTAACCTTGACAAATGGAGACTTAGCTACTCATTTTCATGGTAGCTTGGTCGGCAAGTAAGAAAAGAGGGTTGATCAACATCCAAGTCGAATGATCGAAGTTGGATGGGAATCCACCGTCTTTTTGTGGAAGATGGTTGCTAGATGAAGAGAAATGAAATTAGGGCATAAAAAATCCCTCCAAACAATGCTGTAAAATATCTAAGAGAAAGTACAAAAAATGGAAAAGTTGGTAAAAAGTTGTATCAAGTGGTATGGGCACAAAAGGTGGCACCTGCTACTTATAGACAAGTGCAGAACTGTCACGTTCGCTAGGCGAGCAGAATGGCTCGCCTAGCGAAGGCCAAAAATGGGCACAAAATGCCCCTGCGCCCAGAGAAAACTGGGCCTGTGGAACTGTCATGTTCGCCTAGCGAACAGACCTTCGCCTAGCGAAGAACTCGCTTCAACCTTCGCCCCAGCGAGGTTGAGAGGTTTTGCTACTGGAATGCTCGCTGGGGACTCGCTAGAGCCTCGCCTAGCGAGCTAGTGCTGGCTGCTCTTTTCACCAGAACAGACTGAATTCGCTGCCACTTCGCCTTCAGTTCGCCTAGCGAATTAATTAACCAATTTACTGGAGCCTTTCGCCAGGAGCTCGCCTAGCGAAGGTTTTGCTTCGCCACATCCTCGCCTAGCGAGCTGGCAGATAGAATGCTTGTTTGCTTTGGTTCCTTTGCCAATTTTGTTGTGTCTTCCTTATCAATTAATTCATGCCTTTCCTGCACAATAATCACACACATCAAAGGCACCAAGCTTGTTTATCAATGTAATGCATTCCATGTAAAATGAATGTGGTTTTGACCACATTAGCAAGGTATAAGAGTGAAAGATGCCCACATATGATAGCTCAAAAAAAGACTTTTGGGCATCTAACAACTCTCCCCAACTAGATTCTTGCTTGTCCTCAAGCAAAGTATGCCTCTTTGAAGAACAAGAGGATTTGCCTTTAAGAAAACGGTTTCTCCGAAGTTGGATAAACGGCTCAAACACAAGCGAAATCCGTAAATACACGTTTCCAACGGTTGTGAATAAAATAATACATAAGAACTAAAACTTAAGTAGCAATGCAAAATATTTATCTATCTGCAACAATACTATTCTGAATGAATCACCCTATCTCTCCTCTTCGAATAAGGATTGAAGATTTAACGCGTTTGCAACCGCGGGAATAATCTCACTCTCTAACAAATAATGAAGAAATCAAACAGATTCATACAATGTCTAACAATTATAAGTTGTACTGTGGAAACAAAAAGATCACTAAGGGCTTTTCGGTTGAAGCTTGGTCGGGTTAACAAACAAGGGTCATTTCTAAGGCCATTGAAACGAAAGTGCCGATGCAAAAGAGGCATTCACAGTAATATTCACACTACTCGACTTTGTTTCCTTTGTTTCTTATTTGTAACCTTCACAACACATATTCCACAACTCAATTCTTATTCCTCACTACAATTTTTTTTTTTTTCTTCCAAGCAAGCATTCATTTTTTTTATTTATTTTTTTTTTTTTATTCTATTTTTGTTCTTTTCTTTCACATCAAATATACAAAACAGATGTTCATTTTCTACATTTTCTATACATATATTTTTCTATGCTTGCTCGGTTTTTCTTTTCATTTTCAAAAGCTGTGGTACTTACCAATTCTTTTTCGTTCTCCCCAACTTATTTCTTCCACACCCTAAGTGAATGCTCTTAACTTTTTACGGCAAAAGAACAATAATCAAGATTTTTCGGGTTGTAAAAAAAACATTTTTGAGATCTCGCTTTATTTCAAGCCGAGATTCAACTGTTCAGGCTCAAAGGGGTTAACAAATACTCTCTCTGCTCACAGGTAAGTTGTTTTTGGATGTAGTTGTGCTCGAAAGAAAACAAGTGCCTTGATCATTTCTAATTGCTTCCACAATTTCACAATAATAACAGACAAATAATGAATCAAATGAATCAACAAAACTTATTAGACTCCAGCATTTAAGTGTACAATGGAGGTTTCCTCACCATATATGGTTCTAAGTTCTAGATGAAACATTCATTCAATTATGTTGCAAAAAGACAATATTCTATTTACCAAAAAGAGTAAAGTTCCTAATGCATTCTAAAATTCTAGCCGACGGTAACCATGTACCTTAGCTTCATTCACTTGTTATTCTTATCATTGCCATCCAAGCTCGGATGCACCTTCATTGGGTACTTCTTGAGGAGCAACCAATCTAGAAGGGTTTGCCACTCATTCAACCAAAAATTTATTAAACACACAAAATTAACAACAAACATAAATAATATTAACTGAAAAAATAAAATTTTGTTCGTGGGGGACAAAACACCCCAATAGTACAACCCATGGTCAAAATACAAAATTCAAAAGTACAAATAAAAATGCCATAATAAAAAACTGAAATACAAAAAAACAAAAACTTAACCCACAAAGGGCTCAAGACTCCTCCTCACTACCGGCCTCAGAACCGGTCGCCTCATCATCATCCTCATCATCATCCTCAGCTCCCACCCCCTCAGAATAGACTGGCACGTCCACGGGCCAATTTGCATTACCCAGAAACTGCTCCCGTGTCATCAAAGCATGTGCACCACTACCCTGCAGCTGCAAACGCTGCATCGAGTCGTGCATGTCAATCATAGCCCTCTGCGATGCTGCCATCCACTGGAAATTGTATTCACACGCAGCCCGCAGGTATGGATCGACCCTGGGAGTAGAAGCACTAGGACCATCAGAAACCCTAGTGCTACCTGAGGCTGCACTGCTGCCGGTGGCCTTAGCTCTGCAGTATTTTGCCACATACCGGTCATCAATAGGAGCCGGGATCCTAACCTGACCCCGAGACGGAAGTCGCACTCGTGCCTTAATGCACAGGCTCATAATCAAACAAGGGAATGCAAGGGGGCAATTCACCCGAGCCCCCGACTTCAGTCCGCTCTCTATTACCGTCTTCAGCTCATTGGCAATGATCCTCGCCACATCAATCTCAACATTGGCGAGGATGGAATGTACTAAGTGTGCCACTGGGATCGGCACAGTAGATGTGTGGGATTTGGGTTGTATGTTGGTCAAAACCAGAAGAAGAATCAGCTGAGCCATGGGAGTCATGTCCTCCCGATGATATCTCATAGGAACCCCAGATGGGTTCGGCTCTACTGATTTCCCTGGTAAAAGCAGGGCGGCTGTAATTGCTGGGATATCCTTGTGCAGCCGGAGGTCAATATGGTACTGGTCTCTTTCATCAGCACCCAGCTGAAGCGGCTCCCCGAGGATTTGGTTGATCGTATCCCTGTCAAAAGGAACTGGCCGACCGGCCACTCTAGAGACCCAAGTGAAGGGCTCATCATCATCTGGCAATGCGTTAGCGTAGAACTCCCGCACTGTAGCGATGTCATAGTGTTCCAAGGGATTTATCAACCTATCCCATTTCTTTGTATCAATCAACCCGGCAAAACTCCGATACGTGCCCTGTGGGTTGATCAGAAACCGCTTCTCAGGCAAAATGTTTCGCTTCTCCAAAGCGATGTACCGTGCCGCTTGTTTCGGGCCCACAAACTTGTCGTGGTCGAATTGGATTGGCACGGTTCGTGAAGTAGTTGCCGCTCCCTTTCTTTTCTTGCCAGCACTTGATCTTGACTCCATTCTGCAAAACAAGAGATAAAGCAACAAACACGAAACAAACAGATTAGAAATTAAAACATAAATCAAAATTCTGCCATGTTCGCTGCTGCTTCGCCTAGCGAAGTTGCAGCGAACTCTCGCCCCAGGTCGCCTAGCGAGCTGCTAGCGAACCTTACGGGTTTTGGGGTTTTCTGCATTTTCAAAATTGTTTCCCCAAAACCTGTACATACAAGGTTTCCACAGCAAAACCCAATGATTCCTCATGACAATGAATTGTTCTATGCTATTGGGGATACCTAATTTCATGGAAAACCTAAGTAAGAGTAAATCCCCAATTTAAAAACCTAAATGCACAACATTGCAAACTCCCAAAATTGCATGCAACCTCAAGGTTCCTATCACACCTATCCTATTTACCATTCAAAGTTGGAAATAAATAATGCAACAAAAGAAACATGCAATAGGGCAAACCTTGAGGTAAACGGATTTGGAAAGGAGAAGTGGGAAGTGTTTGCAATTGACCGACACACAAATGTTGTTGATGTGGATGCACAGTAGAGAATTTGAGAGGCCACGCACGAAATCTTCAGCAGAGCCGTTCAGACAAATTTTTGAAGGTAGGGCAAATTGGCTCTGCTGAAGTGTTTAAATAGAAAACAGTACTGCAGCGCTCGCTGCTGCCTCGCCTAGCGAGCAGGTAGCGAGCGCGCTCGCTGCTGCCTCGCCTAGCGAGCTGCAAGCGAGCATGACAGCAAGTGCATTTGCAAATGCAGCACTTGCAAGTCATCCAGCCTGATTAAGCACACAATACTCATACAAGATCAAACATAAAACAGGAAATACTTACAATGTTGGGGTGCCTCCCAACTAGCGCTTGTTTAACGTCGGCTAAGCTCGACGGTGCGATGCTCACAGAGGAGCATCGAGCGGCTGAGCACAACTCTCGCGATCCACATGACCGCCGAGATATACTTTCAATCGTTGGCCGTTCACGGTCCAACTGTCTTTCTCGTCCATATCTTCAATGATAACGGCCCCGTACTCTTTTACTTCTTTCACCCGAAATGGCCCGGACCATTTCGATTTCAACTTCCCGGGAAACAACTTCAACCGGGAGTTGAACAATAAGACCAATTGTCCGGGCACGAATTCTTTGGTTCGGATCTTTTTGTCATGATACTTCTTGGCTTTTTCCTTGTACAACCAACTTGAGTGGTATGCGGCATTGCGCATCTCCTCCAACTCAAGTAGTTGTACTTTCCTTTTTTCACCGGCCGACTCATTCTCAAAATTTAAAAATTTGAGGGCCCACAAGGCCTTGTGCTCCAATTCAACCGGCAAATGGCAAGTTTTACCAAATACCAATTGAAACGGAGTTAGGCCAATTGGAGCTTTAAAGGCCGTACGGTAGGCCCATAATGCTTCGTCCAATTTTTGGGACCACTCTTTTTTAGAATTGGACACGGTTTTTTCTAGGATTCTCTTAATCTCTCGATTAGAGACCTCCGCTTGCCCGTTAGCCTGAGGGTGGTACGGAGTTGTCACCCTATGCGACACACCATAATGTTTTAAAATTGTTTCCAAAGGTGCATTACAAAAGTGTGACCCTCCGTCACTTATCAACACTCGGGGTGTTCCAAAACGAGAAAAGATGTTTTTCTTTAAAAATTTTATCACCGTTTTGGCATCCGCCCGAGGTGAGGCAATCGCCTCAACCCACTTTGAGACATAATCAACAGCAACAAGCATGTACTCATTCCCGTAAGAGGGTGGGAAAGGTCCAACAAAATCTATGCCCCAACAATCGAACACTTCCACTTCTTGGATATTTTGGAGAGGCATCTCATCTCTCTTACCTATCCCACCACTTCTTTGGCAACTGTCACAACTTTGCGCATGGGTATGTGCGTCTTTAAAAATAGTTGGCCAATAAAATCCCGATTGAAGAATTTTAGTGGCCGTTCTAACCCCATTATAATGACCGCCATAAGGCGAGTTGTGACAATGCCAAAGGATGCTCTGGGCTTCATCACCAGTTACGCATCTCCTCAACAGGTTATCGCTACCCAACTTAAACAAGTATGGGTCATCCCAAACATAATACTTCGCATCCGAAAGGAACTTCCTCTTTTGGTTCGAAGTTAGATCGGCCGGCACACAACCACTAGCCTTGTGGTTTGCAAAGTCTGCAAACCACGGCCTAACTTGAACCTTAAACAATTTTTCATCAGGAAATTCTTCCCGGATTTCCTTTTCAGATACGGTAACCTCGACATTCACCAAGCGGGATAAATGATCCGCTACCAAGTTTTCCAACCCCTTCTTGTCTTTAATTTCGACATCGAATTCTTGTAACAAGAGGATCCAACGGATGAGCCTTTGCTTCGAATCCGGCTTGGTCAGCAGATATTTAATCGCCGCGTGGTCGGTGTACACCACGACTTTAGACCCTATAAGATAGGACCTAAACTTTTCTAGCGCATACACTATTGCGAGTAGTTCTTTTTCCGTTGTGGCATAATTTATTTGAGCCTCGTTAAGAACCTTACTCGCATAATGTATAGCATGAAAAGTTTTGTCCTTTCTTTGGCCAAGTACCGCTCCAACGGCATAGTCACTCGCGTCACACATTAGTTCAAAATTTTCATTCCAATCGGGAGCGACTATTATTGGAGTGGTAACCAATTTTTCTTTTAAAACCTCGAAAGCTTGCAAACAATCGTCGGTGAAGAGAAATACCTGATCTTTGGCGAGTAAATTGCTCAAAGGTTTAGCTACCTTTGAGAAGTCCTTGATGAAGCGCCGGTAGAACCCCGCGTGCCCCAAAAAACTACGGATGCCCTTCACATTGACCGGAGGGGGTAATTTTTCAATTACATCAACCTTAGCTCTATCCACTTCAAGCCCCCTTTTAGAGACTTTGTGGCCTAGCACAATCCCCTCGGTCACCATAAAGTGACACTTTTCCCAATTTAGCACCAAATTAGTCTTCACACACCTTTCCAACACCGTCTTCAAATTTGCCAAGCATAGACTAAACGTCCCACCAAACACCGAGAAGTCATCCATGAAGACTTCCATTGTTTTCTCTATTAGATCGGCAAAAATAGCTTGGACACATCGTTGGAATGTCGCCGGCGCATTGCAAAGCCCAAAAGGCATTTTTCTGTATGCGAACACTCCAAACGGACACGTGAAAGCCGTCTTCTCATGATCAACCGGGTCAACCGCAATTTGGTTGTACCCGGAGTAGCCGTCTAAAAAACAGTAGTATTGTTGGCCCGATAGCCTTTCAAGCATTTGATCCATAAATGGGAGTGGAAAATGGTCCTTACGAGTCGCGGTATTCAACCGTCTATAATCTATACACATTCTCCATCCCGTGGCAACTTTAGTCGGGATCAATTCGTCTTTGTCATTACGGATTACGGTCATTCCACCCTTCTTCGGAACCACGTGCACGGGACTAACCCACGGACTATCCGAGATCGGGTAAATCATTCCCGCATCCAAAAGCTTCACCACTTCCTTTCTTACAACCTCTTTCATCGTAGGATTTAAGCGGCGTTGTGGTTGAGCCACCGGCTTGAAATCCTCCTCCATCAAAATCTTGTGCATACAATAGGATGGACTAATTCCTTTAAGATCGGAAAGAGTCCAACCCATAGCTTCTTGATTTGTCTTTAGTACAAATATGAGACGGGCTTCTTCCTCAATTGTCAAAAGGTTGCTTATGATAACCGGCTTGTCCTCGGTATCATCAAGGAATACATATTTCAACGTCGAAGGTAACTCTTTTAATTCAATTGACGCTTTCTCGTCAATTACCTCCTTCTTCAAATTTTCTTCCTCTACTTCCCACGGTTGTAGGTCTTCCAAGCTATCAAGTTCCTTCAAGCATTCCTCAAGAGCTAGCTCCTCTTCAACAGTGAAAACCTCCAATGAGTCGTCGAGAGCTAACTCCATAGGAGATATCTCGTGAATATGCTTTGAAACTTCCATAATAGCGTCTTCGATCACATCGATTCGAAAGCTATCATGTCTATCCTTGGAATGCTTCATCGCCTCGAATAGATCAAAGGTGACCTCCTCATTTTGAACACGCACCTTCATTAAACCGTCATCAACATCAATCATCATTCTTGCGGTCTTCATGAATGGTCGGCCCAATATGAGCGGAGCATCATCATCTTCCTCCATATCAATTACAATGAAATCCACCGGGAAGAAGAATTTGTCGACCTTCACCAACACATCTTGGGCCACGCCATGAGGATGGGTCGTCGACTTATCCGCCAATTGTAATGTCATTCGGATGGACTTAATCTCGATGTTGCCAAGCCTCTTGATAATTGACAAAGGTATAAGATTTATGCTCGACCCCAAGTCAATAAGTCCCTTTCCGACATACACATCACCAATTTTAACCGGCAATGTAACTCTTCCCGGATCAACCTCTTTCTTAGGAAGCGTCCTTTGAATGATGGCACTACAGCTCGCATCAAGGACGATGGTCTCCGGTTCCGTATACCTCCGCTTTTTGGTTAGTATGTCCTTCATGAACTTGGCATACTTTGGCATTTGTTCCAAAGCTTCAGCAAACGGAATGTTTATTTGTAATTGCTTAAAAATATCCATGAACCGGGCGTAATGCCGTTCATTTTCCCTTTTGGAAGGGGCATGAGGGTAAGGAAGGTTTTGGACAGGAGTAGCGCTCACTACCTCCTTCCCTTTCGCTATTCTAGCGCTTTTCCATCTCGGCTTCTTCACTACCTCCCTTATTACCTCATCATTTTTATTCTCCTCAATCTCCACATTTTTTTTATTTTCAACTTCACCATTATTTTTATTCTTTTCAACTACTTCCTCATCACTCCACACTCCTACTTCACCATCAACATTTTCTTCCACTATTTCCTCCTCAATCTCCTTCTCTTTCTCTCTTTTTTCACTCGCCATTCTTTTTTCGTTTTCACTACCCAACTCCCTTCCACTTCTCGTCACAATCGCCTTACAATGCTCCTTCGGATTTGTTTGCGTATTGGCCGAGAAAGAAGGACCGGTTTGTTGTTCAGCTAGTTGCTTGGCAAGTTGCCCCACTTGAGTTTCAAGATTTTTTATGGCCGCGTCATTACTCTTTTGATTGGCCATTGACATTTGCATGAATTGCGTCAATGTCTCTTCCAATTTAGAATTGACTACCGGCGGTTGTTGAGATTGATACGGATTTTGGGGAGGATTTTGACGGCTAGAAGAACCACCTCCATAACCTTGGTTATGATAATAGTTGCTTCTAGGTTGGAACCCTTGGTTCCCTTGGAATTGTTGTTGTTGTTGTTGTTGTTGAGGGTGCGGTTGATAAGGTTGTTGTTGTCTTGGTTGATAGTCCCGTTGATTGGCCATATAGTTCACTTCGTCAAAGCCGGGAGGTGGACAAAATCCGGTGTCATGTTCACCTTTGCAAAGTTCACAACAAGCTATTTGTTTAGCTTTTGACGGTTCTCTTAACTCTTTGATTTGTTGCGTTAAAAGTTCCACTTGTTGTGAGATGAGCTTGTTTTGGGCAAGTATGGCATCATTCGTCCCTAACTCAAGCACTCCCGCCTTCTTCAAAGAATTTCCACGACTTTGACTTTGAAGATCATTCAAAGCCATACGGTTGATAATGTTGGTGGCTTCTTCGGCACTTTTTGACATCAACGAGCCACCCGAGGTGGCATCCAACAACGTCTTACAGTTTGGTTGAAGTCCATTTCGGAAGATATGGATTTGAGTTAATTCATCAAATCCATGCCCTTTGCATTTCCTAAGCATGGACTTGAATCTCTCCCACGCTTCATTCAACGATTCACTGGTTCCTTGAGAAAACACCGAGATGGCCGTCTTTGATTCCATGAATCGGTTATGAGAGAAAAATCTTTCAATGAATTTCTCCTCTAACACATTCCAATCTGTCATTACGGCAGGTGTTTGATCGAGATACCAATCCTTTGCTTTACCGAGCAAAGCGTGAGGAAATAAACGTCTGAACAACGGAAGCTCCTGAGCCTGATCCACTCCGGCAGCCAATGCTATCTCATAGAATTTTGTGAGAAAAGCAAATGGGTCTTCATGGTCCATTCCGGTGAATGGACTCCCATACAATAAATTCAGAGTTCCCGTCTTCATCTCAGCTTGCCTTCCAGTTTGGTTGGCAAACTGAGCGGTGTTCCTTGGACTGTTGATACATGGAGTAGAAATCGGTGGTGGTGGTTGTGGCTCCATGTTTGGTACGAATGTGTGTGGATTGGTGGTTGAAGAACTTTCTCCTTGCTCTTGGCGTTGCCTAGCCTGTTGCCTCCTACGTCTTGTTTTGCTATTGAGCCTCCTTGCGGTTCTCTCGATCTCCGGATCAAAAAGAAGTTCGTCCACAGGGATTTTCCCTCGCATAAAATGTAAGCTGCACACTAAACCAAACGAATTACAAGCACAAGTCAAAAATTCACAAGCTAAAACTTAAACAACCAATGCGATGCTCGCAATATCAATTTACAATCCCCGGCAACGGCGCCATTTTGTTGAAAGACAGTTTTTAAGTGTCGGGTTTTGTTATCGTATCCACAGAGATTGTAAGATATCGCTGCCGTTCAATGGTTGAATTAATCTTAACTTAAAGTAACACTAGGGTTTTGGGTTTTAATCAAGTTATCTTGCATACAAAGTAATTAATTGCGGTAAAAGTTACGTTTTGATTAATATGAGAAATATTGTCAGAGTTAGGTTTCAATGATTACATTTGCTTTGCATGTTTTTGCACGGTCAACAATATTATAAACTCCTTTAGATGATAAATAATTTCACAAAGTCCTCTCAATGCGTTTCTCTCGAACACCCATTGTGAGTTTTGTCATTTTGATCCATTGTTTCTCTCGAACACAATCTATCAAAAAGACAACGTTTTGGTTCAACCTTATGGTGAACAAAATCATTCGTTACTATCTCTAGCTAACAAACAAGTTTGGATGAAAACCTAGGTCAAGAATCGGTAAACATCTCTCGATCAAATACCAACACAAAGAGTTTTAAATAGAAACAAAGTTTTCATCATATATTTACCGTTAAAGAGTTTACATATGAGGATCCTTACATTTACACACAAAGCTTGGAAATCACCTACATCTAACCTTGACAAATGGAGACTTAGCTACTCATTTTCATGGTAGCTTGGTCGGCAAGTAAGAAAAGAGGGTTGATCAACATCCAAGTCGAATGATCGAAGTTGGATGGGAATCCACCGTCTTTTTGTGGAAGATGGTTGCTAGATGAAGAGAAATGAAATTAGGGCATAAAAAATCCCTCCAAACAATGCTGTAAAATATCTAAGAGAAAGTACAAAAAATGGAAAAGTTGGTAAAAAGTTGTATCAAGTGGTATGGGCACAAAAGGTGGCACCTGCTACTTATAGACAAGTGCAGAACTGTCACGTTCGCTAGGCGAGCAGAATGGCTCGCCTAGCGAAGGCCAAAAATGGGCACAAAATGCCCCTGCGCCCAGAGAAAACTGGGCCTGTGGAACTGTCATGTTCGCCTAGCGAACAGACCTTCGCCTAGCGAAGAACTCGCTTCAACCTTCGCCCCAGCGAGGTTGAGAGGTTTTGCTACTGGAATGCTCGCTGGGGACTCGCTAGAGCCTCGCCTAGCGAGCTAGTGCTGGCTGCTCTTTTCACCAGAACAGACTGAATTCGCTGCCACTTCGCCTTCAGTTCGCCTAGCGAATTAATTAACCAATTTACTAGAGCCTTTCGCCAGGAGCTCGCCTAGCGAAGGTTTTGCTTCGCCACATCCTCGCCTAGCGAGCTGGCAGATAGAATGCTTGTTTGCTTTGGTTCCTTTGCCAATTTTGTTGTGTCTTCCTTATCAATTAATTCATGCCTTTCCTGCACAATAATCACACACATCAAAGGCACCAAGCTTGTTTATCAATGTAATGCATTCCATGTAAAATGAATGTGGTTTTGACCACATTAGCAAGGTATAAGAGTGAAAGATGCCCACATATGATAGCTCAAAAAAAGACTTTTGGGCATCTAACACCTTGCAAATCTAAAACCCTAGTTGACTTTGTCCAGAAATTTGGGACTTTGATTAGACAAGACTGCTTTGAATTAATGTACGGATCAACTTCTCTTTATACCTTCAGAGTCTGAGCTTTCATCAGAAGCTGGGTCTTGAGGCCAGAGTGTGATGCCTTCAGAGGCAATGAACTAGTTCAAATTTTGATCATCAAAATTACACTTTAAATTACTTCTACAAATATGCTAACAATCAAGATTAATTATACGCTTGTGATCCTACAGACTTAAACAAAATGTTAGCAAACCATTTTTGTTCTTTAAATACTTTGTTTTTATCAAAACCTTTTTAGGGGCTTAGATAAATCTTGTTCCAACAAGATATGGCATCGACGAAGAAGCCGATGAAGTCGAACTCGAAGAAATTGTCGATATTCTAGTCAAAACTGTTGTTGGCATTCTCGACACAATCGAAGTCGAACAGGGTATGGCTAGAACAAGCCAGATACCTAAAATAACTAGAGTTCATCCATCAAGACTTCAAGATAACGAAGTGACTGGTGATGATGAAGTCACACCAGATGGAGAATTAGTTCATTTTTCTTTACTTGCAAGTGACGTTAAACTAATCAACTATAACGAGGCTTTAAAGAATATGAAGTGGAAATCTGCTATGGTCGAAGAGTTACATGCAATCAAAAGAAACAACACATGGGAATTAGTCAAATTGTCAGCACATACAAAAGCTATCAAAGTGAAATGGGTGTTTAAGCTGAAACACAATGTCGATGGGTCGATAGGAGGACATAAGGCGAGATTGGTAGCTCGAGGATTTCTTGAGAGAGCAGGACTCGACTACTTTGAAGTATATGCATATGTCGCAAGATTGGAGACTGTCATATTTGTTGTAGCCTTGGCATGCAAGCAAGGTTGGTCGATATTTCACTTAGATGTGAAATCAACATTTTTGAATGGTCCCTTAGACGAAGAAGTCTATGTCACACAACCTCTTGGGTTTATGATACGGGAGGAAGCAAGGGAAGTGTATAAGTTGTACAAAGTACTATATGGCCTCAAGCAGACACCTATGGCCTGGAACAAGAAGATTGACTCATATTTACTTGAATTGGGATTTATCAAATGTATGTCTGTGTATGGTGTCTATGCACAGGTTTTGACACAAGATATAACAATAATTTGCTTATATGTCAATGACATGCCGACAACTGGAAATAGCTTGAAAAACTTATCGAAGTTCAAAGAGTTGATGATAAGGGAATTTGAAATGTCGGATATGGGAAACTTGTCTTATTTCCTAGGCATGGAATTTTAAATGTCGAAGCAAGGTATGGTGCTACATCAAAGAAAGTATGTCAAAGAGATACTCAAGAGATTCAGGATAGATGATTCGACTCATGCATCTTTACTTGTCAAAGCAAATTTGAAGTCAATGCAACTTTGTTCAAACAAATTTTCGGATCTTTGAGACCTGATATAGGTTTCTTAGTTGGATTAGTGAGTAGATACATGAGCGAACCAATGGTGTCACACATGAAGTCTACAAGAAGAATCCTGAGATACTTAAAATGATCAATAAACCATGGAATTCTATTTCCATGAGACTCTGAAAGCAAAGAAGCTATGGTTACTTTCTATTCAGATGTTGATTAATGTGGAGATAAGGAAGATCAAAGAATCACAACTGGTTATTTCTTTCAAGTATTTGGTGCCTCAATCTCATGGTGCTCGAGAAAGCAACCTGTGGTGGCATTGTCATCGTGTGAGGCTGAATATATAACAAGATCATATGATGTGTGTCAAGCAATCTGGATAAGATCCATGCTGGAAGGGATTGAGGTTGAAGTGAAGAAACCTCTGGTGTTGTACATCTACAACAAGTCAGCCATAAATCTAGCGAATAATCCACTTTTGCATGGAAGGACTAAGCACATCAAAGCTAGATTACACTTCTTAAGGAAGAAGATAAATTGAGGTGAACTTGAAGTAAGACATTGTTCAAGTGAAGTACAGTTGGGCAAAAATTTCACCAAAGGATTAAAGATCGACAGATTCCTCAATTTGAGAAAAAAATAGAAATAGTTTAGATCGACTATGATTAGCGTATGTTCGACAACTTGGACTATAAGTGGTATGTTTTGATATAATCCAAGTTGTGTAGCCCAAGTCTAAAGTTAATGAGGATTTAGGGTTTGTTACTTAGTATACAAGTTAGTTGTATATAAATAGACATATTTTATAATTCAGTTTATACAATCATAATTCAATAATATCAATCCTTATTTTCATTCTTTATCTCCTCAATAAAAATGTCTCACGCACGAACAATAAAGAGTATAGAAACATATGAGTATAACACAAGCAACTGGAATTAAGTGACAAAAACAAAAAGATTAGTTCCTATAGAAGTGAATCAAAAATGTTATTTTGACACCAAAAGCTACACTTACACTGTATTTCATTGTTCATCAATACGATGAACAGTGAAATATTATAATAATAAATTCTTTTTTAAAAAATATTTTTTTGTACTTGTTTTTTGGAATTAAAAGATATTGATATAAAATTTTATGATTAATCAATTTTATAATTTCATTAACCAACATTTTCCCTATTATTAATCAATTTTATTTTACTGCTAAAAATTATTTTTAATATTTGGATGTTAATTAACCAACATCATTATTTCATTAACAAACTTTTTATTTTTTATTAATCAACTTTACTTTTTTATTGGAAATTATTTATAATATTTAAGCGTTTATTAACCAACTTTATCATTTCATTAATTAATTTTTTATATTTTATTAATTAACCTTGTTTTATTATAAAAAGTCACTATTCATGCACTGTCCTCCAACATTATTCACGACGCACATGTATGCTATATTGTTTATAAAAATATATTATTTATTTATAAAAAACACTAGAGGATGTCAAAATTTGGTGTAATATTAGGTGTGAAGATAACACACTGAAAAGTGAATTGATCAAAACTGAAAAGCTCACCTTCTACTACAATATTGAGAGTATTTTTTATTTTCTAAAACAAAAAGACATGTGGTCCATAGTAATTTTCTAATTTTGAAGCTCTTAAATGTTGTACCTTCATACTAGTTAATAGAGTCACGAACTTCACGTTATTTGTATTAAATGTCACATATTACTTCAAGTTGAAGATTCCTATCCAACAAAATTAACAATTCAAAGACGAAACCTTTATTTATATTATATACTACATCTATTTTGCTTTTTTTAAATAAACAAAAATATCATTGTGACATAAATAAATAAATAAAATGTCGCAAGTTTAAATCATATTTTTATATTTCCAACTAAATTGATTTAATCAATATTTATGAATATATTTAAAACCTAAATAATATATTTAAAACCCAAATCTTGTTACACAAACGCTAACAAACATATAATGTTCTAAATTAATGAGTTAATTAAAACGCCAATAAGATTAACTAACATACAATAATAATTTAATCATCTCTAATTAACTACTAACAACAACATTAGTAAAACCCTAAATCTAAGCACACGCAATACCAATTGTCGTGAACCTCTCCGAAGCAGATCTTTTAACCAAAGAAGAGATTTCCGGCGAAAGAGAACCAATCTCAAATTCAGGAGCTTCTGGGATAGTAGAAAGAACCGATCCAGATTTATCATAAACCACGTAGAAACGCTCATTAGAGTATTTTTCTTGCACTTTGAAACTATTGCTGCTTGAAGAAACGTTGGATTTATCATTGCTTGACTTGAAAACGGAACGAATAAATTTCCGAAAAGAGCGAGAGATCTTGTACGGCTTCCTTGAGGTAACCGAAGAAGAATAAGAAGATGATGATGATTTCTGAAGAACTGTGACTCGACGTTCTGGTAAATGAGACATGGAAAGTGTTCTTCTATTTATGGCTGAGTCAAGTTGGTGTTTGAAGGAATTGAGCTCGAAGGAATCATAGAGAGTGCTCCCACAATCCCATACAGTTTTGTTACTGTAATTATTTGACTCTTTCTTTTCTTCTTGGGAGAGTTTTTGTTTCTCCATACATATGTTGTGGTAGAATACTATAGGGACTGTGTTTTCTGCTTTAAGTAGTAAAGACTATTACTAGGAGCGTTATTTTGATTGAGAGAGTGTCACGTTTGTTTGATATTGATGCTTTTTCTAATGGTTGGTGAAGGATCAAACAGATTAGTTATGACTTGTGTACCATAAAGGTTAACTATCACGTATCACCTATATGGACCGTAAAATCCTTTTCATTATGTAGCATTTTTTTTTCATATGTATTGCTCATAGTTGTTAACTAATCATTGGCCAAATCGATATATATATATATATATATATATATATATATATATATATATATATATATATATATATATATATATATATATATATATATATATATATATATATATATATATATATATATATATACTTTTATTATATTCATTAGTAAATAAATATATATTCTGTTATATGTCACCTTCAGTTCTTTATATTTTAATGATATCTTTCAATATGGATGGATAATTAAACAATTTATCACTATTTCATCCTTATCCAAGTTATTGGAGTGTTTAGTTTAAAAATTTTGAAGGAGAATTCTATGATATCATTTGAATTTGGTTGAGTGACAAAACAAATCAGTTAATTTCAAATTAATTAAATATAAAAAATGTGTCTGTGTCAATTAACTGTACGTATCATTATAAGAATGTAATTTTCTATGAATGTAATTATATGTTTTTCATTGATATACTTTGATATAATTTGTCAATAATATATCACTATTGTTAAATTTTATTTACTAATGAATATAATATATATATATATATATTATGCAATTAAAGCGGAATGTTGATAAACATTGAGAGTGTCTCTCAAATTCTAAAATAATATGATGAATGGAAGAATTTTGGTAAAAATATTTGCAATTTGATATCGTTAGGGGTTGTGAAGAATGTGAACATGACCTCGATCAACCTTTTCACAAACGAAATGAATATTCATCACGATGTGTTTCGTCCGTTGATGTTGAACTGGATTATAGAGAGATGAATGGCATTGTCATTGTCATCACAATAGATCATGGTGGCCTTGTGAATGAGACAATGTAACTCAAGAACAAGGTTGTGCAACCATCATGATTTAGATACCACGTTGACAACACACAATATTCAACTTTAGCACTAGAGCGAGATAATGTGGGTTGCCGTTTGGAAGACCAAGAGAGCAAGTTATCACCAAGAAACACATAGTAAATAGAGGTGGATCATCGGGTATCAGAGCACCCTACCTAATTGACATACGTATATGAAATTAAAGAGGTAGTAAACGAGGGATAAAGATGTAAATCATAATGTTGTATGTCCTTAATGTAGCGCAAGATACGTCAGAGGGTTTGCATGTGGTCTTCCATCAATTTGTGCATGAAAAGACATATTTGTTGTATTGCATATGAAATGTTTGGTCAAATGAAAGTGAGATACTGAAGGGCATCAGTCAAGGTTACGATAGAGAGATGGATCCTCATGTGGAGTGTTATGTGTGACACTTATCTTTAGTTTTGTATTAACCAAGATTGGGCATGATTTTTAATAAGACATCTCAGCATGTGTTAGAGTTTTTTAGGTATACTTTCTATGATACAAATAAATCTTTTTGGTGGCGAGTAACTACAATAACTAAGAAGTAGCTTAGGTGTCCCAAATCTTTCATAGCAAATTCAGAATCCATAATTGAAATGATAGATTTTCGCAAAGCATCAGAAGATGTGGTAAGGATAATATCATATACATAAAGTATAATGTAGACCATGTGAATGTTTTTCTTGTATATGAAAAGGGAGTGATTGCACTTGCTTTGAGAAAAAACTAATAGATGAAACATAGTCGGTAAATCGTTTAAACAAAACTCAATGAGCTTGTTTCATCCTTGTAGTGGTCAAAAAGTGCAAGTATTTATTCCTGCGGTAATGGTAGGGAGAATCAGAGGCCTAAGTAGGTTTATAACAACTTGGGGTGGTTAGGGCTCACCCACGACGGCGAGAAGTCGTGTACGGTGGTATTTTGTAGTGGTTTTAAGAGTACTACTCATGTGAGGTGACATGTTTTATCGATAGATGATATGCTTTTAGTAAGCATGTATGAGGTACGATCAATATGTGTTATGATATAGCTAAAAGATATGCTTAGGGTGCAATGAATTGTCACTTCTCCCTCAAGGGAAGGAATATTTATAAACCCTTTAGCCATAAGGTTTGGGTAATCCCGAGTGGCAGTAACCACTCCCCTTAATCAAAAGAGGTTATTAACCACATATCATTTAGAAGTTAGTGGATGACTCCCTCTCCTTTGATTAACGCTGGCAAATATAACACTATAATCCCATATAGTGATTTGCGCATATGACACACATGATTAGGATTTTTTTGAATCCTTAAGTCCTAATAGTAGATACATGTAGATGGTTTCTTTGAGTTTTCCATATAGAAAGGCATTCTTGACATCCAACTAATGAATTTGTCAAGACTTAGAGAGGTAATACTAAGAATTATACAAATAGTATCCGGTTTGACAACTAGGCTAAGGGTTTCTCCAAAATCAGTGTGAACTTGTTGACCTATACCATCACCTACAATTCAAACTTTATGCCTCTCAAAAGTGAAGGAAAATTGTGATCCAAAATGCAACGGAAATTAAAAAATTTCCTTTAGTGGTCCTTACGAATGGGCATGATCAGTGATAGAAACAATCACCTCTTGTGGCAAATAAAATCTTTGATACAGATCTAAGGAGTGATCACAAGCGTTGAATGGTGACAACGCCTATACTCAGTCCACACGAACAGATTCCTTCAGTCTCAGTGCTATCTGCTACAAATGAAGGCTTTGAGTGTGTGTGTGTGTGTGTGTGTGTGTGTGTGTGTGTGTGAGAGAGAGAGAGAGAGAGAGAGAAAAACGAAATTTTATCAAGTGAAATGCTTCCGCACAAGGGTTCTATTTATAGAACCACTTGTGTGGGTTGCAAACTAAAAAGCCCACTTAAGTGTATGTGGCCCATATCTTATGGTATACCGAAAATCACTTAAGCGTGTGGTACCTTACCACATTTCATATTCTATTTAAGTGCACCGTACCTTACGATGTTCTACAATTCACTTAAGTGCACTGTACCTTAATGTGTTCCTTGTTTACTCTATCTCTCATCAAACCGTCCTTTTGTGTGTGACCCTGTAGGTTTTCGCGACATTGGCAATTATATTAAATCACATATTTGTAGATGTTTGATTGGCTTCATTTTATGTTAAAACATTAACTGGACTCTAATGTCTTGGCTGATGTCATGACAACTGGAGAGACATTAAGTGTTGGCAATCAACCAGATAAAGTTGTTGTCATTGCCATACTCAGAGAGACTTGCAAAGAGCTAGAGGCAAGGAAGCTCACTTTGGAAAAGTTGATCATACAATTGGAGATGTCTAATGGTGGTGTGCTTGGTGAATCTGCTGATGCTACAGAAGGAGCTGCAAGGCAAAGTGCAGAGAGTGAAGAGGAGGCCAGTTCTGATGATGGCACTGATGATGAGGCTGACTCTAAGTCAAATGATTAAATCATTTCCTATATTTCTGTCATTTGTGTGTAATTCTGTTTATTTTGGTCTATAATATAAAGTGTTGCTTTGGCAACATTTTTGACAAAAAGGGGGAGTAACACCTGTGATGCCCCAGGACAACAGATTTTTTACTAACAGATATTGAAGATCCTCTAATCCAGAGGTTGTGCTGCAGATGATGTTCCACTTCTATGAGTGTGAGTGTGTTTATGTGTGTTGCTGTTAGAAGTTGTTATTTAACTTCTGTATGTGTGCTGATATGTGAAGTTTTTATTTAACTTCTATCTGTGGTGAGTGTGTTGCTGCTCTGAGTGTATTAGCTAGGTTAATTTCCCTGCTAGATGTGTGTTTTCCGCTGCTGTGAACTCTGTTGTGATGCCAAGTTGTTTTAGCCAAAAATTTGCCAAAGGGGGAGTTTGTAGATGTTTGATTGGCTGCATTTTATGTTAAAACATTAACTGGACTCTAATGTCTTGGTTGATGTCATGACATGCGCTGGAGATGTTTGATTGGATGCATTGTGTGTTAGAACATCTAAATGTACTCTGATGTCTTGACTGATGTCATGACATACTTGAGTAGTATGCTGCAGGTTTAGCTAATACATGATTTATAGAATGTCAAACTAGATGTTATGACATTCATTCCTGACAGCAGATACTGAGGTATAGAACAGTTGGTTGTCTGTTATAACTCAGTATTTAATTTCAGTCTGTTTATCAAGAGAATAACAGACCTGGCATAAGGCCTACTGTCTAAATGTCAAACTGGATGCTCTGACATTCATCATTGACAGCATATACTGAAAAATAGGCAGGTTGGTTGTCTACTACAGTTCAGTGTGTATCTCAGTCTGTTCTGCAGGAGGATAACAGATCATGGCATAAGGCTCTATGTGTAAATGTCAAATTGGATGTTTTGACATTTATTAATGCAAGCTGATACTGAAGTATGGACTGAGTGGTCCTTTACAGTACAACATTTTGTATAGTCTGTTTTCAGGAAAATAACAGACTTAGCATATGGTCTATGCTTTGGACGTCAAACTGAAGGTTGTGACATTCATTCCTGACAGCATATGCTAAATTATAGGTTGGTTAGTTTTTCTGTTTCAGCAGTTTTCTCAGGCTATTCTTCAGGAATCCAACAGCTGAGCTAAAAACCAGGAAACTAACAACTAAGCTACAATTAATGAACCTAACAAATAGCCTATTTGTTAGTACCCTAATATGTGGAAATTAGGTTAACTTGCTTAACCTTAATTTCAGGAAATACAAGTACAAGGCCCAAGTGCTGCAATATAAAAGGATGGCAATCCTTCATTCAGAACTCGGGGATTTTAGGCGTGAAGATTTTAGTGTTTCATCATACTTCACTGCTGTATTTTTGTGTGTCTTGTATTAGGTGTATCTTGTGAGCCAAGCAATTATATCCTAGATGATTGCATTGGACTAGGGTGTTCATTGAGTTGTAAGTGTTGTGTCACTCTAAGCTTTTAAGCGTGAGTGCTGTGTATCTTGATTAAAGCTGTTAAGCACAATCAAGAGTTGTTTGAAGTGTGACTTCACCATTTACTTTAATCTAATCAAAGGTTGTAGTCACTGAGGTGATTGAGGGGGAGTGAGTAGGAACTCTGATCTTAGTGTAAGATTGAAATTGCATTGGGTAGGTATTAAGTGATAGGATTAAACAGTTGGTTTAAGGTCTGAATTAATACTACTAATAGTGGATTTCCTCTCTGGCTTGGTAGCCCCCAGACGTAGGTGTGTGTGACACCGAACTGGGTAAACAATTCCTTGTGTTATTTACTGCACTTACTTTTTAAGTTCGGCATAATTCTTGTCTACACAGAATTGGATGTCATAACATCCCGTGTGACATCGAAAGTCTGTTAACTATAATTTCAATTGGCATCAGAGCAGGCACCCTGCCTGTTAATTTTTGGGTGAGATCTAGGGAAGTTACTTTCTAGTACCATGGACAAGGATGTAGGATACTCAAATAGACCACCCATGCTGGATGGTTCTAACTATGATGACTGGAAACCTCGTATGATAGCCTTCTTGAGGTCTCTAGATAGCAAGGTCTGGAGAGCTGTCAACAAAGGATGGGAATATCCAATAAAGACATGTAAAGATGGAGTCAGTATACAAATTCCTGAAGAAGAGTGGGACAAGGAGCAAGAGGCATTAGCCCTTGGAAACTCTAAGGCCTTGAATGCACTGTTCAATGGAATAAGTAAAAACATCTTCAGACTGGTGCATCACTGTGAGCTGGCTAAAGAAGTTTGGGATACCCTCAAGATAACACATGAAGGTACCTCCAAGGTGAGGATGTCAAAACTTCAGATGCTGACCACCAAGTTTGAAAATCTGAGGATGAAAGAGGATGAGACTATTCATGACTTTCACATGAATATTCTTGAAATTGCCAACACTTCTGGTGGCTTAGGTGAGAAAATGGCTTATGAGAAGCTTGTAAGAAAGATTCTCAGATCATTGCCAAAGAGATTTGCCATGAAGGTCACAGTCATAGAAGAGGCTCAAGATATCAGTAATATGAAGGTTGATGAACTTATTGGTTCACTCCAAACCTTTGAAATGGGCTTATGTGAGGATGCTGAAAAGAAGAACAAAGGCATAGCTTTTGTGTCAAATACTGAAGAGAAGTCAGAAGAAGGAAACATTGGAGGAAATGAAAGCATTTCAGAAGCCATGGCCATGCTTGGAAGACAGTTCAACAAGTTCATAAAGAAGGTTGATCAACAGGGTAGACCTAATGTCAAAAACTCTTCATATGACATCAGTAGAAAGTCAAAATATGAAGAAAAGGTCACTCAAGGCAAGGGAATCCAGTGCCATGGATGTGAAGGCTATGGTCATATTAAAGTTGAATGCCCTACCTTCCTCAAGATGCAAAAGAAAGGGCTATCTGTCACCTGGTCCGAAGGAGATTCTGAGAGTGAATCTGAAGGAGAATCTGTTAAACATGTCACTGCTCTGACCAGTGTCTGTGCCTCTGATGATGACTCAAGTGGAGATGAACTTACCTTGGATGAACTTGTTGCTTCATATAAAGAACTATGTGTTAAAAGTGCAGAAGTGTGTATCCAAGGAGAAAAGCAGAAGAAACTCATCAAAGAGTTGGAAGCTGAGAAACAGAAGCAGCTGACAGTCATAGATGGTCTGAATGGTGAGATATCTTTGCTGACATCTAAGCTAGAACAAATGACTAAATCCATCAGAATGCTGAATAAAGGAACTGACACCTTGGAAGAGATTCTAAAGGTGGGACAGAAGTCAGGAACCATGTCTGGGTTAGGCTTTGCTAAGAAATCCTCAACTGAACTCAAAAGATCAAAGGCTGAAGTTCAGAAACTCAAGCAGAAGTCACAACCGATGTCTCAACATCAGGGAACCAGGATGAGTAACCATCAGAAGAAGAAATTTCAGAGATGGAGATGTCACTACTGTGGTAGATTTGGTCACATAAAACCTTTCTGCTACAGGCTGCATGGTTATCCTAACCAGAATACTCAAGTCAGACCTAAGCAGAAGGCATCTAAGCATACTGCCCCCATTAAGAAACAAAAATGGGTTGCTAATCAGACACCTCAAGTCAGACCTAAGCAGCAGGCATCTAAGCATAATATCCCCATTGAGAAACAACAATGGGTTGCTAAACTAGCTCACACATCTCCAAGGGCATCTACTAGACAGGACTGGTATTTTGATAGTGGTTGCTCAAGACATATGACTGGGATGAGCAACTTATTGGTGGATCTACAACCCCATGCCACCAGGTATGTGACATTT
Source organism: Lathyrus oleraceus (assembly GCF_024323335.1). NCBI lineage: Eukaryota > Viridiplantae > Streptophyta > Magnoliopsida > Fabales > Fabaceae > Lathyrus > Lathyrus oleraceus. The sequence continues at coordinate 486,833,421 of NC_066580.1, read as the reverse complement.
GGTGATGGAGCTAAAGGAGAAGTCAAGGGTGTTGGTAAGCTGGATTGTCCTGGAGTTCCAAAACTGAGAAATGTGTTGTTAGTAAAAGGACTAACTGCTAATCTCATCAGCATAAGCCAACTATGTGATCAAGGCTTCAATGTACATTTCACTAAGGAAGGATGTGTGGTGATGAAAGGCTGCAATCAGGAAGTTATGAGAGGAGCCAGATCCAAAGATAACTGTTATCTCTAGGAATCTAAAGTCTCACACTACTCCTCAAAGTTCCCCTTAGCCAAGGAAGAGCGGGAAGTGAAGTTGTGGCATGGAAGACTTGGACAACTTCATTTAAGAGGAATGAAGAAGATCATATCCAAGTAACCAATTAGAGGAATCCCAAATCTGCTTATGGATGAAAGAAAAGGCTGTGGAAAATGTCAGATTAAAATCCATGAGTCATCCTCACCTATTGGACCTCATCCAAATGGTGTAGTAGCAAGGGAGAAACAGAAGTGTGTATCATTGACCACTGCAAAAGCTAAGTACCTAGCTTCTGGTAGCAGGTGTTCACCACTGGGTTGGATAAACCAGATGCAGACTGAGTACAATGTCACTCAGAATGTCATGACATTGGATGCTACTCAGTTTGACAAAGTTAGGGGCAAAGAGGGAATGTGCGCTTCTGAGAAATTATAGCAACTAATGATGTTAGTTATTTACTGTTTAGTAAGTCAACTTATTAAACAATTAATAGTGCACTCTGATTGGTCAACAAATAATAGACATTGCTCGTGCAACAAGCATTTCCTATTCCATCGTTTCAACTTTCATTCTTGCAAACTTTCTCCCAAAGAAACTGTTCAACTCTCCTCCGAGATATTCATCATGTCGCACCAATCCGACTCAACCTCCTACACTACCATGTCTGATTCCTCCAACTCTGAGTCTTGCAACCCTAACCGGGAAGATCATGTGGCTGACGCTGCAACTCCGTCTCATGCAAGAAGACCTAAAGAAACGGTCTCCGGATTCTCCTCAGCAATCGCACTTGATGAACAAACCAGGGAAGGCTCGAGGTATGTGCATAATGCCATTGCAACTATTGTAACTAAGATACTATATGGTAATTAGAATGTTCCTGGGGTCTCTGTTCCCTTGAACACTATCATACCTGATAATGTTGCATGTCAAGAAAATGCAGTCGTCTTAAGAAAGAATGTACCTGACGATGCTGAGCAACCTGATGCTCATGAGGGGTCAAAAATTGACAAACCCTTAGACAATGTGAGAGGTGAGGAGGTCCGTGTCACTCATGATGTCAGTGACAACCCTAAAGTTGACACGGTTAATCTGGAAGAGTTCTCTGATAATGAATTGTTGACCTCAGTTGTCCCTAGCATAGCCAAAAGGGTTAGGACTAGGAGAGAAAAGAAGACTGTGGTGCAGAGGTCCCCAACAAGGAAGGTTGATGTGGCAACTTCTCCCAATCCAAAGGTGACAGAGAGTTCCCTCAAAAGGAAAGGGCATGGACCTGATAAATCTTGGAGCAAAGAGGTGCCCAAGATAATGAAGACCAAGTCTGTTGTTGTGGAGTCTGATTCAGATGTCCCATGTGATGTCACAATATCTTTGTCAAAGAAGAAGCCAACCACTAGCAAGCTGGCTGCTAGTGTCCCTGAGGTACCTATTGACAACGTGTCATTCCATTTTGCTTCTAGTGTGAACAGGTGGAAGTATGTCTATCACAAGAGGCTGGCCTTGGAGAGGGAACTGACTCAGAATGCCCTGGAGTGTAAGGAGATTGTAGACCTTATTCAAGAGGCAGGGTTAATGAAAACTGTGACTCAAATCCCAAAGTGCTATGAGACTTTAGTAAAGGAGTTTATTGTCAATGTGTCTGAGGAATGTGCAGATGGAAGGTCCAGAGAATTCAGAAAAGTATATGTGCGAGGCAAGTGTGTGAACTTCTCTCCCTCAGTAATCAACCTGTATTTGGGAAGACCTGATGTAGCTCAACCTGAGCTTGAAGTGACTGACGACAGAATCTGTCAAGCCATCACTGCAAATCAAGTTAGGAAGTGGCATCTTAAAGGTGAGTTGGTGGCCAGCAAACTCAGTGTGAAGTATGCTATGCTACACAAAATTGGAGCTGCCAACTGGGTGCCCACAAATCACAAATCCACTGTGGCTGTGATGCTTGGAAAGTTCATCTACGCTGTTGGAACCAAAGCAAAGTTTGACTATGGAACCTACATTTTTTATCAAACCATGAAACATGCTGGGAGCTTCAGTGTGAAGGGGCCTATAGCCTTCCCTTCCCTCATATGAGGAATTATGCTGAATCAATTTCCAAACATATTGACAGAGAATGACTTTGTGAAAAGAAGAGAGAGTCCTTTGGCCTTCAATTATAAACTGTTCCTGGGTAAGCATGTCCCTGACATTGCCATGACAACTGGAGAGACATCAAGTGTTGGCAATCAACCAGATAAAGCTGCTGTCATTGCCATACTCAAAGAGACTTGCAAAGAGTTAGAGGCAAGGAAGCTCACTTTGGAAAAGTTGATCATAAAATTGGAGATGTCGGATGGTGGTGTGCTTGGTGAATCTGCTGATGCTACAGAAGGAGCTGCAAGGCAAAGTGCAGAGAGTGAAGAGGAGGCCAGTTCTGATGATGGCACTGATGATGAGGCTGACTCTAAGTCAGATGATTAAATCATTTCCTATATTTCTGTTATTTGTGTGTAATTCTGTTTATTTTGGTCTGTAATTTAAAGTGTTGCTTTGGCAACATTTTTGACAAAAAGGGGGAGTAACACCTGTGATGCCCCAGGACAACAGATTTTTTTCTAAATAGATATTGAAGATCCTCTAATCCAGAGGTTGTGCTGCAGATGATGTTCCACTTCTATGAGTGTGAGTGTGTTTATGTGTGCTGCTGTTAGAAGTTGTTATTTAACTTCTGTATGTGTGCTGATATGTGAAGTTTTTATTTAACTTCTATCTGTGGTAAGTGTGTTGCTGCTCTGAGTGTATTAGCTAGGTTAATTTCCCTGCTAGATGTGTGTTTTCCGCTGCTGTGAACTTTGTTGTGATGCCAAGTTGTTTTAGCCAAAAATTTGCCAAAGGGGGAGTTTGTAGATGTTTGATTGGCTGCATTTTATGTTAAAACATTAACTGGACTCTAATGTCTTGGCTGATGTCATGACATGCGCTGGAGATGTTTGATTGGCTGCATTGTGTGTTAGAACATCTAAATGTACTCTGATGTCTTGACTGATGTCATGACATACTTGAGTAGTATGCTGCAGGTTTAGCTAATACATGATTTATAGAATGTCAAACTAGATGTTATGACATTCATTCCTGACAGCAGATACTGAGGTATAGAACAGTTGGTTGTCTGTTATAACTCAGTATTTAATTTCAGTCTGTTTATCAAGGGAATAACAGACCTGGCATAAGGCCTACTGTCTGAATGTCAAACTGGATGCTCTGACATTCATCATTGACAGCATATACTGAAAAATAGGCAGGTTGGTTGTCTGCTACAGTTCAGTGTGTATCTCAGTCTGTTCTGCAGGAGGATAACAGATCATGGCATAAGGCTCTATGTGTAAATGTCAAATTGGATGTTTTGACATTTATTAATGCAAGCTGATACTGAAGTATGGACTGAGTGGTCCTTTACAGTACAGCATTTTGTACAGTCTATTTTCAGGAAAATAACAGACTTAACATATGGTCTATGCTTTGGACGTCAAACTGAATGTTGTGACATTCATTCCTGACAGCATATGCTAAATTGTAGGTTGGTTAGTTTTTCTGTTTCAGCAGTTTTCTCAGGCTATTCTTCAGGAATTCAACAGCTGAGCTAAAAACCAGGAAACTAACAACTAAGCTACAATTAATGAACCTAACAAATAGCCTATTTGTTAGTACCCTAATATGTGGAAATTAGGTTAACTTGCTTAACCTTAATTTCAGGAAATACAAGTACAAGGCCCAAGTGCTGCAATATAAAAGGATGGCAATCCTTCATTCAGAACTCGGGGATTTTAGGCGTGAAGATTTTAGTGTTTCATCATACTTCACTGCTGTATTTTTGTGTGTCTTGTATTAGGTGTATCTTATGAGCCAAGCAATTATCTCCTAGATGATTGCATTGGACTAGGGTCTTCACTGAGTTGTAAGTGTTGTGTCACTCTAAGCTTTTAAGCGTGAGTATTGTGTATCTTGATTAAAGTTGTTAAGCACAATCAAGAGTTGTTTGAAGTGTGACTTCACCATTTACTTTAATCTAATCAAAGGTTGTAATCACTGAGGTGATTGAGGGGGAGTGAGTAGGAACTCTGATCTTAGTGTAAGATTGAAATTGCATTGGGTAGGTATTAAGTGATAGGATTAAATAGTTGGTTTAAGGTCTGAATTAATACTACTAATAGTGGATTTCCTCCCTGGCTTGGTAGCCCCCAGACGTAGGTGTGTGTGACACCGAACTGGGTAAACAATTCCTTGTGTTATTTACTACACTTACTTTTTAAGTTCTGCATAATTTTTGTCTACGCAGAATTGGATGTCATAACATCCCGTGTGACATTGAAAGTCTGTTAACTAGAATTTCAATATTTAACATAATAAATAGTGAGCGGTATCTAGCAACACGTCATTGTTACCCAAGACACGAAAATGTCATGTGATCTGACAAATCCTTGTGATAATACTTGTGTGTATAATTACCCTTTTTGCCCTCATGTCTATATTGAACATAGGGCATAGACCGTGTCATCCTTGTCCAGTTCAATATTGGGCCCTTAGACATTTATCCTATTAGGATGGGAAAATTTCATCTAGGTCACTCATGTCCCTCAGCATGCTTCGTGGAGTACCTATCAACTGTCTTTATGGTCATCCAATTACGGATAATGTTTGATCAGCAATAAAGCATTCAACTTTACATCTAAGGTCCATAGTGGTTTCAAGTCGAAGGGTGGTATACACCACTATCACCATGAGAATAACTTATGACATTTTGCATAACATTTTATGTAGTATTGTGATAGCGGGTCAATCCAGTATAAATATTACTCGTAATATTCATACATATGTTTAAGACTTGATAACTCCTTATCCATGATTCATGAGATGTGATCATCGGTCTATATACATAATAGTCTTAATGTGTCGCAACCTGAAAAATACAGTGTGCGAAAAAACAACCGGCGAAAGAAAATAACAGAAGAGTCGCCACCGTGCATTATTTATCCCAAAGGAGGGAAAGGAAACGCTCGAAGTAAACCTGAAAAAGGAAAGGACAAGACGGGGTCTCGCAACCAAATCTTGGGTTCGGGAGTCGGTTATGCGAAGGGAAGGTATTAGCACCCGTACGCATCCGTAGTACTCTACGGGATCCACTTTTGTAGTTCTTGTCTAAAGGGTGTGAGTTTATCTTGTGCTGTTTACCAAAAAAAGGGTTAAATGAAAATGACTCGCGCGGATGTCGCATCCACTGCATACGTATCTCATCTGAATATGAGAATCAGAGTCTTCGTAGCTCGGCTGACCTATGGGTTGGGGGGATGTGTGCTCGCTAAGACATCATGTCTTATGCCTACGTATCTCATCTGGAATGAGAATCAGAGCAAGCCGTAGTTCGGCTAACTACGGGGTTATGGAGTGGGTTTTGGACGAACGATGTTACTACGCAATCTACCGGATGCTCGACCTTTGGAGACTTACTCACCTGTAGTAGAAGGAGTAAACGTGTGTTTAGGAGAAGAAAAATCAATGAAGCGTTAGGGTTTGGTGAACTCATGCAGGAAGGCAGTCCTTGACGAAGGAACCTGTAAAAAAAACACACAAAAAAACATTGCCTCCTATCGAGGTCTTCCAGCTAGGAAAACAGTAAAATGCGGGAAAAATGTAAAAGTACCACGCGGATAAAGATCCGAAGTAACATCAGTTAGAGGAATGGGAAACCCAGGGATCCTTCCAAGTTAAACATCATCAAAGAAAGTGAGTCAGTACATGTAATCGGAATGAAACCTCCAGGGGGTATCCCACAAATAAAGTGGAAAACCACGCAAGTTATCCCTGCAAAAGTCATGTGAGCCCTCACAAAAACTCAACAAACAGGTTAGAGACAAAAAAAAATAGGGTAATCAAGGGTTGCCCCCAAATCAAAATGTAACCACATGAATCATGCCATTAAAATTCACAAAAAAGACATGCATCAAAAGGGTATCAAATTCACCCATAATACCTCATACATTTAGAGCATTCAAATTAAAGGCATAAAGATGATGGATATAGGGCAAACCTAATTGGAGAGCTTGATTGAAATTGAGTTGCACCCGTGAGGTTTACAAAACAATCTTTAGGGTTTATGTGAGGCTGCTCTGAACTCTGTTAGCTCTTCTCTCACTATCTTTTTCCTCAGGGTAATAGGAATAGCATGAATGTTTATTTCACTGAAACTCTAGTATTTATAGCCTAATATTGGTAGCTTAGTGGGCTTTTGAGAGAGGTCCAAGTCTGAGATTTTTTATTTTATTTATTTATTTATTTATTTATTATTATTTTTATTTATTTATTTATTTATTTATTTTTATTTTTATTTTAAATAAAGTTTCTTGGATCTAATTCTGATTGACATGATGAAATGCAATGTATCTAATGTTAAATGACCTAAAAATGAATGCATGCATGAGGTGTAAAGCGTATGCTTCCAGGAAAAATGAAGGGTAAATTTTGGGGTATTACAGTTGCCCCTATTCAATCAACTGGAGACCTGGAAAGAAGATAGCAGCGGCTTTCGTGCTTTCGAGGTATCAAGGGATTGAATACAATAAAAGCCCAAAAATTTGCACTGAAGTGAAGTGAAGTAACAATGTCTGTCAGAATCGGCAAAGAGGTGGTCTTGAAAGAAGAATCCATCTGGTACGGTGAGAGTCAGTCTGAATACCGAAAAAGAATGTTAACTTGGATACCAAAATAAATGGTAACACAGAAATAACCATGGCCTGAATGCCGCTCATCAGTCTGAATACTGGAAATGACTTTGATCTGAACATCGGGAGATATGAGATTATTAATATCGGTCTGAACACCGAGAGGCTGGCCTGAATGCCACAAGTTGCGTCGACCTGAACGTCGGAAACTTCTTCGATCTGAACATCGGAAAATTGGCCTGAATGCCACAAGTTGCATCGACCTGAACGTCGGAAACTTCTTCGATCTGAACATCGGAAAATTGACCTGAATGCCACAAGTTGCATTGACCTGAACGTCGGAAACTTCTTCGATCTGAACATCGGAAAACTGGCCTGAACGCCACTTCGGTATGAATACCGGAAACTAGCCTGAACGCCACTTCGATATGAATATCGGAAATTGGCCTGAACACCACTTCGGTCTAAATACCGGAAAATTGGCCTGAATACCACTTCGGTCTGAATACCGGAAAAACTTCATGCCTGTCAGCATCGGCAGAAACAGGGAAAGATAATAGAGGCGGCGCATGGGCCAATGACACTTGCTGGGGATAACAAAGGTAAGTCATGAACAATCTTCAGTCTGAGTACTGGAAACAACTTCTAGCTTATCACTTGGGATACCGAGAATGTTTTATGCTTACATGCGTATGTTTGAATTTTTCAATGGCGTAATGCTCCATGAAAATGGAAATGCTACGCGATTTGGAAGGATGCAATGTAATATGATTCTACATGCAGGGATGCGATATGCTGGGTAGAATGCCAAGCTGAGGCAAGGGGATCTGCTGGGGAAATGATCACCATCTTCTGGACCCTGGCAAGGCTGCTGGAGATGCACAGCGTAAAGAATTATGTGGGGAAATGACCCGCCACACGGTGTTCTAGCAATGACGAAATGCCGAGATTCAGACTGGGGAGAGAACGACACTGAAAACCTGCTGTTGGGGAAAGCGATAGTGGTTCTGGCAACCACGATCTGCGAGAGATGACTCAGCAGGGGAAGCAAACACTGATACGGTACCGAGGTTCTGCTTCAAGGAAAGAAACCATGGATCTGGCATTGGGATTATCGATCTGGCCTCGAACTCTAAGGAGCAGCCACTTCTGCTGGGAAGATACAGTCTGGCACTGTCAACTCCGCTGGGGATATATAGTCTGGCACTGTCAACTCAATTGGGGAGTGTATGTCCTGAAACAAACGCTTGGGGAAGTACAGTGGTGAGAACCTGCTGGGGATTGAAGAATCCAACACTCTGATCAGCTCTGCAGGGGTAAGACACCGGATTCGTCTGTTGGCGACTTCACTGGGGAAGATATTCATGATCATCTGCAGGGGATTTTAAGGAAATGCCCCGAGGGTATCTGTTCTGAATAGACGATCCAAAGCACTTAAAATTTACAGCAATTTTAAATGTTTATTAAGCATGTACCTGTAAAGCCCTTATGTGTCATGATGCAATATCAAAAATTCAGACGTCATTTTTGCAAACAAAACAGTAAAATGAAAATGAAAACAGAGATATACTGAATAACATGATTTTATTGATTGAATGGCCTCTGAATAGGCATTTACATCAGGAAGCAATCCCTGGAAAGAGGTAATCGCACAAATGGATTTCTAATGGCAATGTGAAATGGATTTCTATTGGGTTCCAATTCTGCTATGACTTGCCCGTCTTCAAGATCCTCCAGATGATCAACCTTCTGAAAAGGTGATTGGACTGTTTCCTACCTTTCGAAAATTTCCAGTCATCGACATGAGATGAGATTCAGAACTAACTCAGAACGCAGTCATTCGCTTAATCCCTAACTTTTGCCTGGATCGCCCTTTTCGGGTTTTCAATCCACCGGGATACCCATTTTTGCCTAAGTTGCCTTTTCAGGTTTTCAACTTACCGGGTGTACGATCTTTTCATTTTTAATCCCTAATTTTTGCCTGAACCTTTTCATTTTCTTGGTTCGTCGGGATGCCCATTTTTGCCTGGACTATTCTTTTTACTGTCCGGTGGGTCTATTTTATGCGAAGTATTTTTTTACTGCGTCTAAGTTCACAGGAGAAGTGAAGTTTTCACCATCCATAGTTGTAAGCATTAAGGCCCCACCATTAAAAACCTTGGTGACAATATACGGTCCATCATAGTTAGCAGTCCACTTGCCCCTGTGATCTGCCTGAGGAGGAAGGATCCTTTTCAACACTAAATCTCCGACTTGGAAACAACGAGGACACACTTTCTGATCAAAGGCTCTCTTCATCTGACTCTGATACAACTGCCCATGACAAATGGCTGCCATTCGCTTCTCTTCGATAAGACTCAACTTATTGAACCTTGTCCGAATCCATTCGGCTTCGTCTAACTTGACATCCAACAGGACTCTTAGAGAAGGAATCTCCACTTCAACAGGTAGGACTGCTTCCATACCATACACCAGGAAGTAAGGGGTTTCCCCAATCGACGTACGTACTGAAGTACGGTACCCATGCAAGGCGAAGGGTAGCATCTCATGCCAATCTCTGTACGTGACGACCATCTTCTGCACAATCTTCTTTATGTTCTTATTTGCCGCCTCCATAGCGCCGTTCATCTTAGGGAGGTAAGGGGAAGAATTGTGATGCTGGATGTTGAAGTTCTGACACAACTCCTTCATCATTTTGTTGTTGAGATTAGAACCATTATCAGTAATGATTCTTTCGGGAATCCCATAGCGACAAATGATTTATTTCTTGATGAAACGGGCAACCACATGTCTGGTGACATTCGCGAACGACGCTGCTTCGACCCACTTGGTGAAATAGTCAATGGCAACAAGGATGAAGCGATGCCCATTGGAAGCAGTCGGCTCAATCTTTCCAATCATGTCAATGCCCCACATAGCAAACGGCCACGGCGAAGTCATCACATTCAGAGGATTTGGCGGCACATGCACCTTATCAGCATAAATCTGGCATTTATGACACTTCCGAGCATATTTGAAGCAATCTGATTCCATGGTCATCCAATAATAACCCGCTCTCAACAATTTCTTAGCCATTGCATGTCCGCCGACATGAGTACCGAAGGAACCTTCATGAACTTCCTGCATTAACATGTCCGCCTCGTGTCTGTCCACGCATCTGAGCAAAACCATGTCGAAGTTCCTCTTATACAGCACATCGTCTTTGTTCAAGAAGAAACTGCCTGCCAATCTTCTCAAAGTCTTTCTGTCATTGTTGGATGCCCCTGCAGGGTACTCTTGATTCTTCAGAAAGCACTTGATATCGTGATACCAGGGCTTGTCATCGACTACCAGTTCAGCAGCAAACACATACGCGACCCTGTCAAGGCGCATCACATCGATCCTGGGAGCATGGTTCCAACGAATTACCTTGATCATGGAGGATAGAGTAGCAAGTGCGTCTGCCATCTGGTTCTCATCACGAGGTATATGATACAATTTTACTGTTGTGAAGAAAGTCAACAGTCTTCTCGTGTAATCTCTGTAGTTGACTAGAGTGGGCTGAAGAGTATTCCAATCACCATTCACTTGATTGATCACCAGAGCTGAATCTCCGAAGATGTCCAGAGTCTTGATTCTCAGATCAATGGCTTGCTCAATACCCAAGATACAGGCCTCGTACTCAGCTTCATTATTTGTGCACCCAAAAGTCAAACGAGCGGTGAAAGGCATGTGGGCACCTTTCGGAGTAGTAATGACAGCGCCAATTCCACTTCCTCTAGCATTGACAGCCCCATCAAACAACAAAGTCCACTTTTCGTTTGGATCAGGTCCCTCCTCAACAACTGGCTCTCCACAGTCTTTCATCTTGAGGAACATGATGTCTTCATCTGGAAAATCAAACTTCATCTGCTCATAATCATCAATCGGCTGCTGAGCAAGATAGTCTGACAGAATACTCCCTTTGATGGCTTTCTGGGATGTATACTGGATATCGTACTCTGTCAGTACCATTTGCCAACGAGCCACCCTTCCGGTGAGAGCTGGCTTCTCGAATATGTATTTGACTGGATCCATCTTGGAGATCAGTAGGGTTGTGTGAGACAGCATGTATTATCTCAATCGCTTAGCAGCCCATGCAAGTGCATAACATGTCTTCTCAAGCATTGAGTATCTCGACTCGCAATCTGTGAACTTCTTACTCAAGTAGTAGATGGCATGTTCTTTCCTACCTGTCTCGTCGTGTTGACCGAGAACACAACCCATAGAATTGTCAAGTACTGTCAAGTACATAATCAGTGGTCTCCCTGGGACTGGAGGCATAAGGATAGGAGGATTCTGCAAATACTCTTTTATCTTCTCGAAAGCCCTTTGACAATCTTCATTCCACCTGATAGCCTGATCTTTCCTCAGCAATTTGAAAATTGGCTCACACGTGGTTGTTAGGTGAGAGATGAACCTTGCAATGTAGTTCAACCTCCCTAAGAAACTACGGACTTGCTTCTCTGTTCTTGGCTCAGGCATTTCCTGTATTGCTTTCACTTTGTCAGGATCCACCTCAATCCCTTTTTCGCTAACAATAAAACCCAACAATTTTCCCGATCTCACCCCGAAAGTGCACTTGTTCGGATTAAGTCTCAGTTTGAATTTCCTTAACCGTTCAAACAATTTCTGCAGATTCACCAAATGTTCTTCTTCTGTCTGGGATTTGGCAATCATATCGTCCACATAAACCTCGATTTCATGATGAATCATATCATGGAACAGAGTCACCATAGCTCGTTGATATGTTGCTCTGGCATTTTTCAGACCAAACGGCATCACCTTGTAGCAGAAGGTGCCCCATGGGGTTATGAAAGTTGTCTTTTCCATGTCCTTTGGTGCCATCTTAATTTGATTATAGCCAGAAAAGCCATCCATGAAGGAGAATACCGAGAATTGAGCTGTATTATCCACCAAAACGTCGATGTGAGGTAATGGGAAATCATCTTTAGGGCTAGCTCTGTTCAGATCCCGGTAGTCGACACACATCCGTACCTTTCCATCCTTCTTAGGTACTGGGACGATGTTTGCAACCCATGGCGGATAATTGGTGACTGCTAGAAACCCTGCATCCAACTGCTTTTGCACTTCTTCCTTTATCTTGACAGTCATCTCTGGTCTTGTTCTTCTGAGCTTCTGCTTGACCGGAGGACAACCTTCTTTGAGAGGCAAGCGGTGTACCACGATGTTTGTGTCCAGCCCGGGCATGTCCTGATAAGACCAGGCGAAGATGTCAACGTATTCTTGCAGCAATTCAATCAGCCCTTTCTTCACATCATCTCCCAAAGCAACCCCTATCTTGATTTCTCTCTTGGTGTCCTCGGGGCCGAGATTAATCACTTCAGTAGGCTCTTGATACGGTTGAATGACCCTTTCTTCCTGTTTTAAGAACCTGGCAAGTTCTTCAGGGAGTTCACAGTCTTCATCACCCTCTTTTTCAGCTTGAAAGATTGGATTTTCAAAGTCGAAGCGAGCCATAGCAGAACCGTTATCAATAGGATCCGGTGACGTGCATCTGCATGAGTGATGGTATGTGCTTATGAGTGTGAAAGAAAAAAGTGGAAACTAAACAAAACATTGCCATTTTTTTTTATTTTGAAAAACTGCAAAAATAGAAAGACAGGGAACGAAATATTTGAATGCAAAAAAACGTTCTTTATTTATGATAAAAAATGCAAGTGTCACATAGATGAGCCCTACAATGAGTCATTACGCCCTGGGCGGAACGTAAGACTTGGACATGCATGAATAAACAAAGAAAATTACTCCTTCAGAAAAGTGACTTGGACAATCTCCTCAGAAGACCAATTGTTGATGACTTCACCTGGGATCCTCGGACGCACCCAGTTGTCGATGTCGTAATCACTATCCCCATCTTCATTGTTGACCGCAGAGACCTCACTGGGAATCACAAAACTAACAGGAACAACATCTGTGAATTCATCAGTAGCATCTTCAAACACTTCTTCCTCAACCCCTTCCACAGACTCTTGGACAGACAAATCTTCAACCTGGAGGATACCTTTGTCGAGCAAGGCCTGGATACCCTGCTGTAGCTTCAAACAACCTCCACTCTGAGTGGCACAATCCAAACAATCCTTCCCACAACCGGGGAAAACATCGGCCTTCAGCAAGCATCCTTTGATATCCAACAATGGAGTCTTCAACTTCAACACATCCTTAATGGACTTGGCTTTTCCTTCCATCATATTAATGTTTGCACCACCATGCTGCGGCATGGGATTGTTGACGACATTAGGAGCCGGTGCAAGGTTGATGGCTTTTGAATCTATGAGGTCCTGAACTACGTGCTTAAAAGCTTTGCAGTTCTCAATGTTATGGCCAGGTGCCCCAGAGTGGAAGCTACACCTAGCGTTGGCGTCGTAACCCACCGGAAGTCTACCAACAGGAGGAGCCAGAGTGCGCAATTGCACAAGTTGTAGTTGTTGAAGACTAGAAAGCAACTGAGCGTACGACATTGGAAGGGTGTCGAAACGCCGGTCCATCATCCTTTGCCTCTGTTGATAGGCGGGTCTGTTACCCGGTTGTTGCTGCTGTTGGTACTGAGCTGGTTGAAGTTGTGGTTGTTGTAGTGGTGCTACAGCTGGAATGGTCACAGCCGCAACATACGGTTGTTGATGATAATTCTGGAAACTGTTCCTTCTAACACCTCTGTTCTGATAGGAAGTCAAAGAATTCACTCCCCCCTCTCTCTGCTTATGCCCTCCAATGAACGACTTTTTTACCCCTGATGAAGATCCAACTCCATTTTGGATCTTGCAGGTCTTCAGGTAATTCTCCACCCTCTCTCCGGTAGAGACCATATCAGCAAAGTTGGAGGCATTGCACCCCACCAGACGCTCCAGATAAGGTCCAGGCAGCGTATTCATGAACATGTTGGCTGTCGCACCCCAAAATTTGACTTTGGCTTTGTTGACCACATCTTGATTAATCTCGTTGTCTCGTATTCATCTCAATTTCTTAAACTTCGCGTGACAACTGGTTTGATTAGGTTTTGTGTGTTTTCGTTGCTTACCGTGTTGTATTTCGTTGTTTTAGCAAAACCTGGCCGATATCGTTGCCTCGTATTTATCTCGCTTATCTCTTTTGTGCGTGGCATCGCTTCGATTAGGTTTTGTGCGTTTTTATCTATTTAATTGTTTGTTTGTCGGTATTTTGACTGTATTTCGAATATATTAGAGTTTTCGTATTGTCCGATTATTTGTGATTGTGTTTGTCAGCGTTTTCGTGATGTCGTGTTGATTTTATTATTGCCTAGGGTTGTTTATTTAATTACGTGTTGTGCCGTGTGATTTAATCGAGTCTGTTTGAGTCGTGTTGTTGATTTTACTGGTTTACCGGTTTACTGGTTTATTGGTTTTATCAATTTGTCTGTTTTGCTGTGCAAATTGTCATCGTTTTTATCGCGTTCGTGTCGCTCGATTTTATCGTATTTTAATCGTGTGTCGTTTAATATTATTTGTGCTTAATATTAATTGTGTTTAGTTGTTAATTAGTTTATTTGATTAGGATTAATATTATATTAGTTTATTATTATTATTATTATATAATATATAAATTATATTATTAATTTATGTTAGATATTTTTTTAGGTTTCTTATTGTTTAAGTAATCTAAATATATATTATTAATTTATGTTAGATATTTTTTTAGGTTTCTTATTGTTTAAGTAATCTAAATATATATTATTAATTTATGTTAGATATTTTTTAGGTTTCTTATTGTTTAAGTAATCTAAATATATATTATTAATTTATGTTAGATATTTTTTAGGTTTCTTATTGTTTAAGTAATCTAAATATATATTATTAATTTATGTTAGATATTTTTTAGGTTTCTTATTGTTTAAGTAATCTAAATATATATATATATATATAGATGTGGTTAGTAAGAAAAAAGGAGAAAAGTGGATCAGTAAGGAAAAAACGTGTGGTGAGAGAAACAGAGAATTGAAAAGAAATATTTTTCCAAAAGCATTACCGTATTTCACTTGTTCTCCATTTTCGGTAACCCAAAATCGTCCCGATTATTCACCGAAACACAAAACCGATTTCATATCTTTGAAGTTCGTTGAGTCCAGGTCACCAATATCCAAGGTTCATTTCATTCCGGCGTCGTTTCACCGATCAAAAGCGACGTTGAAGTCAGGTACTCACGAAGGCAGTCAGCACTGCGTCGGTGACGGTTTCCAGCTTTCGGTCGATCATTTGGACGATCAGAAGTTCATCCTCTTCACACAAGGTAATATTCTTCACTTATCTCTGAAATCGGCAAAGTTCCGGCTTGCCGACATGTGTTTTAATATATTATTTATCTAAATATATATATAATATATTATATATATATATATATATATATATATATATATATATATATATATATATATATATATATATATATATATATATATATATATATATATATATATATATATTATCTTTGTCTATTATATATTATTATATATATATATATATATATATATATATATATATATATATATATATATATATATATATATATATATATATATTATTTTTGTCTATTATATATTATTTGTCTAAATGTATATATATATATTTTTGTCTACTATATATTTATTGTCTAAAATATATATATAAATAATATATATATATATATATATATATATATATATATATATATATATATATATATATATATATATATATATATATATATATATATATATATATATATATATATATATATATATATATATATATATATATATATATATATATATATATATATATATATATATAAATATTGTTTATCTTTTATTATTATTTTGCATATATGTTTTATTTAAATGTTAGTTAAATTAATTATTTGTTTAAATGTTTATTTTAATTAAATGTTTATTTATATCAAATGTTTATATTGTTTTTTTATATTTGTTTATGTTGTTACTAACCGTTTCGTTTCAGTTTCAGCTCGATTAACTCCACTAACTATTCGTAATACTAACTATTCATAGCTAACTGTGTTGTAATAATTTACTTTCTCGCATTTTTTATGTTCTGTATTGTGTGTTTAATCGTATTGTTCACGTTTTATGTTAAAAAATCGAAAAATCCAAAAAAGAGAAACCCGATGCGATTCCAACGGTCGCCGTTTAAGAAAACCTTTTCACACACTCACAAGCTTACTCTTGGGCTTCCTTATAATGAGCCCATTTATGTATTGTTTCAGGGTTTAGGCTCATTCAAATCTTTTGCCAGCTTTGGCTTTTCAGTTTAAAAACATTTTCAAAAGGACGTGTCAGTCTCGAAGCCTCCCGCCTAGGTCGAGCAAGAGATGGCAAGACACGTCAATCTAAAATCAACAAAACAGACTTTCCCCTTTTCTTTTGGGAGAACTACGTGGATTCTGATTTCTCCATTGCGCCTTGGAGATACGTAGGCATGAAGTCTACGACTTTATCGAGTCCAAAAGCAATAAAATCAAGTTCTTTTCTCATCTCCCCAATCAAACGATCAAAGCGAAAAAAGCAAAGCATTCACATAAACATAAGCAAAAAGGTTCCTGTGGAGTACCACAGATGTAGAGGGTGCTAATACCTTCCCTTTGCATAACCAACCCCCGAACCCGTAACTCTAAAGGGATTTATCGTTATTTTTCCCTTCCTCTTTTTGGATAAAATAAAAGACGGTGGCAACTCTTGCATTTAAAATATTTTTCAAACGGGTTAGGTTCAATCAATACTTAATCTCGTGAAAAATCCCGCCGCGACAGAATGGCGACTCTGCTGGGGAGTTACATGATTAAACTTATTTGAGGGTTTAGCCTATCTTTGCTTGTTTATATGTTTGCTTTGTGAATATTTGCTAAATTGTATTGTTTGTAATGTTTGTTATTTTGGGTTTTGGGGGATACTTGTGATAAATCCTATACCCAGATTTGGGGCACATTTGAGATAGGATGGATGATAATTCAGGTTGACTTGATAGGAAACAATCCTTACCGAGTTGACTTGAGCCTTTGTCCGCTTGGTGGAGGCCTCTTTGAGGGTGATAGTGCTAAACAAGTCATTTGTGAGGCATTGTTGCTTTCGACGGGCCCGTGAAGCCAAGGACCTTAGTTTACCTTTACCCCATCTTGGCCTTACTTAGGATGTGATGCGGTGACCACTTCGGACCAAAAGTCTGGTTTGGTTGATACGCGATATCACACTCAAGCGAGATTCTTTTGAGAATAATATTGGAAAGCGAGCAGTTGCTTAACCCGGTATTATCCGAAGAAGGATCCATAACCTTGGGAACTTTTAGAACCCGTTTGGCAGGTGAACCTTAGAACTTATCTTGGGGCTTTATCCTAAACTCCATGCTGGTGATGAACTTTGAGCCTTGTATTGTTTGACCATGTTTGTGTTTGTTGCATTCATGCATGACATGCATTCATTCCCATCATTTCAACCTTTTTCCAAGGAACTTAAAGTGAGGATTGCAAATATTGCAGGAAACATGGATTTTGGACGGAGAAGTGTGAAAAAGTACAATCTCATCAATCCAAAGATAGATGAACTAAAGAAACTGGTTTCTTCGATCGCAAATCCTATTGGTTTCAGAGACAGATATGGGGCACTTATGTCTTTATTGACACTTAGGATGGAAGAAGGGTTATTGCAGACATTAGTACAGTTCTATGATCCAGTCTATCACTGTTTCACATTCCCAGACTATCAACTCATGCCTACATTGGAAGAGTATGCCCAGTTGCTTCACATCCCAGTTGCTGATACAGTACCTTTCTCTGGTTCAGAAAAGTTACCCGAGCACAGTTCTCTTGCAAAAGTGTTGTACATGAAGAAGTCAGAATTCAAGAATAACTTCACCACCAAAGGAGGACTTCCAGGTTTCACTGCCAAGTTCTTAATGGGGAAGGTTTCTTATTTTGCCAGTCAAGGTTGTGATATTATTGTGGAGCATCTGTTCGCCTTGTTGATCTACGGTTTGTTACTATTTCCTAATATTGAAGGTTTTGTGGATTCATATGCTATACGCATCTTCCTAAGTGGTAATCCTGTTCCAACTTTGCTCGGAGACACCTATCATTCCATCCATTACCGTACTTTGAAAGGAGGAGGAACCATAGTTTGCTGTATACCGTTACTCTACAAATGGTTTGTCTCTCATCTTCATAAGTCAGCTACTTTTTGGGATCGCAAGTCAGGACTTCAGTGGTCACAGAGGATTATGTCTCTTACCCAGCCAGATATTGCATGGTATAGTAGAGTTTTAGACGATGTGAAGATCATTGATAGTTGCGGGGAGTTCCCCAATGTGCCCCTCATGGGCACAAAGGGAATCATTTCTTATAATCCAGTACTTGCTAGGAGACAACTCGGTTACCCTATGAAGGACAAGCCTCCTAACATTCTTTTAGAAGGTATTTTCTTGAGGGATAACGAGGAGGACCCTACCATGAAAGAGAGAGTAGTAAGAGCTTGGCATCGTGTTTGTCGCAAAGGGAGACTTGAATTGGGTAAGAAAGATTGTACCTCCTATGAGCCGTACCTCTAGTGGATCAGAGCCAGAGCTATACAGTTGAAAATGCCATACCCACATCATGATCCTATCAAACCCGCTCAGTTGAAGACCCCCTACCTTCCGCTAGACGACAAAGAAGAACTCCAAGCCACCTTGGAGAGGGTCGAGAAAGAGAGAGATGCTTGGAAGGATAAGGCCCAGGTGCTCGAAATGGAAAATGAAGAACTTCAGAGACAGTTAAAGGAGCAGAGTGGAGAAGATCGTGCAGGTAAACGTCCAAGGGTGCAAGAGGATTTATTTTCCTCAGGCACAACAGATTACTCCCAGATTCCACAGTCCTCAGGTGCATGGAAAGGTCTTGTAGACAGTTTGGTGAAGGAGAAAGCTTTTATGCAGAAGGCCTATGAAGAAAGAATTGAGAGACTTGAAGGACAACTCCTACTTGTTTATGCTCGTCCTGATGACACATGTCCTTAAATGGTTTTCTTGGTTGTATTTTGGGTTGATAACTTTGTTTTGTTATCAAAAATGTTTGCAATTCTATCTTTTCCTTCACTTAGAGTTCCTTGGAAAATCATTCATTTTGCATATCCATGCATCACGTGCATACAGGTTGTCTGTCTTGGTCCAGTCTTCTAACATTTGCTTCCCGCCAAGATCCATTTCAAGCTGACGCATAATTACAACACAAGAGCCAACTACAAAAGAAGAATGGAGATAACAGATAACGAGAACCGAGAATTGAAAGCTCAGGTTGACCGCCTTTCTGCTATGGTCGAGACATTGATAGCAAACCAAGCAGCCCAAGCTGCTCAACTTCAAACAGCACAAGCTCAGGTTGCCGAAGCACAAGATGCACAGATCCAGGCGCAAGCACAGGCAGCAGAGATGCGCAACCAAATGTTAACCGCCCGTCTACAAGCAGAGGAAGCCCAGGCTAGGGCTCAAGTTCATAATTCAGGACAGACTTCGGCACAGAATCAACCTCAAATTCAGAATCAGACAACAGCAGCACCCGTCACTACAGTCATCGCTTCAGAAATCAACGTTGTCCCAGTCACTTCTGTTACCATCACAGCATCCCGTCCTTGGGAAATACCCAGGGATCTTAATCAAGATAGATATCAACAAGAGTTCGTTCCACCAAATGCTCCTGTCTTCACTAATGTGCCTCCCGTTGTTCACTATACTCCTCACCTAGGAGAACCTGTCTATCACGGCCCTACCCCAAGTGAGGATCCTGGTCTCAATGATAGAATGGATGAATTCCAGGATCAGTTTGCGGAATTACAAAAAGAGATAAAAGCTCTTCGAGGGAAAGACAGAATGGCGACTGGAGTAGTTATGAAGAACTGGACCGCAGTTGACATCCCACATTGTGTCCACATATCAAAGTAATTAAGCTTTTCAGTTTTCAAAAACCTTCCGCTTTAGCCCAAAGCGCGAAGCATTAATTTTGTAAAATGGGCACTTTTGTCAAAAACGTACTATCCATGAAAAAGATCTTTTGTGTTCCTATACACTTGTGTCCTTTTATCTTTTCAGCTTTTTCGGAAAATGGTAACACAAAAAAAACCTTAAAAAGAACACATTTTTGCATGGCATGGTCAGTCCTCTAAAAACAATTGTTTGTACAGGTTACTTAAACCCGTTGAACACAATGACATCATGCCCTCTCCCAACTTTGAACATTCTGTATTCGAAGCTGAAGAGGAAGAGTGGGATGAGATTCCAGAAGAGGTCGCCCGCCAGCTTGAAAATGAAGAAGACACTATTCAACCATACAAGGAGCCTTTGGAAACAGTCAACTTGGGTTCGGAAGAAAATGTGAAAGAAGTCAAAATTGGAGCATTGTTATCCCCACAGGTCAAGGAGCAATTGATCAGCCTGTTGAAAGAGTATGTAGATGTGTTTGCTTGGTCTTATCAAGATATGCCTGGTCTTGACACTGACATCGTAGAGCACAAGCTACCTTTGAAGCCAGAATGTCCACCGGTCAAACAGAAATTAAGAAGAACACATCCAGATATGGCCGTCAAGATTAAAGAAGAAGTTCTGAAGCAAATAGATGCTGGTTTTCTTGCCACTTCAGTGTATCCAGAGTGGATAGCAAATATTGTGTCAGTTCCTAAGAAGGACGGGAAGGTACGAATGTGTGTCGACTATCGTGACTTAAATAGAGCAAGCCCAAAGGATGATTTCCCCCTGCCTCACATTGACATGTTGGTAGACAATACAGCAAAGTTTGACATATTCTCCTTCATGGACGGATTCTCCGGGTATAACCAGATCAAAATGGCTCCCGAAGACATGGAAAAAACTACCTGCATAACACCATGGGGAACATTCTGTTATCAAGTAATGCCGTTTGGGTTGAAGAACGCATGTGCTACTTACCAGCGAGCCATGACAACGCTCTTTCACGACATGATGCACAAAGAGATTGAGGTTTATGTGGATGACATGATCGCGAAGTCTCGTTCAGAAGAAGGTCACTTAGTAGATCTATTGAAGCTGTTTCAACGATTGAGGAAGTTCCGTCTTCGCCTCAATCCGAACAAATGCACATTTGGCGTCAGGTCAGGTAAACTCTTGGGCTTCATTGTCGGCCAAAAAGGCATTGAAGTTGATCCAGATAAAGTAAAAGCTATCCAAGAGATGCCCGCACCAAAAACAGAAAGGCAAGTGAGAGGTTTTCTAGGACGATTGAATTACATATCCCGGTTTATTTCTCACATGACTGCCACTTGTGAACCTATCTTCAAATTGCTGAGAAAGAGTCAGAATTGTGTTTGGACAGAGGATTGTCAGAAAGCATTTGACAATATCAAAGAGTACCTCATGGAGCCTCCTATCTTGTTACCACCTGTTGCTGGAAGACCGTTGGTTATGTATTTGACAGTGCTTGAGAATTCTATGGGTTGTATTCTGGGTCAACAAGACGAAACTGGAAAGAAAGAGCATGCCATTTACTACTTAAGCAAGAAATTTACTGACTGTGAATCACGATACTCCTTACTCGAGAAGACATGTTGTGCATTGGCTTGGGCTGCTAAGAGATTGAGGCAGTATATGTTAAGTCACACCACTTGGTTAATATCCAAAATGGATCCAATCAAGTACATTTTTGAGAAGCCTGCACTCACTGGTAAGATTGCAAGATGGCAGATGCTGTTATCAGAATACGACATTGAGTATCATACCCAGAAAGCTATCAAGAGCAGTGTGTTGGCTGAGTACCTTGCTCACCAACCCGTTGAAGATCACGATGATAATGAGGATGAGTTTCCTGATGAAGATGTCATGTTCCTAAAATCCAGAGATTGTAAAGAGCCACTTCCTGAAGAAGGACCTGAACCAGATTCTCAATGGGGTTTAGTATTTGATGGAGCTTCCAACGTTTATGGACATGGAGTAGGTGCAGTCATTATCACTCCAGAAGGTTCTCATATTCCTTTCACGGCAAGAATTTGCTTTGAATGTACAAACAACATTGCTGAATATGAAGCCTGTATCATGGGTCTTGAAGAAGCCATTGACCTCCGCATCAAAAATCTTACTGTTTATGGTGACTCAGCGTTAGTTATCAATCAGATCAAAGGAGAATGGGAAACACGCCACCCTGGCTTGATCCCATACAAAGACTATGCAAGAAGATTGTTGACTTTCTTCACCAAGGTTGAATTGCATCACATTCCTCGGGATGAGAATCATATGGCGGATGCTCTAGCTACGTTGTCTTCAATGTATCAAGTGGGTTTTCCAAACGAAGTACCCAGAATTGTGATCAAGCGACTTGATAGACCAGCACATGTGTTTACAGCTGAGGCCAGTTTTGATGATAAACCATGGTACCACGATATCAAGCATTTCCTTCAGACTCAGGAGTATCCTCTTGGAGCAACAGAAAAAGATAAAAAGACTTTGAGAAGATTGTCAGGCAGTTTCTTCCTTAATCAGAATGTGCTCTATAAGAGGAATTATGACATGGTCTTACTCAGATGTGTTGACAAAAAGGAAGCAGAAATGTTGATGAAAGAAGTTCACGAAGGGTCCTTTGGTACTCATGCAAACGGCCACTCTATGTCAAGAAAGATGTTGAGAGCTGGTTACTACTGGTTGACCATGGAATCAGATTGCTACAAATTTGTAAAGAAGTGTCACAAATGTCAGATCTACGCTGATAAGGTTCATGTACCACCAACCTTTTTGAATGTGATTTCTGCTCCTTGGCCATTCTCAATGTGGGGCATTGACATGATCGGTATGATTGAACCCAAAGCTTCCAATGGACACCGTTTCATTCTCGTGGCAATTGATTACTTCACCAAATGGGTGGAAGCAGCTTCGTATGCAAAGGTGACAAAGCAAGTGGTGGTCAGATTCATCAAAAATAATCTCATTTGCCGATATGGCATTCCAAACAAGATCATCACTGACAATGGCTCCAATCTGAACAACAAAATGATGGATGAATTATGTGAAAGTTTCAGGATCGAGCATCACAACTCTTCTCCTTACCGTCCCAAGATGAATGGGGCAGTTGAAGCTGCAAATAAGAATATCAAGAAGATCATTCAAAAGATGGTTGTTACCTACAAAGATTGGCATGAAATGCTGCCTTTTGCACTACACGGATATAGAACATCAGTCCGTACTTCAACTGGGGCAACCCCATTTTCACTTGTATACGGTATGGAAGCTGTGTTACCAATAGAGGTTGAAATTCCATCAATGAGGATACTAATGGAAACTCAGTTGTCAGAGGCTGAATGGTGTCAAAGCAGATACGATCAGTTGAATTTGATTGAAGAAAAAAGAATGACTGCCTTGTGCCATGGACAGTTATATCAAAAGAGAATGAAGCAGGCATTTGATAGGAAGGTTAAGCCGAGAGAATTCAAAGAGGGTGACCTTGTGCTCAAGAAGATGATACTATTTCATAATGATTCTAGGGGCAAGTGGACTCCTAACTATGAAGGACCCTATGTTGTCAAGAAAGCCTTCTCAGGCGGTGCTTTAATTCTTACAAACATGGATGGTGAAGAGCTTCCACGTCCCGTGAATACAGATGCAGTCAAGAAATACTTCGCCTAAAAAATGAAAAGAACAGCTCGCTAAGTTGAAAACCCGAAAGGGCGGCTTAGGCAAAAATGAGCGTCTCGGTGGACTGAAAACCTGAAAGGGAGGTCCAAGCAGAAATTAGAGATATAAAAAAACAAAGAGAATATTATCCCGGTAGATTGAAAACCCGAAAGGGAAATCTAGGCAAAAGTTAGGGATTTCAGGCAAGTAACTGCATAACAGAGATAAGATCATTGAAGTATCAGAATATTTTCAACAGTTCTCCAACTTTCTCAAGGCTGCAATACAGGTCAAAAGTGGAAGAGAGAATGATGTCATTGTAGTTCAACGTACCCTTTTTCCACGAAATTACCATTTTCCAATTTGTAAAGATCTATGGAATCACACTGTTGGCTGATTGCCATCCTATCAAATCAATTTGAGCCTTTCTATATTTCTTGGCACTCTTAATTTTCATTTCAATTTACGAAAGTTCTTTTACTTTGACAGATATGTTTTGAAACAAAAGTTTTGAATTAAAAACAGTTTTTGAAAAATATAAAGATTATTTATTTTGATTTGTGGACATCAATAAAAGGATTGAGACATGTGGTCCCAGTAATTCTGAAATCATGTGATTCCAACTAGACATGTTCATATTACTATCCTTATATGTATATGATGAAAAAATCTCCACAGGTGTCTTGGCAGTAATATTTCTCCAGCAGAGGTTGTGATTCTGGATATCCCCAGCTATGCTTCCTAGTTTTCCTCAAGAGATCATGCAAGAAATATTTCAAGAAGTTTATTCCCTTCACTTGGGGCATGAAGACTCCCCAGTTAATTGATCATGAAGACTCCCCAGTTTAATTGATCATGAAGACTCCCCGGTTAATTGATCATGAAGACTTTGATCCAGGTTTTAAGTTACAGATTTGGCCTATGGGATTACTACAGGTATTTCCCCAGTAATTTATTAAGGCGGGATCAGCAATGTCCCCAGCAGAGGATGAGAAGGAAGATTTGATTTCCCTGAGCAGGAGTAATACAGAGGTCTCCATCCCTCAGCGAGTGAAGAAAGTTGATATTCAGAAACTACAGGGAATCTCCTGTTGTTCTCTGTCCATTCAATAGAAGGATATGTCTCCTCCTCAGTAATGTTTTGTAGTAAAAGAAGAGTGTGTTATGCATTTTAAGCAAATTCAAGAATTGCAGGATTTCTCCTAAATTCTCATTTATATTCAAAGGTCAGACATCACTGTTCCCCGACAGAGTCTCCTAAAGGAAAGATCTCGTAACCAGATATCAGACACCATAATCCCCTGCAGAGTCTTCAGATACAGAAAGTCTCCATGATAATTAAAGCAAAAAAATCAAGGATAGATTTCCCCTATATTCTTATTCCCTGGAAAGATACCACCTATCCCCAGCGGACTTTATCCCCAGCAGAGTCTTCCAGAAGAATAATCCCTTCTGCATTATCAGCAAATTCAAGAATTGCAGGACTTCTCTTACAATATCATCTTATTTCCAGAGGATAACACCTTGTATCCCCAGCGGAGTCCTCAGAAAGGTCCAATCCTCATATACCTCACAAATTCAAGAACCACAGGGAATCTCCTGCATTTTTGAAGTAGAAGGCATCTCCATTCTTCTACGGAATCCTCAGCAGAGACAAACTTTTAAAGAAACCTGGATATGGTGCTCTTGTACCAATTCCCCAGCAAGTCTTTGTACTACTCCCTAGCGAGTCTCAGTGCAAATCTCCAGCAAGTCCTTATGTAGCTGTTAACATTTTTGGTTATTCCTAGTTTTGTCTGTCCATCATGCATTCATTACTAAATATTCATGCATATCTATGACATATCATGCTTGCATTCATATGCACCTTGTTTCCTTGTTTATATTGTGGGTTGAGTCAATCTCTCCATATAGAGTATCCTCATAAGCAGCAAAATACCTTTTATTGGTCATGTTCCCCACAGAGATCTATGCCTCGTGGAAGATGGTTGTTTCAGTTGTAAATCCTGATGAGTTCATTCCTCTTCAGTTGAAGTCTTGTTTGACCGTTTCATTCTAGTTCTATCCTAGTTTGAACCTCGTGTCTCCAGATAAAGCTCAGAAATTGCCAGTAAAAGAAGGCAACAATATAGTCTTTGTGACTCTCATTCAGTAAAACAGACATGACAGATATTGTGTCCAAGTCCTTTATACCTTCATATTTGAGTTGGTACCCATTACAAACTTGAGTTACCTACATCCATGAGTGGTAACCTTTGTTATCCTTCGGATAAATTAATTACTATCTCCATCTATGAGTTGATAACATCCTCACAGAAAGTTCCATGGTTCTACCTGCAACTTTGAGCTGGTAGCGTGCTTTCGTCTTTGAGTTTAGCACAGTTTCCTTTTGATTCCACCTTCGTCTGTGAGTTGGTGAAGTACCTGCAACTTTGAGCTGGTAATATGCATTCATCTTTGAGTTAGCAAGATTTCTTTTGATTCCACCTTCGTCTTTAAGTTGGTGAAGTACCGTCATCTATGAGCTGGTAGTGTGCATTCATCTTTGAGCTTGCACAAGTTTCTTTTGATTCCATCTTCGTCTTTGAGTTGATGGAATGCCTTCATCTATGAGTTAGGTACACTTTATCCTGTTACCTTCATCTTTGAGCTGGTAACGTGCTTTCGTCTTTGAGTCAGCACAATTTTCTTATGTTTCCATCTCCGTCTTTGAGTTGATGGAGTACCTTCATCTATGATTTAGGTACATAGTGAGCCCTCATCTATGAGCTGGTAGTATGCATTCATCTTTGAGTTCGCACATTTTCCTGTGATTCCATCTTCGTCTTTGAGTTGATGGAGTACCTTCATCTATGAGTAGGGTATGTTTGATCCTTGTTGAACTGATAGTGTGCTTTCATCTTTGAGACTGCACAGATAACTTCTGATTCCATCTTCGTCTTTGAGTGGATGGAGTACCTTCATCTATGAGTTAGGTACATTTTGTCCTTCCACCGTCATCTTTGAGTCGGTAATGATAAACATCTCCAGAAGAATATGTTCTAAATTCTTTTAAACACCTTTGTCAATGAATCGGTGGTTGCCTTCAACTTTGAGTCGGCATTTCTCTGTCTACCTCATCAATGAGTTGGTAGTGCGCATTCAAATGTAAGTCTGCACAATGATCCTTAGATCTGATTCTTCATCTACACCATCATCAATGAGTTGGAATTTGATTTCCCTAGCAGTGTTATTATCAATCTTTTGAGGCTTGCCTTCAACTTTGAGTTGGCATGTCCTGTTTACCTCATCAATGAGTGGGTAGTGAGCTGTCAACCATGAGTTAACGCAGTTCGATTCTTATTATGCCCTTGTTATACCTTCATCCTTGAGTTGGTATTCATCTTTTCTGTTATCTCCATCTTTGAGTTGGTAATGTACTGTCACATCAGTACTCTTGTTATATTGATCTTTTCCCACTTTCATCTATGAGATAGTGGTGTATCGTCAACATTGAGTCGATATCTCTTTTCCTCCTATTTTCCATCTATGAATAGGTAGTGAACCTTCCCCAGCTGAGTATTCTCAGTGTTTACCTTCATGCATTGAGTCGGTGTATGTCCTTCCCCAGTAGAGTTTGCACTCCTGTGTCTCTGTGTCTGTCTGTCTTTTGCATCATGCATACATGCATTTGCGGTCAAATTTTGTGGCGTTTGTCATATTTAATTACCTTACGACATTCGATAGCCTCCGGCTATCTGGCCTAAGTTAATTAAATAGGGGCATCTGTCGCACCCCAAAATTTGACTTTGGCTTTGTTGACCACATCTTGATTAATCTCGTTGTCTCGTATTCATCTCAATTTCTTAAACTTCGCGTGACAACTGGTTTGATTAGGTTTTGTGTGTTTTCGTTGCTTACCGTGTTGTATTTCGTTGTTTTAGCAAAACCTGGCCGATATCGTTGCCTCGTATTTATCTCGCTTATCTCTTTTGTGCGTGGCATCGCTTCGATTAGGTTTTGTGCGTTTTTATCTATTTAATTGTTTGTTTGTCGGTATTTTGACTGTATTTCGAATATATTAGAGTTTTCATATTGTCCGATTATTTGTGATTGTGTTTGTAAGCGTTTTCGTGATGTCGTGTTGATTTTATTATTGCCTAGGGTTGTTTATTTAATTACGTGTTGTGCCGTGTGATTTAATCGAGTCTGTTTGAGTCGTGTTGTTGATTTTACTGGTTTACCGGTTTACTGGTTTATTGGTTTTATCAATTTGTCTGTTTTGCTGTGCAAATTGTCATCGTTTTTATCGCGTTCGTGTCGCTCGATTTTATCGTATTTTAATCGTGTGCCGTTTAATATTATTTGTGCTTAATATTAATTGTGTTTAGTTGTTAATTAGTTTATTTAATTAGGATTAATATTATATTAGTTTATTATTATTATTATTATATAATATATAAATTATATTATTAATTTATGTTAGATATTTTTTTAGGTTTCTTATTGTTTAAGTAATCTAAATATATATTATTAATTTATGTTAGATATTTTTTTAGGTTTCTTATTGTTTAAGTAATCTAAATATATATTATTAATTTATGTTAGATATTTTTTAGGTTTCTTATTGTTTAAGTAATCTAAATATATATTATTAATTTATGTTAGATATTTTTTAGGTTTCTTATTGTTTAAGTAATCTAAATATATATTATTAATTTATGTTAGATATTTTTTAGGTTTTTTATTGTTTAAGTAATCTAAATATATATATATAGATGTGGTTAGTAAGAAAAAAGGAGAAAAGTGGATCAGTAAGGAAAAAACGTGTGGTGAGAGAAACAGAGAATTGAAAAGAAATATTTTTCCAAAAGTATTACCGTATTTCACTTGTTCTCCATTTTCGGTAACCCAAAATCGTCCCGATTATTCACCGAAACACAAAACCGATTTCATATCTTTGAAGTTCGTTGAGTCCAGGTCACCAATATCCAAGGTTCATTTCATTCCGGCGTCGTTTCGCCGATCAAAAGCGACGTTGAAGTCAGGTACTCACGAAGGCAGCCAGCACTGCGTCGGTGACGGTTTCCAGCTTTCGGTCGATCATTTGGACGATCAGAAGTTCATCCTCTTCACACAAGGTAATATTCTTCACTTATCTCTGAAATCGGCAAAGTTCCGGCTTGCCGACATGTATTTTAATATATTATTTATCTAAATATATATATATATATATATATATATATATATATATATATATATATATATATATATATATATATATTATTTTTTTGTCTATTATATATCTAAATAAATATATATATATATATATATATATATATATATATATATATATATATATATATATATATATATATATATATATATATTATTTTTGTCTATTATATATTATTTGTCTAAATGTACATATATATATTATTTTTGTCTACTATATATTTATTGTCTAAAATATAAATATATATATATATATATATATATATATATATATATATATATATATATATATATATATATATATATATATATATATATATTACTTTTGTTTACTAAATATTGTTTATCTTTTATTATTATTTTGCATATATGTTTTATTTAAATGTTAGTTAAATTAATTATTTGTTTAAATGTTTATTTTAATTAAATGTTTATTTATATCAAATGTTTATTTTGTCTAAAGTAAATGTTTATATTGTTTTTTTATATTTGTTTATGTTGTTACTAACCGTTTCGTTTCAGTTTCAGCTCGATTAACTCCACTAACTATTCGTAATACTAACTATTCATAGCTAACTGTGTTGTAATAATTTACTTTCTCGCATTTTTTATGTTCTGTATTGTGTGTTTAATCGTATTGTTCACGTTTTATGTTAAAAAATAGAAAAATCCAAAAAAGAGAAACCCGATGCGATTCCAACGGTCGCCGTTTAAGAAACCCTTTTCACACACTCACAAGCTTACTCTTGGGCTTCCTTATAATGAGCCCATTTATGTATTGTTTCAGGGTTTAGGCTCATTCAAATCTTTTGCCAGCTTTGGCTTTTCAGTTTAAAAACATTTTCAAAAGGACGTGTCAGTCTCGAAGCCTCCCGCCTAGGTCAAGCAAGAGATGGCAAGACACGCCAATCTAAAATCAACAAAACAGACTTTCCCCTTTTCTTTTGGGAGAACTACGTGGATTTTGATTTCTCCATTGCGCCTTGGAGATACGTAGGCATGAAGTCTACGACTTTATCGAGTCCAAAAGCAATAAAATCAAGTTCTTTTCTCATCTCCCCAATCAAAGGATCAAAGCGAAAAAAGCAAAGCATTCACATAAACATAAGCAAAAAGGTTCCTGTGGAGTACCACAGATGTAGAGGGTGCTAATACCTTCCCTTTGCATAACCAACCCCCGAACCCGTAACTCTAAAGGGATTTATCGTTATTTTTCCCTTCCTCTTTTTGGATAAAATAAAAGACGGTGGCGACTCTTGCATTTAAAATATTTTTCAAACGGGTTAAGTTCAATCAATACTTAATCTCGTGAAAAATCTCGCCGCGACATTGGCAATTTCCTTTTCCAACATAGGAGGCTGAACACGGGAAGCTATCTCCCTCCAGCGTTGAGCGTATTCCCTGAAGCACTCATTGCTTTTAAGAGACAGATTCTGAAGTTGAGTTCTGTCCGGAGCCATGTCTGCATTATACTGATACTGCTTTACGAAAGCCTCCGCCAAATCCCTCCAGCAGCGGATATGGGCTCTGTCCAGCCTCATATACCATTCCAAGGATGCCCCAGCTAGGCTATCCTGGAAGAAGTACATAAGTAGCTTCTCGTCATCAGAGTATGCAACCATTTTACGGAAATAGGCTTGCACGTGAGTTTTGGGGCGAGAGCTGCCATTGTATTTGTCAAAGACCGGGACTTTGAATTTCGGTGGCACTCTCACACCTGGGACCAGCCCCAAGTCAGCAACATCTACACCCAGAGGATTCTGTCCTTCCACAGCTTTCAGCCTCTCCTCTAATCTTCTAAACATGGGGTCCATGCCATGGCCCATGCCAAAGTCTTCCTGAAGTAGGGGGAATTGATCGGCCTGATCCTCATGGACGAGCTGTTGATCAAGGTTGAAATATGGGATCGGGATAGGCCCCGGTCCATTGGGACCATTAGCCTCTCCAGCTGGAGGATCATCGAATGTCTCTGGTTGAGTAGCGACGGGATTCCTCTGCATCATTTGTCTGAGCTCTTGTTGTCCCTGAGCCACCCCTTGAACCACATCCATGAATTAGGTCATGCGGATCCTCATCTCAGCGAGCTCTGCTTGTACACCTTCCATTGCTCTATGTTGATTCCTTCGGGTACCGTATCGGTGAATGCCTGAGTCAGCTATCCTGCTGATGAAACACCAAACAATTGAGAACACTGCGGCAGTACCTGTTATGCAAGACATGCTATGGATATGCAAATGCAATGACATGTTTATCAAATCCAAAAGGTATTCTACCCCCTTGATTCCAGTCTCTCATCAGATAAAATATCCCTTTTAAAAAGTACCAGAAAAACCCCGACTAGAATCAAGAAGAAGATATAAACCCCACAGAAATGGATAAACATGTGTGAATGATTATGAATGCAAAATGATGTGATGCAAAATGATGTGAATGCAGTGCAGTGGCATGGGAGTCAGGATCGCTGTATCTGCTTGAACATCTGTCAGGTTGCACTGTCTGAAGAGAAAACCCACTGAAGAATATAATACAAGATCAAAGCTTTGCTCCAGAAAACCGAGTTGGTTGGAGGTTAAGGTTTGCTGAATTTAGCCCGCCCCTCACTGGTAGGTTCTAAGAACAGAAGTTCGCCAGCTTCAGCCCTTCAATCGCGAATAATACGTTTACCACTGAATGTTTGGTATTATTACGGGACAAAAGACCTCCATTGACTCCCCTCAACAGGACATCCTAATAGCAAGTTCCCAGTCTCGGGATCCTCGGATTGAGCAGCGAGAATGCGCCCACCAGAGCTAACATAATCACGTCTTGGAGGAGAGGCCTCGACTGAGTTCTCGGGAAATGGTCACCAGAGTCGACGATTTCTAGAGGAACATCCTGCCGTTACGGAACACCCGTAAGACATAATATATCCAAAAGAAACCTCGTCTGGGTGTGGTTCTTCACGAACAACTTAACGTAGCAACACGCCATGCAAGCCTCATGATTATCCACTCTAAAACCTGTATGTACACTCAAGCCTGGGTAATGGGCTTATCTCTCATAGAACACCCCATCCCAACAAACAAACAAACAGATCCAACAGATACAACAGATGCATGCAAGCAGGTAAGCAAATAAATGTACAAAAGCATGAACACCCAATAAACAAGAAATCACACAAGCTAGGAGGGACTCGCTTAGGGAAGATGGACCAGCAAGAGGTCAACTTCTTAGTGTCCCCAGCAGAGTCGCCAGCTGTCGCAACCTGAAAAATACAGTGTGCGAAAAAACAACCGGCGAAAGAAAATGACAAAAGAGTCGCCACCGTGCGTTATTTATCCCAAAGGAGGGAAAGGAAACGCTCAAAGTAAACCTGAAAAAGGAAAGAACAAGACGGGGTCTCGCAACCAAATCTTGGGTTCGGGAGTCGGTTATGCGAAGGGAAGGTATTAGCACCCCTACGCATCCGTAGTACTCTACGGGATCCACTTTTGTAGTTCTTGTCTAAAGGGTGTGAGTTTATCTTGTGCTGTTTACCAAAAAAAAAGGGTTAAATGAAAATGACTCGCGCGGATGTCGCATCCACTGCATACGTATCTCATCTGAATATGAGAATCAGAGTCTTCGTAGCTCGGCTGACCTATGGGTTGGGGGGATGTGTGCTCGCTAAGACATCGCGTCTTATGCCTACGTATCTCATCTGGAATGAGAATCAGAGCAAGTCGTAGTTCGGCTAACTACGGGGTTATGGAGTGGGTTTTGGACGAACGACGTTACTACGCAATCTACCAGATGCTCGACCTTTGGAGACTTACTCACCTGTAGTAGAAAGAGTAAACGTGTGTTTAGGAGAAGAAAAATCAATGAAGGGTTAGGGTTTGGTGAACTCATGCAGGAAGGCAGTCCTTGACGAAGGAACCTGTAAAAAAAACACACAAAAAAACATTGCCTCCTATCGAGGTCTTCCAGCTAGGAAAGCAGTAAAATGCGGGAAAAATGTAAAAGTACCACGCGGATAAAGATCCGAAGTAACAGCAGTTAGAGGAATGGGAAACCCAGGGATCCTTCCAAGCTAAACACCATCAAAGAAAGTGAGTCAGTACATGTAATCAGAATGAAACCTCCAGGGGGTATCCCACAAATAAAGTGGAAAACCACGCAAGTTATCCCTGCAAAAGTCATGTGAGCCCTCACAAAAACTCAACAAACAGGTTAGAGAAAAAAAAAAGGGTAATCAAGGGTTGCCCCCAAATCAAAATGTAACCACACGAATCATGCCATTAAAATTCACAAAAAAGACATGCATCAAAAGGGTATCAAATTCACCCATAATACCTCATACATTTAGAGTATTCAAATTAAAGGCATAAAGATGATGGATATAGGGCAAACCTAATTGGAGAGCTTGATTGAAATTGAGTTGCACCCGTGAGGTTTACAAAACAATCTTTAGGGTTTATGTGAGGCAGAGGTGATTCTGTGCAGTTGAGTTCCCTTCAGGGTTTGGAGGCTGCTCTGAACTCTGTTAGCTCTTCTCTCACTATATTTTTCCTCAGGGTAATAGGAATAGCATGAATGTTTGTTTCACTGAAACTCTAGTATTTATAGCCTAATATTGGTAGCTTAGTGGGCTTTTGAGAGAGGTCCAAGTCTGAGATTTTTTCTTTTATTTATTTATTATTATTTTTATTTATTTATTTATTTATTTATTTATTTATTTATTTATTTATTTATTTATTTAAATAAATAAAGTTTCTTGGATCTAATTCTGATTGACATGATGAAATGCAATGTATCTAATGTTAAATGACCTAAAAATGAATGCATGCATGAGGTGTAAAGCGTATGCTTCCAGGAAAAATGAAGGGTAAATTTTGGGGTATTACATAATGCTTTAATATTATCCCACTTTACAATAAAGCTCAACTACATATACTTTAAGAATAATGTTCTTATGTTTAATGAGGTCTCATGATTAAGTCACACTTGATACATTAAACAGACTAGCTATTCTAGGGACTTTATTAAACAAACATGATAAAGAAAAAGCCTTTTATTATTAATAAATAATTCGATACAAGTACCAAAAGTGTTGTCCTTTAGGGCTTACACCAATAATCTCTCACTAGCTCTAGAGCAAATCAGGCATACCCCTAATACCCATAGATCTAGTATGACCATCATGCTTCTGTTGCGCAAGAGGCTTTGTCAGTGGGTCAACAATATTGTCAAGTGTAGGTACTCTGCATATTTTCATATCTCCTCTCTCTATTATCTCTTGAATGAGGTGATAACGCCTAAGTATGTGTTTGGATTGTTGGTGAGGTCTAGGCTCCTTAGCTTGTGCGATAGCACCATTGTTATCATAATAGAGATCAATGGAAACCAAAATCCTAGGAGCTATGCCAAGTTCACTAATGAACTTTTTGATCCAAACAGCTTCCTTTGTTGCACTTGAGGTAGCAATATACTCGACCTTGGTTGTAGAATCAGAAACTATATCTTGCTTTGAACTTTTCCAACTCACAGCGCCACCGTCTAAGCAGAATACATAACCAGATTGCGATCTAAAGTCCTCCTTATCTGTCTGGAAGCTAGCATCGGTGTATCCAATTACAGCAAGCTCTTCCTGACCTTTATATATCAAGAATGATTCCTTAGTCCTTCTCAAATACTTAAGGATATTCTTGACAGCTACCCAATGAGCATCATCGGGATCAGATTGGTACTTACTCGTTGCTCTTAAAGCATACGAGACATCTGGTCGAGTACATAACATGGCATACATGATAGATCCTATTGCAGATCCATACGGAATCTTATTCATGTGATCCTTTTCTTCCTTAGTTAAAGGGGATTGTGTTTTTTATAGACACACGCCATGTTGCATAGGTATGAATCCTTTCTTGGAATCATGCATACTAAATCGTCTTATCACTTTGTCTATGTATGTACTCTGACTTAGGCCAAGCAGTTTTTGTGATTTATCTCTATAGATCTTGATTCCTAATACATAGGTTGCTTCACCTAGGTCCTTCATAAGAAAGCATTTCCCCAACCAAGTCTTTACTGATTACAGGGTAGGGACATCTTTTCCAATGAGTAATATTTCATCTATATATAATACCAGGAAGACGATCATGCTCCCACTAACCTTCTTGTAGACACAAGGCTTATCTTCATTCTTGATGAATCCATATTATTTTATTGTTTCATCAAAATGAAGATTCCAGCTTCTGGAAGCTTGCTTCAACCCATAGATTGATCTCTGTAACTTTCATATCTTTTAGGATTCTTTTGGCATGTCAAATCCTTCAGGTTGTGTCATGTACACATCCTCAATAAGATCCTCATTAAGGAAAGAAGTTTTGACATCCATCTGCCATATTTCATAATCATGAGATACAGCGATAGCAAGTAAAATCCGAACAGATTTAAGCATTGAAACTGGTGAAAATGTTTCATCATAGTCAACCCCATGAATTTGTTTATATCCTTTTGCAACCAATATTGCCTTATAGGTATGTACCTTACCATCCATGTCAGTCTTCTTTTTGAAGACCCACTTGCATCCTATAGGGTTAACTCCTACAAGAGGCTCTACCAAGGTTCGAACCTGGTTTGTATACATGGAATCCATTTCAGATTTCATGGCTTCTAGCCACTTCTCAGACTCATGACTAGTTATGGCCTCTTGGTAGATCATAGACTCATCTTGATCCATGAGTAATACATCACCTTGATCAGTTATGAGATATCCATATCTCTCAGGTAGGTGACGTGTCCTGCTTGACCTACGCTGGTGTTGTTCTAATCGAGCAGGTTGCTCTTCCACAACTACTTGTGTTTTCTGCTCTAATTCCTCCATAGGTGTATCAATTCTTTATGATTCTTGAATTTCTTCAAGCTCTACTTTCCTCCCACTGATTCCTCTGGAAATAAAATCTGTTTCTAGGAAAACTCCAGTTCAAGCGACAAACACTTTGCCCTCAGAAGGATTGTAGAAGTAATACCCTCTTGTTTCTTTAGGATACGCCCACAAATAAGCATTTGTCAGATTTGGGCTCAAGCTTAGTTGAAATTTTTCGTTTCACATAAACTTTGCAACCCCAAATATTCATGTAAGACATATGTGGTTTCTTACCACTGTATATCTCATATGGTGTCTTCTCAACCTTTTTGGATGGAACACGGTTAAGTGTGTAAGCTGTTCTCAATAGTGCATGTCCCCAAAAGGAGTTTGGAAGATCGGCGTGACTCATCATGGATCGTACCATGTCTAATAAGGTGCAATTTCTTCTCTCATATACACCATTCCATTGGGTTGTTCCAGGAGGAGTAAGTTGGGATAGAATCCTACACTCTTTCAAATGGTCATCAAACTATAGGTTTAAATATTCACCACCTCGATCTGATTGAAGAGTTTTAATATTCTTACGTAGTTAGTTTTGTACTTCATTCTTGAATTCCTTGAACTTTTCAAAGGACTCTGATTTGTGTTTCATTAAATACACATAACCATATCTACTGAAATCATCAGTAAATATGATGAAGTACTAAAAACCTCTTATGGCTGGTATGTTCAGTGGTCCACATTCATCAATATGTATAAGGGCCAAAAGACCATTAGCTCTTTCACCTTTTCTTGTGAATGGAGACTTTGTCATCTTTCCAATTAAACAATATTTGCATGTCTCATATGAGTCATAATCAAAAGAGTCAAAGAGTCCATCTTTATGGAGTTTGGAAATGTGTTTCTCATTTATGTGGCCTAATCGACAATGCCAAAGGTAAGTTGGATTTAACTCATTAGGTTTCATCCTTTTAGTATTAATGTTATAAATAGGCATTTCAAGATCAAGGACATATAGTTTATTGTTCATTTGTGCAGTAGCATAGAACATATCATTCAAATAAATGGAGTAACAATTGTTCTTTATTATGAATGAAAAAACAAACTTGTCCAAACAAGAATCGAAAATAATATTCCTGTTAATTGCAGGTACATAATAACAGTTCTCTAACTGTATTATTAAACCACTAGGTAAATTCAATACATAAGTTCCTACGGCTAAAGCAGCAACCTTTGCTCCATTGCCAACTCGTAGGTCAACTTCACCTTTTGCCAAATCTCTACTCCTTTTTAGCCCCTGCACATTGGTACAAATGTGAGAACCATATCCAGTATCTAATACTCATGCTGCAAAAGTAGATACATTAATTTCAATAAGAAAAATACCTGAAGTTGAAGTCTTTGCTCCATTCTTCTTATCTTCTAGGTACTTTGGGCAGTTTCTCTTCCAGTGTCTGGTCTTACCGCAATGGAAGCAAGTGTCATCCTTTGTTATGCCTCCAATAAGCTTCAAAGCATGAGCAATGGGTTTGGGTTTGACAACTTCCTTGCCTTTCCCTTTACCACCATGCTTGGTGGGCCTTTTGTTTTGTTTCTTTCCGTTTCCGATAATCAGAAAGGACTTCCCTTTTGACTTCAGATTCTGCTCAACATTTCTTAACATGCCTAGCAGTTCAGGAAGAGTTTTGTCCATGTCATTCATGTTGAAATTAAGGACAAATTGACTGAAGCTCTCTAGTAACGATTGCAAGATCAAATCAGTCGCAAGTTCCTTTCTGAGAGGAAAACCCAACCTCTCAAGGTTCTCCACATACTCAATCATCTTGAGCACATGGGGACCTACAGGGGCTCCCTCATCTAACTTTCCTTGAAAAGGGGCTTTTGAAACTTCAAACCTTCCGTGCATTGCCTGCTCTTGATATAACATCTTCAAGTGTCTGATCATATTGAACGCTGCCATGTTCTCATGTTGCTTTTGCAACTCTGAGTTCATGGTAGCTAGCATGAGGCAAGCAACTTCATTGGCATCATCGACATGCTTCTTATAAGCATCTTTTTCTGTCTTAGGTGCAAAACTAGGAGGTTCCTCTAAGACATACAACTTTTTATCATGCTTGAGGACAATCCTCAGATATCGATGTCAATCCATAAAATTTGTCGGAGAGAATTTTTCCTTATCAAGGATTGATCATAAAATATTGTTAGAGGTGTTTGTTGTCATGGTAATCTATATGAAAAATATGAAAATATAAGTATCATTAAAATAACATATTCAATTAAGCCTTTAATTAAATATGCTCCCACTATTTTACTCAAAACAAATGATCCTCACCATTTGATTCGGAAAATCCCGTTGGAAGATTTTCTAGTAGGTCGAGATCTACGTTTCACTTTGTTTTAAGTCCGCGTAGGCGGATTACACAAAACTAGGTTATTTAGGTAAGAACTCCTTCCAATTGTATCTAATACAACTCTAGAATATTTTAGTTGGGTGAATAACTCCTTATTCTAATCCATTATATGGATCACTTCCAACTCTTGCTTCTAAACATATATAATCTTATTATAATTTGTTTAGTTAAGTTTGACCCATTGTTTTAGCAATTGGATATTACAATTATCCTATCACACCTTACTAATATAGAACATTCATCTCGCATAGGCGAAACCTACATTATTCGATACTAGTCTTGATGGGTGTTAAAACTTGGAAAGCATAAACTTAATATTTAATTTAAGGCAATTTGCAATTATTTTGATCTCACCGGCTTATTTATCATATAAATCGTCTCTCACATGTATCAATATACATTCACATGCATTAGCATACATACAAAATGAAACAGTTATGACCCCTAACACAATTGTTCTCCCAAGCCAATGAGAGAACCTAACCTAACCTAATAACGATCTAAGCTTCTCCAAGCAAGATCTTCAAGGTTGTCCTCCTTTGATATTGTATTCTTCTCTTTCTTCATAACATTACATTATATAAAAGAAACTCGTTTTACATACGAGGGAGTGAGATGAGAAAAGAAGTTACATTAAGAGATTAAAAGAGAGGCACGACACGCAGGCCGTATTTTAAAATCCCAAAAACAAAATAAAGAAAAACTAAGGTCATAACTGATCACCACAAGACAATAATAATAAACACATTATTATTATTAATTTAAATTATGTTAATTGAACAAACCAAATTAAATTTTGATAATTGATCACACTATGTAGAGTTAGTCGGGATTGTTAGGGGCAGCTCCCGACGCAAAATTTTAATGAACAATTCATTTGAAACCGGCGTCGTTTTTCGCATCAACACTTGATACTTTAAAGCACAACTCTTGTGCAATCACAATCCTAATCGCATAACTCTTTGACAACAAACCCCTTGTACTGTCATGAACCCTAATGAAACAATTTCATACCGTTAAACACACCTCAATTGATTATTTAGTATGATTGATCAACATGTCATTTCTTCACCATACTAATGTTGGATTCCGAAGCAAATGACCATTGATCACTCAAAGCAATAACAATCATTAAGTGTTTGAATGAACGAAATAGAAACAGTATATCATATATACCATATTTTGCATCAGAATTACTTATATTATATATATATATATATATATATATATATATATATATATATATCTCATTTGTGTAACCTATGGACGATCGATGTATCGCTGCTTCATCATACTAACGTCGGATTACGAAGCATAGTCAATATTAATCATCCAAATGGTACACACATGATGCCGAATTTAATTACTCATTTATTATTTAATTAATTATGTATTTTAATTATATTAATTCAGAAAATACAAAAAATAAACAGCTATCAGATGCATGGTTTCGTAAGTGGCTCTGATACCACTGAAGGAAAATTGTGATCCAAAACGCAGCGGAAATTAAAAAAATTTCTTTAGTGATCCTTACGAATGGGCATGATCAGTGATAAAAACCGTTACCTCTTGTGGAGATTGAAACCTTATATGCAAATCTAAGGAGTGATCACGAGTGTTGAATGGTGATAACGCCTCTACTCAGTCCATACGAACGGATTCCTTTAGTCTCAGTGCTAGCTGCTACGAATGAAGGCTTTGAGTGAGAGAGAGACAGAAACACAATTTTATCAAGTGAAATGCTTCTGCACAAGGGTTCTATTTATGTAACCACTTGTGTGGGTTGCAAGTTAAAAATCCCACTTAAGGGTATGTGGCCATATCTTATGGTATATCGAAAATTAGTTAAGCGTGTGGTACCTTACCATATTTCGTATTCTACTTAAGTGCACCTTACCTTACGATGTTCTACAATTCACTTAAGTGCGTCGTACCTTACGGTGTTCCTTATTTACTCTATCTCTCATCAATCTGTCTTTTGTGTGTGACCCTGTAGGTTTTCGTGACATTGGCAATTATATTAAATCATGTATTTAATATAATAAATAGTGAGCGGTATCTAGCAACACATCACTGATATCCAAGACATGAAAATATCATGTGATCTGACAAATCCCTTTTTGTGATAATACTTGTGTGTATAATTACCCTTTTTGCCCTTATGTCTATATTGAACACAAAGCATAAACTGTGTCATCCTTGTCCAGTTCAATATTGGGCCCTTAGACATTTATCCTATTACGCAGGATGGGCAAATTCCATTGGTCACTCATGTCCCTCAGCATACTTCGTGGAGTACCCAACTGTCTTTATGGTCATCCAGTTACGGACAATGTTTGATCATCAATAAAGCACTCGATTCTACATCTAGGGTCCATAGTGGTTTCAGGTCGAAGGGTGGTATGCACCAATATCACCATGAGAATAACTTATGACATTTTGCATAACATTTTATGTAGTATTCTTATAGCGGGTCAATCCAGTATAAATATTACTCTTAATATTCATACCTATGTTTAACACTTGATAACTTTTTATCCATGATCCATGATATGCGATCATCAGTCTATATACATAATAGTATTAATTCTTTAATGTTATCCCATTTCACAACAAAGCTCAACTATAGATACTTTAAGAATAATGCCCTTATGTTTAATGGGATCTCATAATTAAGTCACACTTAATACATTAAAAGGACTAACTATTTTATGGACTTTATTAAACAAACATAATAAAGAAAAATCCTTTTATTATTAATAAATAATTCGATACAAGTACCAAAAGTATTGGTCTCTATGGCTTACACCAACAAAAAGAGCTATAAGGTTTTTTGTATGTCTAGAAATCCACATAGACCAAATAACATTTACATGAGGTGATCATTGCACTAAATTTCGTATCTTATTTTTAATTAGAGCACTATATTCACCATCCATGACCATTTTCCAATTTGAATCTTTAAGTGCAGACATAGATTTCTAGATATAAAAAATTTGGGAGCATGGGTGTGTAGGACATAATATTTTTGTCTGATTTTAAAAATATCATGTTGACTCTTAGTAATCGATTTGGTGTCTATTGGTAAAGAGAGTTGGAAAATGGGAGGAAAAGAATGTTGGCTTGTTTGGTCAGGGTGTAATTGTGTAGTGGGAGGTAGGGAAATATTTGTGATGGACCTCTTTGTAGGATGTGAGGATGTGGGTGTCCAGGCACTAGGATTTTGAGTGGGTAGGATGTTTTTTAGGTTCGAACATGGTGGGGGCCATTTTATATGATAGACTAATGGACTTAGATGTGGGTTGGTTTGAGTGTGAGTCATTATGTGGTTTATGATGTGAGTGGATAAATCATTATTTAGGAAAGTGTGTGTAGAAGGTTGGGTTGTTTATTGTTGCATATGGGAATGGGGTTTCCTTAGATCATTACTTAATGATATGCGAAATACGCTTCTATAATCATGTGTAATGTAAATTTCAAACTAATATGTTAAGTTTATGGTAAATCTCTTTAGATCACTACTTAATGATCTTAATGATATGGTTAACCCTCTCCAAAGTAGCTTTATGTTAGAAAAAGGAACAATGAATAATCAGATCATTTTTCAAGAGTTTGTTTACCACATGCGAAAATCTAAGAAGAAAAATGGCAAAGTTATTTATATGTTAGATCTAGAGAACTTATGATTAAATAGATTGGGTTTATCTCAAAAAATAATTATGTTCTACCTTGACTTCCCCCATAGTCATTTCATTAATCCTGAGTAGTATCTCTAATACTTATAGGTACCTTTATTATGAAATGGGATAAGACATAACACATTAATTATCTATATGATCTTTGACAATAGGATCCACTGTCGCCTTTTTTTTTCTTTGTATGGAGAAACTTGAGAACATGGTTTATGGGTTTTTCCAAGTTGGTGATTGGAAACCCCTACAACTTACACTAGATGGGCCAAAAATATCACACATTATCTTTGCATATGATGCACTTTTGTTTGTTAAAGTAAAATCATCCCAAGCCTCATGTCTAGTTTTCAAGAAGTTGTTAACCTTGGAAATTATTTGGGAGTTCCAACTTTAGGAAGAGCTCTGAGGAAAAAAGATTTGCACTATTCGGTGGAGAAAGTCAAGCAACAACCTGCGGGGTGGAAACCTTGGCAACTTTTGTTGGCATGGTGTATAACTCTAGAAAAATATGAGATACAAGCAATACCAGTATATCTCATGATGTTAATGCCAATTCCTAAGAGTTGTTTGAAGGAGATCGAGAAAATTCAAAGTGGTTTTATTTGGAGAGACAATAGTGAAGATAAGAAGGTGCATCTAATGGACTGGGAAACTATAACCTTGCCAACGAGATATGGAGGTCTAGGGTTAAGGAAATTAAACATCATGGATGATGCTTGTATAATGAATTTAGGATGGGCTTTACGTATGGGGATGGTATTTTATAGGCTCAAGTGTTGATGGGGAAGTATGGTAGAGAAAAAAGCATGCAAGAAGAATTAGTAGCAGGTACAACAAATTCAATTATGTGGAAAAAAGCATTGTGAAACTGTGGCCAAATATTCATAAACATCATAACTAGATTATTGGAGATGGTACACGGATAAACTTTTGGAATGATAATAAATGTCTATGTGGGATATGTTGAAAGTGTATCAAGTGTAAGTAGTGTGGGTAATAGTCCCACATTGGTTAGGAATATGGAGACTTGGGCATTTATAAGTGAGAGAATCGACCCACCTATCACCTTAAGGTTTTGGGTGAATATGTGGTATGTCTTTCACAAAGGTGTTTCTCCAAAAAGAAGAAGTCTCACAATGTTCAATACTCCTTAGTGAAAAACTCCCCCAACAAATGGTATCAGAGCCTAGTTCGAGAAAGGGAGTGGCTTACTTGTATCGAAAGTAAACGGTGCCACAAGGTAGTTGATCGCGTGACTAGTATGTCTAAAGGATTCGTGACTGTAAGTGCACAGTCGTATCGCGTAGTTTTAAAGATTATCGAACCCAAATGACTAATAATCGAACTTACCGTTATCTGATGTTACTATGTAAATCTAAGGTTGAGGATCTCTCTAGGAGTTAAGGGACGAAAAGAAATAACTACTAACAAAAACAGAATTTTAATAAAAATATTTAATAGCGGGATATCGGTATGTAACGCATCAAACCTTGGGGATTCGATAGATAGTTGGTGTAATTTTAAACATCAAAATATTCTTTATTAGAAATTATTTATTTAAAAGACTTTGTCTCACACTCTCGTTTTTATTGACTCTAACCATACTCTTAAACCAGAATGCTTCGATCTCGCTGTCTCATTTGAATTAAAAGTAATTTTTGGAAATAAATAAAGTCTAATTAATCCCAAAGCGCTCTTTTAAACCTGAGATCATACACTTATTTGCATCGACTTCTTACGTAGTGTGTGCTTAGGATGGTGTTAACTGCTAGATAAACTACTTAAGGAATATTAAATGATAGAATTTAAGGCTACGGCATGACAAGTACTCAAATCGATCTTATACTTGGGAGATTTAAGGTGTTAAAACGATACCGATCTTGTAAAGTTTTTCCAAATCTCTATAATTCAATCTAAGTTTTATTTATAGTTTAGAATTTTTAAAAGATGTGCTATGTTTCTAAGTCAAGATTTTCGCAAAAATTTGGTATGGCTTAAGCAAATGGGAGAATCAGTAAATAACGGAAACCACACATAAAGACTCG
Organism: Lathyrus oleraceus; assembly: GCF_024323335.1. Taxonomy (NCBI): domain Eukaryota; kingdom Viridiplantae; phylum Streptophyta; class Magnoliopsida; order Fabales; family Fabaceae; genus Lathyrus; species Lathyrus oleraceus. The sequence goes on along the minus strand of NC_066580.1, from coordinate 486,789,664 downwards.
ACAGTGCAATGATATTTGACTCAACTAACACTTAACAATTTAACAAGGGAAATAACAAAAGGAAATAACAATAATTTAAATCTACCAAGAAAACGATAAATAAAAGTGGTAAAGATTTCCTCCCCCATACTTAAACCGAGCATTGTCCCCAATGCAACGACATAAGATAGGAAAGAAAGGTAGAACCTGGGTAGCCTGCTACTGGCGCATTCTGCCACGTTTTTGTCCACGTCTACCATTTCCAGGCTGGAAGGTGGCGTACCCACAAAATAGGCATGGTCTTGTAGATCTTCCACACGCACTGTCAATGCTGCCATTTCATCGATCAAACCAAACATGTTCTGTTCAGTCCTTAAAGCGTAATCATGCTGAATCTGGCGAAGGATTTGCATCATTTTTGTTTGCTGAGCTTCCATGTTTTGGATTTGTTGGTCGCGCTGAGTGTCTAATTCGCTATACCGCAGAAGTTCAACATAGATGTCATCAAGAGTGGAAGGTGCCACATTTCTTCTTCTGGGTCTTTGGTTGGATGATGTACCTGCAACATTTGTATAAGAAATGTGTGTGGTGTGTGGGTGTGTGTCAGTAGCGGGAGCGGCTGGCTCCTGAACATAATCATCATCGATGTCCCCGCCAGCAGCTACATTCTCAGGAATATGCACGGGGACTTGGTTAGGCACCGAATCATGAACATAACAATAATTTTCTGGGTTGCGCACATCTGTGCGATTGGGTTGGGGAGGATGAAATCTTGAAAGACACTATTAGTAACCATTAGGTGAAATTTACCATCTTGCCTTTGTTTTACCAATTTTATGCTCCTTGTCATGTCAATGTCAATGTCAATGTCAATGGCACGAGGCAGGAGCGGTGTTAGGCAGGAGAATTTATCTTCGAGTCATATGACTCGGCCTATTGAGGTTATTAATCCCCCAAAAATAATTGGTCCTCTTCTCGTGTTCATTATGGCCTGCATGTGAGAGAACATAAAAGGGACAATATTGACCTTTTGTGGCACAAAAGTGGCGAATAGATAGAAGAGTTCTTTCTCGTTCACCTTGTTAGAGTTGGATCGAGAAAAAATGGTGCATGCCAATATTTGGCGGAAATAACGGATAGCCGGATTATGAATTAAAGTGGCTATGTTTCCCTCAAAACTGTGTGTTACCGTACCTGTTATTACCCTCCAGAATGGTTGAATGGCATGCTGCCAACCCTCAGTATATAGGACCTCATATACTACGTCATCCCCATGGGGGAATTGTAGCAGGTCCGCTAGTTGGGCAAAAGTAAAAGCGTACTCTACATTGAACAAGCGAAACTGGACAGTCCCACTATAACAGTTTGTGTTGGGGTTGGGACTAAAAATAAGCGAACTAAGGAATTATAGTGTTAATTGAGCATATACCGGGTCTTTAAAAGATAGGAAATAATTTAAACTTAAAGTATTTAGCATATGATTAACACTATCAAGAATTCATAAGGCTATTAAACAAGGTTCATCAGCGTACCTTGTTGACTCTATTTCTCTTATGCTTAGAGCCGTGTAGATTTCTTCATGTAATTCACTTGGTTCGTCGGCTCTGAACAATATTTCGTATTTGCGCCTTTGTGCCATGACCAAAATTCACACTAATCGTGTATGTAGTAAGAGTGTAGCAAGAGGGATGAGAATTACGTTTATGAAAGATGTGTTTTTGTGAGGTTAAGTTGCTGGTTTATATAGGGGTAAGGGTAGTTGGAAAATAATTAATGGAATAAATTTCAATGAATGGTGTTAAATGCATCGGTCAAAGTATTGAAAGTGGTTGAAGAAGGTTTAATACTTTGTCTGGCATGTATGGGACAAGGAATTTATGGCATTGATGGTACAACATCAACGTGAGGATTTATGGAGTGTGACAGGCGCCATTTTGTGTGTGTGGTGGGCGCCACTATGTGAGTGTGGCAGGCACCACAACCTGTGTTTGTGGCAGGCGCCACAGCCTGTGTGTGTGGCAGGCGCCACATGCAGTGATGTAGGTGTTCCCTATGTGTTCCTCATGTACTATCTTTTGACCACGACTTTTCATGTGAATTTATTTGACCAGTATTTAATAGTTATTGAATAATTAGGTGAAAGAAAAACAAGATACATAAAAGTGAGAATTAAGAATTAAATAAGGTATGGTAGAATGAAATTAAAACATAAAATCGAAAAAGAAAAGAATGAGGTAGATAACATAATTCATTTTCTAGATAAAAGTGAAATAATTAAAAATTCCTAACGTCTAAAAATAACAAGAAAATCCAAACATGAAAATAAAATCTAAAATCAATGTCAGTAAAGCGGTAGAATTCATATATATTAGCCATTACGGCGACTACCGACAGGAGGAGCGAACGAGTAGAAGTGCTGATAAATCTGATCCAAGTTCTCTGTCACTACGTCCATAAAGCCGTGGAGGTCCACGCGCAAAATGCTCAATTCACCTCTCAGGTTGGCGATGTCGGTCTGGACATCGTCGATGACAGCATCATGATCGGTAGGATGCGCAATAGGTACAACAGAGGCGCACGAGTCAGCGTCAAAGAGATAATGGTCATAAATTTGGGGTGTCTCTAGAGGAGAGGGTGGTACATATTGTTGTCCGTCAAATTCAAAGAGCCAATTGTTCCTATCATGTACACTTGTCCTATGGTCTGGCAGAGTAAACAGGTGCGCAACTTGGTTGTTGATTAGAAATTCAAACACATTCGTGCCCAGGTTATTAATGATACTAGTGTTGAAATATAATTGAATGTTCATGGGTCGTATTCCACCTAGAGGGTTAAGTCTAATAAGTGGCTGTCTCAATCCAATAGCATTTGCGATCATGGTTACTAGGCCGCCTATTAAGATTGGTCCATGGTTAGCTTGTGCCATACGGTCTAAGTTGGCTATCATAAATGTAGCGGCATTAACAGGACGGGCCTGTGATGCACAATACATTATGAAGAGATCATCTTTGGACACAAAGGTTATGTTTTGTTCTTTTCCTAGGGTATGAGCTAGGATCTTATGGAAGTAACGGATTGCGGGGTTATGGATGTTCTCAGAATGCATGAGATTCAGCTCGGGGTGGTTGTTTCCTGTAATGCTACCCCAAAAGTAGTTTAGTTCAAGGTCTGTAAGCAGTTCTTCCTGGGTGATGGTAAAGGTATCAGGGCCATTCGGGCATCCTAGGAGTTCAACTATTTCTCTATGATTGTAGTGATACTCAATATCAAACATCCTAAAGGTGATAAGGCCTTTATTAAATCTGATACCATGGCTTGGCAAGTAAACCAGGGAGCTTAGGAATTCTAAGGTTAGCCTACGGTAAGAACTAAACCTTCTTTTGATAGCGAGAGTATCCCAACCTATTTGGTTGAGTAGGAACATAACAATATCTCTTATACCTAACTTGGTCATGGTATGTCCATCGGGGTATATGGTTAGTGCCATCTCTCTTTGAGCTAGAGCCTCAAAGTGTCTCCTTTGTCCTCTGCCTCTGAAAATTATATCCATGTAGTTTACTTGTTACATCGTGAAAGTCAATAGCTAGATAAATTTAAGTAGACAATAACATTAAGTTAGTAATGGTTAATAATAAAGAAAAATACTGAGTGACTTTATGAAAAAAAAAAGCAAGAAAAAATGAGAAATAGAAAATAATAATAAACAGAAATTTAGAAGATAGAATTAATGGTTAAAAATAGGGTATGGGTTCTCTCCCACCAAGCGTTTTGTTTACTGTCGTAAGCTCGACAAAAATTGGTTAAAGGTTAATTCGGTGAATGAGCGGGCAGCTCTGCATGCTTTAGATTTGTGAAAAAATCTTTGTTGTCAATGTTATGGCAATGTTTCAAACGCTGCCCGTTTACGGTAAATGATTCGCTAGCTTTTCCCTTTATCTCTATCGCTCCATTTGGAAAGACGTTGGTAATTTCGAAGGGACCGGACCACCTAGAACGAAGTTTTCCTGGAAAGAGTCTAAGTCGAGATTTAAATAGAAGTACTTTGTCACCTTCCTTAAACTCTTTCCTCGATATACGATTGTCATGCCAATTTTTTGTTCTTTCTTTATAGATCTGGGCATTCTCGTACGCGTCTAATCTAAGTTTTTCTAGTTCATGGATATCTAATATTCTTTTCTCGCCTGTGGCAGTATAATTGAGATTAAGGATCTTAACAGTCCAATATGCTTTATGCTATAATTCTATCGGCAGATGACACGATTTTCCGTAAACTAGCTTAAATGGTGTGGTTCCTATTGGGGTCTTATAAGTTGTCATATATGCCCACAGGGCTTCGTGTAATTTTGAGGACCAATCTTTCCTAGAGATGGCAACTATTTTTTCTAAGATTTGCTTGATTTCTCTATTCGAGACCTCTAGTTACCCACTCGTTTGTGGGTGATAAGGTGTAGCTACACGGTGTCGGACTCCACATTTTAGTAATAGCTTTTCAAAAATATTTGAAATGAAATGGGAGCCACCATCACTAATGACAAGTCTCGGACGCCGAATCTAGGGAAGATTATATGCTTAAAGAGTCTAATTACCACTCGTGTGTCATTTGTTAGAGAGGCTATAGCCTCGATCCATTTTGATACGTAATCGACCGTAACGAGTATGTACTTGTTACCAAAAGAAGATGTGAATGGTACCATGAAATAAATTCCCCACACGTCGAAGACTTCTCCTTCCAAAATGCCTTAAGTGGCATTTCATCGCGTTTAGAGATGTTTCCAGCGTGTTGGCACCGGTCGCAATTTATGATCGCGATGTGGACATCTTTCCACATAGTGGACCAAAAGAGGTCGGCTTGTAAGATCTTGGCGCAAGTCTTTGAGGTGCTTGCATGCCCTCCATAGGGAGCAGAATGACAATGGGAGATTATATTTTCTACTTCATCTTCGGGGACACATCGACAGAAGATACCGTTGGCGCCTCTTTTGAAAATCAGAGGCTCATCCCAATAGTATTGTTTAAGATCATGGAAGAATTTCTTCTTTTGTTGGTAAGTCAAGTCTGGTGGAAGCACCCTAACTGCTAAGTAGTTGACGAAGTCAGCATACCATGGCAATGTGATTTTAGTGTAAATTGCTTCCACTACCTCGTTTGTTTCGATATCCGCATAGGTTAATGCATATTTAGTTGTATTACTTTCCAACTGGGCTATGAGTCATTCGTAAGGGAAATCGTCATTGATAGGCACTCGTTCAGGTTCAATACCTTCCGTCCTTGACAAGTGACCAACTACGACGTTTTTAGTGCCCCTCTTATCTTTGATTTATATATCAAACTCTTGTAGGAGTAAAATCCACCTTAGGAGTCTTGGTTTAGCGTCCTTTTTACTTAATAGGTACCTAATTGCGGCATGATCGGTATAGATAATTATCTTTGCTCCTACTAGGTAAGAACGAAATTTATCCAAAGTGAACACGACAGCTAAAAGTTCCTTTTCTGTGGTGGCGTAGTTCATCTGCGCAGGATCTAAGGTTCTACTTGCGTAATATATTGCGTGAAGCTTCTTATCCCTTCTTTGTCTTAAGACTGCGCCCACGACATAGTCACTAGCGTCACACATGATTTCAAATGGTAATCTCCAATCGGGCGGTTGCATGATAGGTGTGGTGATAAGAGCTGTTTTTAGTTGTTCAAACATTGTCAGGCATTTGTCGTCAAAGATGAATTCGGCGTCTTTCATCAAAAGGCCAGTTAGTGGTTTGGTGATTTTTGAGAAATCTTTAATGAATCATCGGTAGAAATCGGCGTGTCCTAAGAAACTTCGTATTTTTCTTACGGTTTTCAGAGGTTGAAGGTTTTCTACAACTTCTATTTTAGCCTTGTCAACTTCAATCCCCTTATCAGACACTATGTGTCCAAGTACGATTCCTTGTCGGACCATGAAATGACATTTTTCTCAGTTTAACACGAGGTTCACTTTTACGCATCTTTCAAGTGCCATTTCAAGATTCGACAAACATCCTTCAAAGCTCTGCCCACAAACAGAGAAATCGTCCATAAAAACTTCCATGATGTCGTCTATAAAATCAGCGAAAATTGACACCATGCATCTTTGGAATGTTGCGGGAGCGTTACATAGTCCGAACGGCATTCGTCGATAGACGAACGTACCATAGGGACATGTGAAGGTTGTTTTCTATTGGTCGTCGGGATGAATATGGATTTGGAAGAATCCCGAATAACTGTCTAAATAGCAGAAGTGAGAATGCTTAGCCAATCGTTCAAGCATTTGATCAATAAACGGTAAAGGAAAATGATCCTTTCGAGTGACTTTGTTTAATTTTCTATAATCAATGCACATTCTACTTCAAGTTACCACTCTTTATGCTATAGATTCGCCTTTTTCATTATTAACAACTGTGACGCTCCCTTCTTTGGTACGACATGTACTGGGCTGACCCATTGACTATCGGATATTGGGTAGATAATCCCTGCTTCTAACAACTTTTGCACTTCTTTCTTTACTACATCGCTCAAAATGGGATTTATCCTTCCTTGATGTTCTCTAGAGGTCTTATTGTCTTCCTCTAGCATAATGCAATGCATGCATATGGAAGGGCTTATTCCTTTTAGATCTGAGATATTGTAGCCTAAAGCAGTTGGATATTTCCTTAAAATGTGTAGGAGTTTTTCGGTTTCTATCTACCCTAAGTCTGCATTAACAATTACAGGTCGCTTTAGTTCAGTGTCTAGGAATTCGTACCTTAAATTTTTGTGTAGCGTTTTAAGTTCTAAGGTTGGTTTCTTTGGGAAAGGCATATGATTGGGTGTTAGTGCTAGACATTCGCTTAGGCTGTCATCTTGGTATTCCTTACTCCAATTTTCATCTTCAAAAGTAGGAGGCATTGGAATTTTCAGTATTTCAGAGTATGAAGTTTGTTCATTTTCCACTTCTCTTACACATTCGTTGATGACATCTAGCAGACAACATATATCGTCTATAGCTGGTGCCTTTAAGAATTGCGTCAAAATAAATTCGATTTTTTCCTCACCAACTTCAAAGGTTAGCTTGCCTTTTTTTACATATATAATAGCTCCGGCAGTGGCTAAGAATGGTCTTTCTAATATGATAGGGATATTGGAATCCTCTTTTATGTCCATGATTATGAAATCAGTAGGAATGTAGAATTGACCTATGCGCACCGGAACGTTCTCTAACATACCTACGGGGAATTTAACAGAGCAATCCGCAAGTTGTACGGACATCCTAGTTGGGCTTAATTCTCCCATTTTAAGCCTTTCGCATATGGACAAGGGCATTAAGCTAATATTGGCTCCTAAGTCTCATAGTGCTTTGTCTATGACAAATTTTCCGATTACACAGGGTATGGAGAAACTCCCTGGGTCTTTCAGCTTAGGAGGCATATTGTTTTGTATTATGGCGCTACACTCAGCAGTAAGTGTAACGGTTTCGTTATCCTCGATCTTCTTCTTCTTAGATAAGATCTACTTAAGAAACTTAGCGTATGAGGGCATTTGAGTGATGACTTTTGTAAAGGGTATTGTGATATTCAATTATTTTAGAAGCTCTACAAATTTCTTAAATTACCCTACACTTTTAGATTTAACAAGTCTTTGAGGATATGGGATAAGAGGTTTATACAGTGGTGGAGGCACATATGGTTATTCTTTCTCTACGGCCTCTTCGCTTTTATTTTCCATTAGTTCGTCTTCCTTCTCAGTTATCTTGCCAGGGTCTTGGTGCATGGTTGGGTTTTGAATTCTAGGGTCGGTCGGTCCGTCTAATTCTATCCCACTTTGCTGTATAATAGCATTTGCATGACCTTTCGGGTTTGGTTGTGGTTGTCCAGAAAATGTACCTGCAGAGGCAGCAGTAGGTGCTTGTTGTTGAGCCACTTGTGAAATTTGTGTTTCTAACATTTTGTTATGGGTGGTTAAAGTGTCTACTTTGTTTGCTAATTGCTTGGTTTACTCACTAGTGTGTATGTTTTGATTTAGGAAATCCTTATTTGTTTAGGCCTGGATAGCTATGAAGTTTTCCATCATTATTTCAAGGTTTGACTTCCTAGGAGCATTTGGAGCATTTGTGGCAGCTTTATGATATCCTGGTGGTACAGCAGGTGCTTGGTTAGGTGCATACAATGCATTATTGTTTTTGTAAGAAACGTTCAGATGGTTCTTCCAACCTGGGTTATTGGTGTTTGAGTAAGGGTTTCCCTGAGCATAATTCACTTGGTTTGTGGAGATTCTTGTCAAAAGTTGACATTCAGGGGCGACATGCCTAGGAACTCCGCATATCTCGTAGTTTGGTGCTACGGCAGCCACGTTGGCCTCGGCTGTTATGGTCAGGTTTTCTATCTTTTGAGTAAGAGCATCTACCTTAGCATTGACATGGTCTAGACTACTTATTTCGTACATACCGCCTTTTGTTGGAGGTTTCTCTACGGAGGTTCTTTCGCTTCCCCACCGGCAGTGATTAGGGTCATACTTTTGATAAGTTGATAGGCCTTATTGTAGGGTTTATCCATCTGTGCGCCACCTGCGGCGGCGTCTATTGTCAATCTTGTGTTGTACAAGAGACCGTTGTAAAAGGTATGGATGATCGACCACTCTTCTAGACCTTGATGTGGACAAAGTCGCATCATGTCCTTGTATCTCTCCCAAGCTTCAAAAAGTGATTCGTTGTCTTTTTGTTTAAACCCGTTTATTTGGGCTCTTAGCATGGCCGTCTTGCTGGGTGGAAAATATCGTGCTAAGAAAACTTTCTTCAAATGGTTCCATGTAGTGACAAAGTTGGACGGTAGAGCCTGGAGCCAGGCTCTAGCTCTATCTCTTAACGAGAAAGGGAAAAGACGTAGTCTTACAGCTCGGGGCTGACACCATTCACTTTTACCGTGTCTGCGTATTGCAAAAACACTGACAAATGTAAGTTCGGGTCCTCCGTGGGACTACCGGGAAATTGGTTTTGTTGTACGGCTGACAACAATGAAGGTTTTAGCTCGAAATTATTAGCCTTGATGGCAGGGGCAACGATGTTGTTATGTGGTTCATCCTGCGAAGGGATGGCATAGTACTTGAGAGGACGGTTCTGTGGTCCTTCGACCATCTCTGGTTGTATAACTGGTTCAGGAACAGGGATATTAGGATCGGGAAGATTGCACTTGATACGATGTTCTCGTATCAGGTCTCGTATCAGGCATTCTAATCTTAGATAACACTCTGGTTCATCGAATGATAGCTTTAATTTCTCGCCTTGAGAGCGAGTACTTGGCATACACTCGACAGATTAGAAAGGGAAATAAATTTGTTTGCCTTAGTCTATACTGGGCAATACTGGAGTTACGATATCGACTAAATTATTTCCCAGCAACGACGCCAAAAACTTGATCGCGTGACTAGTATGTCTATAGGATTTGTGACTGCAAGTGCACAGTCGTATCACGTAGTTTTAAAGATTATCGAACCCAAAGGACTAATAATCGAACTTACCGTTATCTGATGTTACTATGTAAATCTAAGGCTAAGGATCTCTCTAGGAGTTGAGGGAAGAAAAGAAATAACTACTAACGAAAACATAATTTTAATAAAAATATTTAATAGCGGGATATCGGTATGTAACACATCAAACCTCGGGGATTTGATAGATAGTTGGTGTAATCTTAAACATCAAAATATTCTTCAGTAGAAATTATTTATTTAAAAGACTTTGTCTCAAACTCTCGTTTTTATTGACTCTGACCACACTCTTAAACCAGAATGCTTCGCTCTGCTGTCTCATTTGAATTAAAAGTAACTTTTGGAAATAAATAAAGTCTAATTAATCCCAAAGCGCTCTCGCTGTATTTAGGATTAATGCCTAGTTTCAACTATCCGGTTAAAATCTCAAACTCTTGTTTTTATTGACTGTAACCTTTGTTTGCTTTGTACTCTCGTACGAAAAATAGTTTTGAATTTAGAACAAGAAACTATAACCGGAAAATAATATTTTATAAAAGGCAACACCAATTCTTTACGAATCTCGTCGTTTCGACGGTCTTTACATACCGATATCGATTGGTTTAGCCGGGCATGGATTCGGGAACAAACATGATATTCTGATAATTAAACATGAGATAAGGCATAAACAATTAAAATAGCAATTAAAATAGAACCTGGAATATAAACCGAAAACTTGGAACTAATGTTGATTATTGAATTCAAATAATGCTGGCGCGCTTTGCAAATCGAGTACACCGTTACAATCAAATTCAGTTGCTTAAAACAAAAATCGTAATAGTCTCCGATGTGGAGAATCTATCACTTTACAGGTAAATATCTGCTTAAGAAATACTAACAACAAAATCTAGCTAAAAGTGCACCCCCAACTCTGAAGACCGAAGTCTCTATATATACTCCTCACTCCTCCTTAAAAGTAGCCTTGAATATCTACTAGTGGAGAGCGGTTTGTTGGACGAGTAAAAACCGAACATGGAGAAAATTGTGGAGAGGAACAAGGAGGAATGGGTTGGTGGCGGCTGCCACAACCCTAGGTCTTTGGTCCATGTGGCGGGCGTCACTCTCTCATGTGGTGGGCACCACATTCTTCTAATATGATGGGCGCCACCATTCTTCAATCCATATGGCGGGCGCCATTCTCCCATGTGGTGGGCGTCACCTGTTCTAATGTGGTGGGCGCCACACATTTCTTTTTTTGCTCCATTTTCTTTCCTTTTTTTTTTATTTTCCCCTTTGCTTGCCTAGACATCTCTTATTTGATAAATACCTGAAATAAACATAAAGTACAGTGTAATACTATAGAAAATCAAGTAAAAAATAATGCATGTTAAGTCACATATATGATACATTTTTACGTTACCAGTAGTGAATAACAAACGTTCCGTTGAAGAGTGTTAACAGTACCAGGCTGGTGAATAAGAAGTGTTTTGTGTAGTACAATAATTTGTGGAAGTAGGAAGAGCTTTCACTTGAGAGGGGGCATTGTATACTCACACTTGAGGGGGAGTGTTAAGAATGTATCAAGTGTGAGTAGTGTGGGTAATAGTCCCATATTGGTTGGAAATATGGAGACTTGAGCATTTATAAGTGAGAGAACCTACCTACCTATCACCTTAAGGTTTTGGGTGAATATGTGGTATGTCTCTCACAAAGGTGTTGCTCCAAAAAAAAGAAGTCCCACAATGTTCAATGCTCCCTAGTGAAAAACTCCCCCAACAGGATTGTTGATGTTTCAAATGAGGTGATTCATTGGAAGCTGAGTGAGATGGCAACATGAACAATTCTTAGAATTACAGGAAATTTGAGGAATACATATTGAGCAATTTCATTATACAGATCAAAGCCATCTTGCTTAGGCATATATATCAAGGAGAGGATCAACGTATATGGCCAAACGAGGGATAAGGAGATTATAATATGGCACAACTTACAATAGTATGACAGGTTTTCACGAGATATAGTATGATTGGAAGTGGAAGAACCTTTGGACAATGGAGATGGTACAATGAGTAAAAGTATTTGTATGGCATATTATGCACAATAAACTTTTAACAAGGAATATGATAGTAGCCTGGCCGATGAAGAATTTGTATTGTGATCGTTATGGTTACATGGAAGAAACGTTTATGCTCGTGTTGAGGGAATGCCCTCTTGCTGTGACAGTTCAGAGGCATTTGGTGGAAGCGCAACACTAAATCGCATTTTTTGTCGATGCGAGAACAATGGTATGAAATAAATTTAACCCAACATATTGGGAGGTATAAAGAAGTAAAGTGGGATTAAACATGGGCCATAACTTGGTATAATTTGTGGATATGGAGGAACAAGAGGATTCATGATCCAAACTATAAGGATACATACAAACCATGGGAGAAGATCTCGAAAGGGTTACATTTTTATACGAAAACTATGGTAGCGGCTAACAATAGAAATAGTCTTACTAATAGAGTGATGAAGAATGTGAAGTGGAATCTACATGAGAATGGATGGATTCGTCTTAATACAAATGGTGCCTTCAAGAAAATAGAAAATATTGATGAGTGTGGAGGTTTATTTAGGAATAAGGATGGTAAGTGATTGAGGGGTTATTCTAAAGTGTTTGGTTCAACAACTACGTATGTAGCTGAATTTTGGGGTCTATTGGAAGGGCTAGAAATGGCGAGAAGACTAGGAATCAATAATTTGGAAGTGCATATAGACTCAAATGTTATTGTAAGTTTGTTTAATAAGATAGGTAATGGTAAACCGTTTGGAGAGGGTCTTGTGAAGAAGATTGGAGGGTTGTTGCGCTGAATTGGACAATGAAGATTTATCATATCTACAGAGAAGCAAATAGATTTGCTGACATGTTAGCTAACGTGGGATATGGTCAAAGTCCAGATACGTTGGTTTATGACCAACAACCAATCATGAAATATGAGATTATTGTGTAGATACCATAAGTCAGTATCTAATTTGATGATGAACTAAATTAGAATATTGAAAACAAAGAAATAACCCTAAGGTTATTTATAGGCGTTATGGTCCTCATTTGTAGAGTGAACGTGAAAACGACTCATCAAGAAAAATTATCTCTTCATCCCCATCAGAGGAGATTCAAGGAGTCATAAGGAACTCTAGAATTGGAAGATCATGTAAGAACAAAAATTGTTCTACAACAGATTCCATGATTTTGATGATAACAAAGGATGAAACCAAAAATGGCACCCTAACGAAAAGTTTCTAAGTGTGCAGGGTTCTAAGGAAAGAAGGAAGAAAGCATCAGATACAGAATCATATCAGATACAAATTATCAGAAGACCAGAAGCATCTAAAGTAGAAACACGTTCAAGAAAGTCTAACTCTGAGCAAAACAGCAAAATATCAGAAGCATCTGAACAAGAAGTACGCTCTAGAAGTTCTGACTCTGAACAACGGTATGTCAAACTCCAGAAGTTCTCAGCGCTATCTGAAGAAACCATCAGAACTCAAAAGAGATCAACATCAGAAGTTAGATAGCAAGATTCCAAGATCTCCAGAAACACGAAGACTCTGATCATGGATTTCCAAATAAAGGAAGAGTAACGTTAACTTCAAATAAAGGTTTGGAAATGGAATTCCTAATACAGAAAGAGACGTTAACTCCAAATTCAAATGAAAAGGAACTATATTTGGAAAGTAGTCATTCAAGGAGAGAAAGTTGTCTTGGCAAGAAGCTATATAAGTTATGGCATTAATTCAAATTATTGACCATCAGTTTTTACTACTTCACTCCTATATATAAAGGACTGCAAATCAACATTGGGTGTAGAACATACAAGTACAACAACACAACAAGAATATACTGAAACATCAACACACATAAACACGTTTTATTCTCTTAATTCTCACGAAGCTTTTCCTTGAAACGTGAAACACTTTTTGTTCTTACTGTTGTAATATTTGCTTATCTTAGAAGCACTCTAGATTACATAAGTTTTTATCTTTGTTGTATTTCCTCAAGTGACCCTGTGCAGTCTGTATACTTGAGAGGACTAAGAGATCTTTCTCTTAGACGTTGTTTGTAATCAATCTTTCAAGATTAGTGGATTAAGTCCTTGTTGAAGGCGAAATCACCTTGGCCGGGTGGACTGGAGTAGCTTTGTGTTATAAGCGAACCAGTATAAAAATCCTTGTGTGATTTTCATTTTGAAAAAGCGCTTATTTTCCAAACAATTCAAACCCCCCCTTTCTTGTTTTTCTCACCTTCAATTGGTATCAGAGCTCCGGCTCTGTTATTGATTTTCTAATCAAACACTTAACAGTGTAGAGAGATCCAGAATGAGAAAAACTATGGCCCACACAAATGAAAAGGATAGTTACAATGCTAAGCCTCCTGTCTTTGATGGAGAGAAATTCGATTACTGGAAAGATAGAATTGAAAGTTTCTTTCTAGGCTATGATGCTGATCTCTGGGACATTGTCACAGATGGATACAAACCTCCTATCACAGAGGATGGAGCTGAAGTTCCCAGAAGTAAGATGTCAGATGATCAGAAGCGAGTTTTCAAAAATCATCACAAGGCCAGAATCATACTCCTCAATGCTATATCTTACAACGAGTATGAAAAGATCACCAACAGAGAAACAGCCAAAGACATACTTGACTCTCTGAGGATGACTCATGAAGGAAACTCTCAGGTCAAAGAGACAAAGGCTCTGGCGCTTATCCAGAAATATGAAGCTTTCAAAATGGAAGATGATGAAGCCATAGAGACAATGTTCTCTAGATTCCAAACTCTGATTGCAGGTCTCAAGGTTCTAGACAAAGGATACACAACTGCAGACCACGTCAAAAAGATAGTTAGAAGTCTGCCAAAGAAATGGAGACCCATGGTTACTGCTCTGAAGCTGTCAAAGGATTTGAACAATATCAGTCTTGAAGAACTTGTCAGTTCCCTCAGAAGCCATGAGATAAAACTAGAGGAAGATGAGCCTCAGAAAAGGAACAAGTCCGTAGCATTAAAGTCCAGATATGAAAGACGCAAACCTGACAGAACCAAAGCTCTTCAGGCAGAAACTGAAGATACTGATGACTCTGAACCAGAAGATTCTGATGATGAAGAAGAATTGTCCCTCCTGACCAGAAGAGTTAAACAACTCTGGAAAAAGAGGAACAACAACTTCAGAAGACCAAGACCCAGAGGGGATCGATCAGAATCAACCTCAAAAGGTAAAACTAACAAAGATATTACTTGTTATGAATGTAAAGAAACAGGTCACTACAGGAATGAATGCCCCAAGCTAAAGAAAGACAATTCTAGAAAAGAAAGCTTCAAGAAAAATACCTTCAGAACAAAGAAAGGATTAATGGCTACCTGGGATGATAGTGAATCTGGGTCATCAGAATCTGACTCTGATGAACAGGCCAACGTGGCACTTATGGCTACCACATCCAGGAGCAGCTCAGATGAAGAATCTGAAGAGGTATTTTCTGAACTCTCTCGATCTGATCTAGAATCATGCTTGTCAGAAACTCTTAGCTCATATCAGAAATTAAAACAAAAGCTTAAAAACATAAAAGGCTGTCTTAAAGCAAAATTTGAAGAATGTGGCAAGCTTGAGATGACAATTCTAGCGCGGGAAGATACAATCAGATCTTTAACATTAGAAAGAGATGGAGCAAAAAGAAAAAGCTTAGAATTAGAAGAAGCGTTGTCTCAAGCACCACAAACTTCAAATAAATTAATTTATGAATACGAAGAAGCCTTTCAAGAATTTCTGAAAAATGGAATAGGTAGGAGTATTATGGCATCCATGATTTATGGAGTCAGTCAGAACAATAAAAAGGGAATTGGGTATGATCCTAAGGAAGTTAAAACTTCTTCTAGTGACCAACTTAAATCTCCTTTTTCATATCACTATACACACACAAGAACAAAAATTTGAAAATGCTAGAAAACCCAAAGTTATAAGAAACTCTGGGAAGACTAATCAGAAAGGACCCAAGAGATTCTGGGTACCGAAAGATAATATTGTTTATGTTGCAGATATCCTATGCAGCAAAGTTCAGACACCAGTCATGGTACCTGGACTCTGGATGCTCGTGACACATGACGGGAAGAAAGTCTATGTTCCAAAGTCTGGAACTTAAAGACGCTGGATTTGTAGGTTTCGGAGGAGATCAGAAAGGAAGGATCAGAGGCTCCGGAACTATTGGTAATGGTACTCTTCCCTCTATATCTGATGTCCTTTACGTAGAAGGATTAATGCATAACTTGTTATCCATAAGTCAATTAAGTGATAACGGTTATGATGTAATCTTTAATCAAAAAACATGTAAAGCCATAAATCAAAACAATGGTTCGGTCCTATTCACAGGCAAGAGGAAAAACAACATTTATAAAATCAATCTTTCTGATTTAAAAGAACAAAATGTTAAATGTCTGATGACTGTTCACGAAGAGCAATGGATGTGGCATAGACGCTTGGGCCACATTAGCATGAGGAAACTTTCTCAGCTAAATAAACTCGAGTTAGTCAGAGGCCTACCTAAACTGAAGTTTTCTTCAGATGCTCTGTGTGAAGCATGTCAGAAAGGAAAATTTTCAAAAACATCCTTTAAAAAGAAAAATGTTGTTTCTACCTCTAAGCCTCTGGAACTTCTCCACATTGACTTATTTGGTCCTGTGAAAACAGCATCAGTCAATGGAAAGAAGTATGGACTAGTCATTGTTGATGATTATAGCCGCTGGACATGGGTGAAATTCCTAAAGCACAAGAGTGAGTCTCACTCTGTATTCACTAGTTTCTGCTCCAAAGTGCAAAAAGAATTTGACTCTAAAATTATTAGAGTCAGAAGTGATCATGGTGGGGAATTTGAAAACAAAGATTTTGAGGAATTATTTGACTCTAATGGAATATCCCATGATTTCTCCTGCCCTAGAACTCCACAACAAAATGGAGTTGTAGAGAGGAAGAATAGGACACTCCAAGAGATGGCCAGAACCATGATCAATGAAACTAATATGGCAAAGCATTTTTGGGCAGAAGCTGTAAATACAGCGTGTTACATTCAGAATAGAATCTCTATAAGACCTATTCTGGAAAAGACTCCCTATGAACTGTGTAAAGGAAGAAAACCAAACATTTCATATTTTCATCCTTTTGGATGTTCTTGCTTTATCTTAAACACTAAAGAACATCTGAACAAGTTTGATTCCAAAGCACAGAAAGGTATTATGTTAGGATACTCAGAACGTTCTAAAGGCTACAGAGTATACAACACAGAAACCAAAATTGTGGAAGAATCAATTCATGTCAGATTTGATGATAAGCTTGACCCTGAAAAGTCAAAGCTAGTTGAAAATTTTGTAGATTTAGAAATCACTCTTGCAGGATCTGATAAAGCTCCAGAAGCAACTGTTACTCAGAACTCTGAAGAAATTAAATCCCCAGAAATCCCAAAGAAAGTTAAAAGTCGTATCAATGTATCCGAAGATTTGATTCTGGGAAACAAAGACGAACCTGTCAGAACCAGATCTACCTTCAGGACCTCTGAAGATACTCCTTTGGGACTAGTGTCTCTGATTGAGCCTACGTCCTGTGATGAAGCACTTCAAGATAACGACTGGGTTTCAGCCATGCAAGAAGAATTAGATCAATTCACAAAGAATGATGTCTGGGATCTTGTTACAAAGCCCAGAGGCACTCACGTTATTGGAACCAGATGGGTATTCAGAAACAAGCTGAATGAGAAAGGAGAAGTCGTCAGAAACAAAGCTCGACTGGTAGCTCAAGGTTATAGTCAACAAGAAGGTATTGACTATAATGAAACCTTTGCTCCAGTCGCAAGGTTAGAATCTATTCGTCTTCTTGTATCTTTTGCTATAAACCACTCTATCAAATTATATCAAATGGATGTCAAGAGTGCACTCCTTAATGGTTATATATCAGAAGAAGTGTATGTCAACCAACCTCCAGGTTTTGAAAATCCAAATTTTCCAGAACATGTTTTTAAACTTAAAAAATCTTTATATGGACTTAAACAAGCTCCCAGAGCTTGGTATGAACGTTTAAGCAATTTTCTTCTGGAACACAATTTTATCAGAGGGAAAGTTGACTCCACACTCTTCTGTAAGAACCTTAACAATGATCTCATGATATGCCAGATATACGTTGATGATATTATTTTTGGTTCAGTTAACGCCTCTGTTTGTCAAGAATTCTCTGAGTTAATGCAGGCAGAATTTGAAATGAGCTTAATGCAAGAACTAAAGTTTTTTCTGGGAATTCAAATTAACCAAACTTCAGAAGTTACATACATTCATCAAAGCAAATACATTAAAGATGTTCTAAATAAATTTGATATGACTGACTGCAACTCTGCAAAAACTCCCATGCATCCGACATGCATTCTTGAAAAGGAAGAAGTAAGCAAAAAGGTTTGTCAGAAGCTCTATCGAGGTATGATAGGCTCTCTTCTCTATCTGACTGCTACTCGTCCTGATATTCTCTTTAGTGTCTGTCTCTGTGCCAGATTCCAATCAGATCCTAGAGAATCTCATTTAACAGCAGTTAAGAGAATTCTCAAGTATCTGAAAGGAACTCCTAACCTGGGCCTGATGTATGAGAAAACATCAGAGTATAGACTTTCGGGTTATTATGATGCAGATTATGCAGGAGATAGATTAGAACGAAAAAGCACATCTGAAAATTGCCAGCTTCTGGGAAACAATCTGATATCCTGGGCTAGCAAGAGACAGTCAACTATCGCTCTATCAACTGCAGAAGCAGAATATATCTCAGCATCACTGTGCACAACTCAGATGCTCTGGATGAAGCATCAGTTAGAAGATCTGCAAATCTTCGAGAGTAACATTCCTATCTTCTGTGATAATACTGCTGCCATTTGTCTAAGTAAGAATCCCATTCTACATTCCAGAGCTAAACACATTGAAATAAAACATCATTTTATCAGAGACTATGTTCAGAAAGGGATAGTAACATTGAAGTTCATTGATACAAATCATCAATGGGCAGATATCTTTACTAAGCCTCTAGCTGAAGATAGATTTCTTTTTATCTTAGAAAATCTGAACATTCAAAATTGCCCTGAATGAAGTGTGGCTCTGAAGATGTAAAATGAGACTCTGACATAAACAAATGTGTTTCTGCCTCTGACTCTGATACTTCTACCAGTTAAGAAGATATCTGAGTTAGAAATCTCCAGGAACCAATCTTTTGGTATTCCTAAAGATCAGATACATCAAAACACGTGGAGCACTTAGCATCTAACCCTAGAACTTCTAGACAGTTGTCCAGAAGAAAATCAAAGGTCAGACGATTGAGATCTCCTCGAGCAGTGTGCATACTGTTGGGATTAGACTTTCATTAATGAGCCTTAATCATTTTTCCCCAAGCGTGCTAACTTGTGTTTTGTGCCAACGCTGAATTGTGTGTCGTTTTGCATGTGTTTTTGTTTAGGGTATTTAAACACTCCTCTCACATTTCACACACTTATCACTCTCACTCACTCTCAAAACCTCTCTGAAGCATTTCTTCAAACTCTTCATCTTCATCTCCTTCTTCATCAACTATGGATGCTCAACAACAACAAGTTTTCAACTTTTCTCAGCAAATGGAATCCAACACCACTGCCCAAAGTTCAAGCATTCCAACTCCAACTGTTACAGGAGTCTCCATTACTCCAGTGTACAAGGAACCCCATGTTCTTGATCGTGAACCCCACATAAACCTAGCAACTCCCTTTGAGGGACTGGAAGTGTTGTGTGAAACTCTAGTGGACTTCGACAACATGAAGAGAAATGGAGTAGATCTTACTGAAGAACTCCGTCTACAAGGGTGGGAAAATTACTTCCAAAGGCTGTATGGCCCTGTTTACCCAAATCTCATCAAAGAATTCTGGAGATTTGCTGACGCTGATGACCATTTCATCGTCTCCTATGTTTTGGGGGTAAAGATAGTGATTACTGAAAAGTCAATTGCTTCTTTACTGAACATGGAGAAAGATGGAGGAAAAAGGATTTACAACATCAACCCTAGGTCAAGGCGCATTGCTGAAGAAATCAATCCAACCATCTTCAAACTCAACACTGAAGGAAATCCTTCAAAGAACAAAGAACTTCATCAGAACCTCAGAGTATGGCTCAAGATCATTCTGGGAACCATTCATCATCGCCCAACATCAAACTCCTCTGACTACATCAATACAGATCAGAAGTGCATTCTGTATTGCATTCACAAGGGTGTGAAGCTCTGCCTTCCTGCACTTCTCTTCAGATATCTCAGAGACTCTGTAAGGGAGACCAGAAACCACATGAAACCCAGAGCCTACATCCCTCTGGGAAGGCTTTTGTCTGATGTCTTCATAGAAAATAGGCTGGTAGATCATCTGGAGAAGAACAGACTGATGGAAGATCTGGCGATAGATACTGGAAAGCCTCTGAACGCCAGAAATCTGAAAAGCATGGGAATTCTGAAGAAGATTCAAGTCAGACCCACTATGGACACCTCCTGGGATGCCTTGAAAGATCAGAGGAAGCTGCCCCATGGTCTTGCAAGGTTCTTCAAGAATGAACCCGTAGATGCAATCCTCCACTATCTGCAGCGTCTGAAGGATGAAGGAGTCGACATATCTGACTTCAGATTGGACGATTGTCTAGATTCAGAAGAAGACTTTGTCAGATTCAAAAGAGGTCCCTCTAAGAATAAGTATTCAAAGGCAAAGAGAGCAAGGATAGGAGAAACTTCTGAAATAAGATCTCCAGCACCTCTGCAAATATCTACTGGTAAGTCTGCTCCCTCTATTCCCTCTGAACAACTTATGGCTTCTTCTAATCCTCTCCCAACACCACCTATATACACATCCTCTGAAACCCCACATTCTACAACCAGAACCTCACAACCTCTACCCAATTTTAATCTTGCTCACACTACCACTTCCTCTTCATCATCTTCAGCCCCAGAATCACCTCCATACCTTGACCTCTCCTCTGACCCAGAATACTCTGACCCTAACTCTCCAACCTTAGCCCAAATTCAGGCTCAAAACCTTGCTTCACAACAACCAACACAATCTGAAGCAACTTCACCTCCCCCAGAACAAACAACCAACATTCCTTCTGAAGACCAACCTTCTGAAACTCAACCCTCTGACCTCCACACCTCTGATATCACCCCTCCAAACACCTCCGCTGAACTTGAACCTGAACCTGAAGTTGAACCTGAACCTGAACCTGAAGCTGAACCTGAACCTGAACCTCTAACATTAAATCTCAGCCCTCCAACCTCTTCACCTCAAACCTCTGAACCTAACCTTTCCGTACCTACCCTTGAGGAAGCCATAATGCTGGTCGCAGGGGCTTTAGTACAAAAGGTCAAGTCTCTGACCATTAACTCTGAAGTCAGTGATGATCCTGACTCTGTAAGGACACACTGGAACAGAGTCATTGGCTGGATGACCTCTGAGGCTTTTAAGCTGAAGAACATCTCTGAGCAAGTCAGAAATGGCTACATCAGAGATGCTGAGGCACGACTCCAGGAAAGACTTGCAAGAGAAGCTGAAGCCAGAAGGCTGGAGGAAGAGAGACTAGCAAGAGAAGCTGAAGAAGAAGCCAGAAGGCTAGAGGAAGAAAGGGCAAAGGAAGCTGAAGCTAAAGCTCTGGCCGATGCTGCTGCTGTTGCCGAAGCTGAAGCACAGGCTGCTGCTGAAGCTGAAGCAAAGGCCGCTGCTGAAGCACAGCAGGCTCTGACTCAGGGGGAGTCCTCTTCTGTCGTTCCTATGGTTCTCCAGACGCTGGAAGAACTGAAGAAAGATCAGAAGGAACTCCGTGCCAGAATGGATAAACAAGACACTGTCAACGACAACATTCAGAACATGCTAGCTCAATTGCTTCAGAGAATGCCTCCGCCTCCCAACCCTTAGGCACTTAGGATTTTGTTGCTTTGCTTTCTTTGTTTCTGATGTTTACTTGTTCCTTTTGCCTCTGTTGTTTTTTATCTGAATACAATGTTTTTCTCTTGAAATTATTATTATTATTTATTTTATTTTTTTTGCTATGTCTTTTTGATTCTGACAAAAAGGGGGAGAAGTCATTAATAGCTCTGATGAAAATACTGTCTAAATACCTTAAGCACTCTGCAACATATTTTTCTTAAAATTTTTTATCTAACACTAGACTTAAGAAATTGCAGAAGGTATCAAGAAACCTCATTGCTTGGAGGCTCTGGTAAGAACTTCTGAACTCCCTGGCCTATCTCAGGGGGAGCTCTTGTCTATCTGATCTGATATTGTTTATGTTTCATCTGCTAATTAAGTTTGTTTTGTCATCATCAAAAAGGGGGAGATTGTAAGAACAAAAATTGTTCTACAACAGATTCCATGATTTTGATGATAACAAAGGATGAAACCAAAAATGACACCCTAACGAAAAGTTTCTAAGTGTGCAGGGTTCTAAGGAAAGAAGGAAGAAATCATCAGATACAGAATCATATCAGATACAAATTATCAGAAGACCAGAAGCATCTGAAGTAGAAACACGTTCAAGAAAGTCTAACTCTGAGCAAAACAGCAAAATATCAGAAGCATCTGAACAAGAAGTACACTCTAGAAGTTCTGACTCTGAACAACGGTATGTCAAACTCCAGAAGTTCTCAGCGCTATCTGAAGAAACCATCAGAACTCAAAAGAGATCAACATCAGAAGTTAGATAGCAAGATTCCAAGATCTCTAGAAACACGAAGACTCTGATCATGGATTTCCAAATAAAGGAAGAGTAACGTTAACTTCAAATAAATGTTTGGAAATGGAATTCCTAATACAGAAAGAGACGTTAACTCCAAATTCAAATGAAAAGGAACTATATTTGGAAAGTAGTCATTCAAGGAGAGAAAGTTGTCTTGGCAAGAAGCTATATAAGTTATGGCATTAATTCAAATTATTGACCATCAGTTTTTACTACTTCACTCCTATATATAAAGGACTGCAAATCAACATTGGGTGTAGAACATACAAGTACAACAACACAACAAGAATATACTGAAACATCAACACACATAAACACGTTTTATTCTCTTAATTCTCACGAAGCTTTTGCTTGAAACGTGAAACACTTTTTGTTCTTACTGTTGTAATATTTGCTTATCTTAGAAGCACTCTAGATTACATAAGTTTTTATCTTTGTTGTATTTCCTCAAGTGACTCTGTGCAGTCTGTATACTTGAGAGGACTAAGAGATCTTTCTCTTAGACGTTGTTTGTAATCAATCTTTCAAGATTAGTGGATTAAGTCCTTGTTGAAGGCGAAATCACCTTGGCCGGGTGGACTGGAGTAGCTTTGTGTTATAAGCGAACCAGTATAAAAATCCTTGTGTGATTTTCATTTTGAAAAAGCGCTTATTTTCCAAACAATTCAAACCCCCCCTTTCTTGTTTTTCTCACCTTCAGATCACATGCCCGATAACCTTCAACTATTTTCAATGGCAAACTTAGGTACACTTCCGTTTTTATTCTCATAATTGTATTTGGGTATGAATATAAAATATATGAATCGATCGCATATCTGATTCATAAGGATTTGTTTAGAGTTATGTACTTGATTTCTATACCAATAGAAATCATAAGGTTATGAATATATCCAACTGACATAACAAATCAACACTTTGATAATGTGAAATATGTGGTGTTCTAGAAACAAATTTGTTTTCAAATGTCAACATACCATGGCGAGTTCGACAGTAACCACGATTTTTTCACATCTTCGAGCAACTTGACAAGCCTTTGACACACATCCTTCAACTTTTTTGAGATATCTCCTAACAACATGGAGATGATGAGACTATGATTCTTAATGTAGGCGGCATTGCTCTTATAAATATAAAAAAATCACACTTTTGAGATTTGATTAAGAATTATGAGGAACCATTTCAATTTTTCTTCTGTGTTAGGGTGAGAAAATCTAATGTGTTTCATTCTAAGATTAAAAATCATTTTAATTTTTCTTTTGTGTTAGTGTGAGAAAATCTAATGTGCTTTATCCCGAAATTAAAAATCATTTCAATTTTTTTTCCGTGTTAGTGTGAGAAAATCTAATGTGCTATCTAGGTTAAAAAGCCTAATTGATACTAGTATTAAACTATGTTAGCTTATAGGTTTTGAGAAACACTTAAATTAGCCTTCTAACAATCATTCGGAAAGATCTCAAGTAACATTGACATGTTATTTTACGTCATAATCT
Organism: Lathyrus oleraceus; assembly: GCF_024323335.1. Taxonomy (NCBI): domain Eukaryota; kingdom Viridiplantae; phylum Streptophyta; class Magnoliopsida; order Fabales; family Fabaceae; genus Lathyrus; species Lathyrus oleraceus. The sequence goes on along the minus strand of NC_066580.1, from coordinate 486,765,960 downwards.
TCGAAAATGAAATTATTGTGTTGCCATTCTAACTAAATTGAAAGGTATTGGATTATATCATCAATAGTAAGTTAGTCGATGTGCTAGAAGTGTTCTTTTTAAAGAATTAGTCTTTTTATTCTCATATAATAAAAAAATTATAATTATTTTGTCCCTACCATCAAATGTTTATAGATACGTTTTTATTATATTTTTTTGTTGTTGTTTAGAGTTTATACCAAATACGCTAACGCCAAGTGAAGCTCTTATATTTAGTTTTAGATTTATTTATAGTTCCGTGCCCTGTATTGGTATAGGAGCAGTAAAATGATGTGATTACTTAAGTTAGAGTCGTGAATCATAATATAAGGAATTGATACTTAATAGATAAATATTTGATTTGTATAGTGCGTAGCGAATTGAGTGTGACATTCATTACATTATCTAGTTTAAATTTTTATTAAAAACGATTCATAAACTTGATTCTTACTTTTCCAGTATTTAAAAAAATGGGACCAATCCAATACAAATTTTATTATTACATCCAAACCACGTAAGCTAAAACAAGAAAATTTTATAAATTGGTAATTTACCCTCCTAGGCTTAGAATCAAATTGCAAACTCAAGGTTATTCTTTGCTTCACAACACTACTACTACTACCAAACTAAAACAATAAAATAACAAAAGTTAAAGCCCTTAATAGCAAATAGGAAGTCACAGATTACACGTATACGCGCGCGTTTATAATACTTTCATTTTGATTTAAAAGGAAAAATCAAATTTTCGATGCTATTTATTTCTGTAATTGATCATTTCGTTCAATTTCATTCCACCTTCAATGGCGTCTCAAGATTCAAAACCTCCGAATCACGCGTTTCTCAGTATCTGCAAATCTCTTGCCGCCGGTGGAATCGCCGGTGGAGTGTGAGTCTTTCACTCCGTTTTACCTTTCCAATTCGATTCTGTTTGTGATTTTTTTTTGTATTTTCACAAGTAATTCGATTCTGTTTGTGATTTCTTGCTATTTTATTTTCACGTAGTTCACGAACAGCTGTGGCACCTCTAGAGAGATTGAAGATTCTACTGCAAGTACTTATTATTTCCGTTTAAGTTTATACTGAATTGTTTCTAACTATTGTTGTTATTGTTCTGTGCATAAGACAATTTTGAAAATGCAGGTTCAAAATCCACACAAGGTAAAATACACTGGAACAGTTCAAGGGTTAAAATATATATGGAAAACGGAGGGTTTTAGGGGAATGTTTAAAGGAAACGGAACCAATTGTGCTCGTATTGTTCCGAATTCAGCAGTCAAGTTCTTTAGTTATGAGCAAGCATCTAAGTATGCTATGCACATCAACTGTTTGTTTCTTTTCATTTATCTTTGGTAAATTTGTTATTTCAATGTGCATCTGATTACTGCTTTATACTAATGCAGGGGTATTCTAAGTCTCTATCGGTTGCAAACTGGAAATGGTACTGAAATACTTCTCCCTTTATAATCTATTATGCATCTACTAGATAGAATATTTTCTTCATCATGGCGCCATGATCTGGATAGAAACATGGTCCTTGATAGAACATTATAACGTAACTTGATCCATGTAGCTGATCCCACTTAGTCAGATAAGACATTGTTGTTTTTGTATGGTGCGGTGATCTCGATAGAAGCATGGTCTTGGATAGAACATTATGACGTAAGTTGATCCATGTAGCCGATCCCACTTAGTGAGATAAGACATTGTTGTTTTTGTAACATTATGGCGAAAGTTGATCCATGTAGCCAACCTCACTGGAATATGACTTGATTCTTGTTATTTTAATCTGCCAAATTGATGATACCTTTAAATTTTCCCAATGAATGTCTTATCTGAATATGGTTTTTTCTCCTCATTAGAGTTATTAGCTCCTGCGTATCCTTCAAAATTTGCATTTTTATTCATGTTATTGTTGGGAGTTTTACCAATCTTTCAAACTTCAAGGCTATGTCCACATTTTTTTTTTGCAGAAGAAGCTCAACTCACTCCTCTTCTGCGTCTTGGAGCTGGGGCTTGTGCGGGAATTATTGCAATGTCTGCAACTTATCCTATGGACCTGGTGCGAGGTCGCCTAACTGTACAGGTATTGTTAAAGATGATTCTTTCTGAATTGTTGGTTGTGGAATTTGAGGATAACTTATTGACTTGCTATTTAGTTTCGTTGTCTATTAAGTCTAAGTTTAACTCATTTTCAAGGATTCTACAGACAGAAGCATCTCCTCGTCAATACAGAGGGATTTTTAATGCTCTTTCAACAGTCTTCCGGGAAGAAGGCGCAAGAGCATTGTATAAAGGATGGTTGCCTTCAGTCATAGGAGTTGTGAGTAAACAACTATTGATTCTTGAAGTACATATTATGCAGATGAGCCCTGATCAGTTTCAGAACAATGCTTTTACCTTTATGTTTCTGTTACTATGTTGTGTGCAGATACCGTACGTTGGTCTAAATTTTTCTGTATATGAATCTCTGAAAGATTGGTTGATTCAAACAAAACCACTTGGAATAGCACAAGACTCAGAGCTAAGTGTGACCACAAGGCTTGCATGTGGGGCTGCTGCTGGAACTATTGGCCAGACAGTGGCATACCCCCTTGATGTCATTCGCAGAAGAATGCAGATGGTGGGATGGAAAGGCGCTGCTTCCGTTGTCTCTGGTGATGGGAAGGGGAATCTCGAGTATACTGGCATGGTTGATGCATTCAGTAAGACTATAAAGTATGAGGGATTTGGAGCTTTATACAAGGGCTTAGTCCCCAATTCAGTCAAGGTTAGTTGATCTGATAGGCCATTTGCATAACTAATTACTTTTCATGTTCTAATGCTTTATGTTGTTAATCATTTATCTGAGTGAATAGGGTAAAGCTTTTCAATTGTTTAGTCTTATCTTTTCCTAGAGGAATTTAGTATTTTGGATACATAATTGAACAAAAACATGGGGAGAATGACTTTTTCACCAATTTTATCATTGAAAACAAAAGATCGGCACCAATTAGTAATAAGTGATTATACAGAAGATCAGCATTTTCAATTGCAATTATTCTCTATTGGTTTCAGGTGGTCCCTTCCATTGCCATTGCCTTCGTGGCATACGAGATGGTCAAGGATTTTCTTGGAGTTGAAATGAGAATATCTGATTGAAGATTTAACAATTGTATGATGCTTAAGGTTTGACATTTAAAATATTTTTAGTAATTTTATTAAATTGTAAAATGCTATAGTATTTATCATTTTTTTTTAGAAAAAAATGTATACAAAACACATTGAGCATAAATTTGCATTATTTTCACTGATTTTATGTAGATAGTTAAAAATGAAATAACAATCCTAAGATGATTTTCTTATGAATTGTTTTCTTCAAAATTCAATTTTAATCTAAGATGGTGATGTTATTAGTGATTATTTTTTTGTTTCATTAGCTTACAAATACATATACAGTGAGTAAATTTACATTTTAAGTTTAACAAACTCACTTCATGTTCTTTATCCTCATATTTAAGATAGAATCCTTCAGATAGAGACAACGATCACGATGAAAATCGGCCAAAAAACAAAGTTGTCTTATTGCTTCCTTCTTACTCTCCCCAAGGCTAACCAATTCACAATCTTTCTCTTTCAGTTTCTTTTCCAATTTCATCGTTTTCCTTTCAAGTTGTGTCACTGTTTTCATCAAATTCATTTTTTCTCCTTCCATGCTCATATTAGCTTCTAATTTCAACACCTTTTCTCTCAGCATCCTAATCTCATCTTCATATTCAGCAATTTTTTCACCAAACACTTTGCTCTCTTCCTCGTGCTTTTGCTTTGTCGATTTGTAAGTGTCTTTGTTTTCGTTATTCAGCAGTTCTGTCACGTGGACCCTCCGATGCAATATGCGTATATTGTCTTCCATTTTCTGTCGAACTCCTTCTGCCAACTCTTCCATTTTTCTTTCCATCAATTGTTTATTCGTTTTGGAATGTTTGTTCTCTTCGTGTGTTAGATCAATGGTTTCTGTTAGCTTCTTTATCGCTTCTGAATATTCCTTTTGACTTTGCTCATTTTGTAACTTCAACTCGCTTTTCTTTTTATGCAAAGCATTTATCTCCCACATTGCATCTCTTAACTGTTCTTCCAAATCCTTTTCTTTGCTGCATTGAGATTCCAATTCCGTTATCCTTTCAATGAAATGTTGTTTCTCTTCTAGCAGATTTTGTTTAGTTGAAACAGTTTCAGCCAAATTCGCCTCCATGTTTTTTATCTCAATCAAATATTGTGAAACTTTTTCCCTCTGATTTTCTAGTTGAGATTCTAAATCGGTATTCTTGTTGCATACAAACTCAACGTCTATTAACTTTTCTTCCAAATCCTTTTCTTTGCTGCATTGAGATTCCAATTCCATTATCCTTTCAATGAAACATTGTTTCTCTTCTAGCAGATTTTGTTTAGTTGAAACAGTTTCAGCCAAATTCTCCTCCAAGTTTTTTATCCGAATCAAATATTGTGAAACTTTTTCCCTCTGATTTTCTAGTTGAGGTTCTAAATCGGTATTCTTGTTGCATACAGACTCAAGGTCTATTAACTGTTCTTCCAAATCCTTTACTTTGCTGCATTGTGATTCTAATTCTGTTATCCTGTCAATGAAACACTGTTTCTCTTCTAGCAGATTTTGTTTAGTTGAAACAGTTTCAGCCAAATTCTCCTCCAAGTTTTTTATCAGAATCAAATATTGTGAAACATTTTCCCTCTGATTTTCTAGTTGAGATTCTAAATCGGTATTCTTGTTGCATACAGATTCAAGGTCTCTTAACTGTTCTTCCAAATCCTTTTCTTTGCTGCATTGTGATTCCAATTCCGTTATCCTTTCAATGAAACGGAGTTTCTCTTCTAGCAGATTTTGTTTAGTCGAAACAGTTTCAGCCAAATTCTCCTCCAAGTTTTTTATCCGAATCAAATATTGTGAAACTTTTTCCCTCTGATTTTCTAGTTGAGATTCTAAATCTGTATTCTTGTTGCATACAGACTCAAGGTCTCTTAACTGTTTTTCCAAATCCTTTTCTTTGCTGCATTGAGATTCCAATTCCGTTATCCTTTCAATGAAACGTAGTTTCTCTTCTAGCAGATTTTGTTTAGTTGAAACAGTTTCAGCCAAACTCTCCTCCATGTTTTTTATCTCAATCAAATATTGTGAAACTTTTTCCCTCTGATTTTCTAGTTGAGATTCTAAATCGGTATTCTTGTTACATACAGACTCAAGGTCTCTTAACTGTTCTTCCAAATCCTTTTCTTTGCTGCATTGAGATTCCAATTCCGTTATCCTTTCAATGAAACATTGTTTCTCTTCTAGCAGATTTTGTTTAGTTGGAACAGTTTCAGCCAAATTCTCTTCCAAGTTTTTTATCCGAATCAAATATTGTGAAACTTTCTCCCTCTGATTTTCTAGTTGAGATTCTAAATCGGTATTCTTGTTACATACAGACTCAAGGTCTCTTAACTGTTCTTCCAAATCCTTTTCTTTGCTGCATTGAGATTCCAATTCCGTTATCCTTTCAGTGAAACATTGTTTCTCTTCTAGCAGATTTTGTTTAGTTGAAACAGTTTCAGCCAAATTCTCTTCCAAGTTTTTTATCCGAATCAAATATTGTGAAACTTTTTCCCTCTGATTTTCTAGTTGAGATTCTAAATCGGTATTCTTGTTACATACAGACTCAAGGTCTCTTAACTGTTCTTCCAAATCCTTTGCTTTGCTGCATTGAAATTCCAATTCCGTTATCCTTTCAATGAAACATTGTTTCTCTTCTAGCAGATTTTGTTTAGTTGAAACAGTTTCAGCCAAATTCTCTTCCAAGTTTTTTATCCGAATCAAATATTGTGAAACTTTTTCCCTCTGATTTTCTAGTTGAGATTCTAAATCGGTATTCTTGTTGCATACAGACTCAAGGTCTCTTAACTGTTCTTCCAAATCCTTTGCTTTGCTGCATTGAGATTCCAATTCCGTTATCCTTTCAATGAAACGTAGTTTCTCTTCTAGCAGATTTTGTTTAGTTGAAACAGTTTCAGCCAAATTCTCCTCCAAGTTTTTTATCCGAATCAGATATTGTGAAACATTTTCCCTCTGATCTTCTTGTTGAGATTCTAAAGCAGTATTCTTGTTGCATACAGACTCGAGGTCTCTTGACTGTTCTTCCAAATCCTTTTCTTTGCTGCATTGAGATTCCAATTCAGTTATCCTTTCAATGAAACGTTGTTTCTCTTCTAGCAGATTTTGTTTAGTTGAAACAGTTTCAGCCAGATTCTCCTCCAAGTTTTTTATCTGAATCAAATATTGTGAAACATTTTCCCTCTGATTTTCTTGTTGAGATTCTAAATTGGTATTCTTGTTGCATACAGACTCAAGGTTTTGCTGCATGACTTTAATTTTATCAGTAAATTCCTTCTTTTGCTTCGATGCTTCATTTCTATAGCGTTTTACTTTTTCTTCAATTAATGCCATCAAATCTGAAGTTTTGGGCATTGCACGTTTCTCATTGTTCTTGAGTTTCGCATGTAACTCTGACAGTGCTTTTTCAAGCTCAGCATTCTTTGCGCGTATCTGTGTAACTTCATTTGCTTCTAATTCATTTGTTTCTGTTGATTTTTGAGTCTCGAGAGCTTCAACAGTGTTGACTACTGAGGAAAAGTACTCGGAGTCTAAGCTACTGCAAGAGAGGGAAGAAGCCCTCTTTATTCTATGATGAGCTCCTTTCATATATACTCTGGTAAGACGACCATACGATTCGTCCAGTGACTGATACTGATTGTAGATGATGTCCTCAACTAGTCCCTCAAGTTCCGTCTCTTTCCTCGAGTTGTCTTCTTTTTGCCTTTCTCCTTCACTCTTAATTAGCTGTAGGACTGTTGAAAAGTTGCTTTCGGTATCTGCATATGGACGAGAAATAAATCTTGTTATACATTATTCTCTTAATCTTAATGTTCCGGAGAATCAAAATGTGTTTAGACAGTATTTTCTTTCTCGTTCATCATCTGTGATACTCACATCCACTTGAATCTACAAATTGTTGCTTCGATAAAACTTTTGTAAAGAATCACTAGGACGCGACAAAACTCTATTCAACGTATATCCAAACACATGTTTAACTAAGCATGAAATCAACACTGAGATGCGAGAAAGACAATTCAAACTTATGTATACATGTTCACAACAAAAAGAATATTCACCTGTTTTGGTTCTTCTGAGGTCTGGAGATTTTTCAGGACAAATTTGATTCCCAAATGACATAGATAATTCCCTCAAGTGGCGGTTCATCATCCTTCTACCATTGGGACAATCCTGAAATTATACAGTTTTACATTCAATGAAAATTCATCATTTTGCGATTATTGTTAACTTGGAATTACAAAATTGGCATGATAGAAATTCAATTATTTCATGCATATGTTGACTTTTATAACCTGTTTCACATTTAATTTTATGGCTGATACATTACATTATTTAATGTTTATTCTGTGTTTCTTATGCATTGCAAATTAGAGAACACATTTTCTTCAACGAAATGTAAATGAAGCATATGTGGTAATAGATATCAATCAATTTCAATTTTTACTCAAATATATATAAATACATAATGAAAATCGTTATGGTACCTGGGAAATTGGAAGTTGATTTCACCAACGTTAAAGGAGTCAGAAATATTGAAAAGAAAAAGGAAAAGCAAATAAATAAAAAGAAATTAGTAATTTCGGAGGTGAAATGAAAAATAAAAAATGAAGGGATGTCTAATAATAAATATTTTATCGTCAAAAAACCATTATTCTCATAGTGTCCTGATTTTTGTTTTGGTAAAAATTTCTGGATATTTTAGGTGCCCCAGGATGCTTTTAATCATTTAAATATTTATCGTAATTATATTTATTTATTTATTTTAGAAAATCAAAGTTCATAATAAAGATTTTTAAATAATTGCATCTTTCACAATGAATGGAAGTAACTTTAACATAGAAAACTTGTTTTAAAATAATATATTTTCACTTTTTATTATAGAATTAATTATTTATTTCCAACTATATTTTTTAGTTAATATATTGCACTTTGCATACGATGATGGAAATGTCGCAAATGTTTTGCTTATTCTCATTAACGAACAACCTTTATTAATAGAATGCAATTAGAATAAGACTTAACAACTAAGAGGCAAAATAGAAAGTTAACTAATTACTCATCGACTTATCGACTTACTTAACTTAACCAAATAAATTAGTTAAGTTATAACAAATTCTCCTCTTAACTGAACAAACAACATTTTAGTTTAATCATTCTAGATTACACTTATGTCCCTAAACTTGCAAATGGATTCTAAATTTAATGGTTTGATCATGATATCAACAATTTGGTCTTAAGATGAGCAAAGTGAAATCTAACTTCTACGTGTGTTTTTGCTGCTTTCGTGTATCACTAAATTTTTAGACAATTTGATAGATAAGTTTGTTGTCGCGAACGGGAATACAAAATTCTTGATTGCTTTTAATTTGTACTAAAAAATTCTTCAATCATACATCTTGACAAGCACTATTAAAAATTGGTTTGAATTATCCATTTGTGGAAGACATATTCACAATAGGATTCTTTTTGGATGACCATGAGATAGCTCTTTTTCCAAGCACAAAAACATGTCCTAAAGTGCTTCTTCTATCATCTAAATCTAAATATTCTGCATAATCTGAATATGGTCATTCAAAAGCTTCCTTTCCTTACATGAAACCAAAACTAGATGCTCATTTTAGGTAATTGATAATACTTTTTAAAGTTGTCATGTGAATTTTGTTGGTCTTTCTGTGTATCTTGCCATCAAGAAAACTAAGTAGGAAAGACTAAGTCTAGTTGCGAAGAGATACATGAGACATACTACCATTTGCTTGTAAACATTGGCCTTAACTCCTCTTCTATAATTCATTTTTGGCACCATAGGATTGTACATTATTTGTAACAAAAAATAGCATATTTATGTTGATGGATGAAGATTTCATTTATATCTTTCTTGTCTTCGACTCCTAATTACTTGAATTCATCAAACATGATTTAATCATTGTCTTAAACGACATCAATTTACAAATACACGGCCTTTCTCCAAATTACATGTTAAACAGCCTCTTCATAGGTGGTTGGATCTTCACTAGGACTGAAGATCGCCAAAGTTTTGAAGAGCTTTTGCTTCATTGTCTTCATATGTGACTTAATCATTAAGGTAGCTAGGTCTTCTTGCTTTCCTCTTTCTATGTTATACATTTTCTTCATTATTCTTCTAAATCATATTTCACAATGCTTCTATCTGGTTGATCTCCAACTTCAGGTTGATCCTCAATCTCATGTTGATATTTCGTTTTCATCTTCATGTGATTATTTGTATTGTAGGCAACTTTGTATGGATTGTTTGTTTCAATGACAACTCAGGTTGTTCTACTTCATTTTCTCCTAATTCTATTTCTTAGTTTCATCAAACAACACATCCATGCTTATCATACAATTTATATGTCTTTGTCTCTTGACTTAGCCCCAAAATAATGCATATTATGATTTTGTCATCAAGTTTTCTACACAAATTATCAAACACATGAACATATGTTACACACTCAAAGATCTCGAAATGATGCATTGAAGATTTCATTCCACATCAGACATCTTCTAATGAGATACATCTTCCGATAAAAAGGAGACATTAATTCAAAACACAAACTAAACACTTGCTTGTTAATGACCAAAACTTCTTCAATCCATTCTTTTCACTGAGCATGCATATAACCATATCCAATATGATTTTGTTCTTATTTTCAAATAATTCATTTTGTTGAGGAATATAGGAAGCATATCAAATATAGTTTTGCTCTTATTTTCAAATAATCTACTTTGTTGAGAAATATAGGAAGCAGTGGATTGTCTCCTAATCTAATGCACATCACAAAACTCATATAAAAAAATTGAAGCATATTCATCCTTTCTATCGGTTATTAAACATAGAATTTTGCCATTTTGATTAATTTTCAAAAATAACTTTAAGCTTATAATAAACGTAAAATGCCTCTTGTTTTTCGCTTAGAAAATAAATATGTTTTTCTACTAAAGTCTTATGCTAATGTGATGAAGTCCATTTTTCTTCCATTGAACTAGGGATTAACGGAATCTCGGATGTCTGAGTGCACTAATTGCATATCTTGTATGTTTCTATACAAGAACACTTGTTTGAATAACTACGGTTAAGAGTTTCACATCAGATGATTTATGATTTTGAACATGTGTTTACAAGTGGGGACAATCCTCATTCTACTAGCCGATTTTATAAGGTTGAGTTAGGCTAATCAAGGTAGTCAGATTCGAGATCCTACGCAGAAACGGATTGGGATGATTAGATCGTGAATTGGGAGATCGTAACACGGATCGTAAGATCCTATCAAATTTAAAAATTCGTATATATATTTTGCATATAGATTAATAATATGCGAGTGACACACTATAATATAAAAGTAAAATTCAAATAAGACTAAAATTACTTTAAAAAACTAAAATTTCATAGGATAATATTCATTAAAACTAATTCAAGACAATTCAAAACACCACAATATTCAATATTCAAAACAGTAGCAAATAACAATTGAAAACTTATAAGAAAAACTTAATGAAAATTCACTCAATTTCCAAACAATTCATGTTGGAGTTGGTCATAATCACTCAATGGATCATCATTGTCTTCATTATCTCCTTCATCTTCAAATTCATCATCAAATTCATTTTCATCTATCCCTCCGCCATGTTCATCTTCCAGATCATGAACAATTAATTCATTTGAATAAAATCTTCATTCGAAATTTCAATGTCGTTATCTTCGTCCATAAGCCAATCATCATCATAGCCAAGGTCATCAAACTTTATCTCAAATGTTCTTCTCTCTCTTTTTTTTGGACAATTTTGGAGCTCTTGACACTCAAACCCAATTGAATCCCACCAATCTGTCGGAGTAGATTTCTCAAGTGTTCGTTTGGCCAAATTTGTGCCAAAATACCCTAATTGTTTCTTGAAGTCATGCATTTGGTCTTCAATCTTAGCTTGTTCTTCAGGATCATCCACCTTTTTAGTTAAACAATCCATTAAACCTTTTGTAACCTCAATATCAACTTTGAATCTAGGGTTGTAATGCATCTGTGGGTTGAGATAATAGGTTGCAACATGTAATGGTATATGTAGTATTTTGTCTCATCTATCATCAGTGATATTTCAAATAGGCTTGTAATTTCAAATTATAATAATTTGAGTTATTTTTAACATTTGATATCAAGAATAGACACAAATACTTTAATAAAATTAAATAAAACAAAGATACCTTTTTTTACACCATTAAAATTCTTTTGAATTTCCTCCTTTTCTTGGTCCATTGCCTCATAGATAAATTTCATGGTTGGTTTTTGATCTGAATCAACTAAACAAAACACTTTAATGAGAGGTGTAACACCCCTAAAACAAATAACAATATTCTTTCAATTTTTTTGTCCAAAACCACATCTTCAATGGCTTTCCCATTTCTTAACTTTGCACATTTCCTCGACTTTCATTCTTTCGAAGTGAACGTTCTTATCAAAGCTTCCTTGTTCTCATACAAGCACCCTAAAGTAAGGTAATATGTGGCAAATCGAGTAGTGTTTGGCCTCACCAAATCTTTTTTGTGTGTGTGATGATGCAAAATAGAAATGAGAGAAGTTCTTGAATAAATAAAAATTGTAATTTTTTTATCCTTTGGAATTGTCTCTTCATAAATCGATATTTTCTTCTCCAAATCTTCAAGCATCAAATCAAGACAGTGTACAACATAAGGTTTTCAATATAATTTGTTCTTCTTTCGCATCAGCATCTCACCGGCAACCTTGTAGTTTGTCGCATTATTTGTCACGACCTGAACGCCATTATCTTCTCCAACCTCTTCAACAACAGCATCAATCATTTCAAAGATTTTTTCGGCTGTTTTGCATATGTTGGATGCATCAACATAATTCAAAAATACAGTACCCTTTGGATTATTAACCAAAAAATTCAAAATTGTCCTCATCTTCCGATCAGTCTATTCATCGGTCATTATGGTGCAACCAATGTTCCTCCATTTCTTTCTATGTTCTTCCAAAGCTTCATGTGTCAACTTCACTTCTTGGTTTAACAACTTAATTCTCAAGCCATGATAAGATGGTGGTTTGAATCCATTACCATGTCTTGAAATCATATCACACATGATAGTGAACTCCTCACTCCTTGCTACATTGAATGGTATGACATTATTGTAAAAAAAAACTTGTAATTGCTTGACATGCATCATCTCTTAAACCCTTCTTTAGAACTGCATTGATGTTAGGTTGTGAGCTGAAACACCTTTTCTTAAATATGCTTTCAGAGTTGTTACTGGTCATTATTTTTGAGCCCACCTCTGACATCTCTTCCTCCACCATTGTCTCTGTTTTTTTGATCAAATTTTCGTGCAATCTTGAACAAACTTGTAGTATTTCTCTCTTGATTTCATTTGGGACAGCCTTACATGCTTCAACATCTTTTTGAGTTCCAGCCAAGTGATGTTTTAGCCTGTAAACTCCTTAAGTTACATTTTTTTACAATACTTGCATTAAATTTTTCTTGGATTATCAGGATCAGCAATGCCATGTTTCCATTCTATATCAGTTTGGTTACCATGATAGTTTTTTCTGGCATGGTGGTGGTGCAATTGCAGGGGGAGCAGTGAGATCACCAACAACTAAAGTTCCAACAATAGAACTTGAAATCATTGGAGAAAGGTTGAAATTGTTTTTAACAGAGAATGAAAGGTTATTTTAACGTGGTAGAGAAAATGAAGAATGAAATATTGAGTGAGATAGCGACTTTATTTAACGTGAGAGAGGTGAAAGAGTTTAACATGAATGAATTGGAATGAATAAATGTATTTTGGGATGTTACACTAATCATGATGTATTTTGGGAAGTTTAATAAATCCTTAATTATTGGGTGGCTGAGTATTGATTACTCCTAGTTATTATTATTTATCCTAGTTATTAGGCAGAAAAGAATCGTTTCAGATTTTAAAAAAAAGTTTTTTTAGGGTTTTTCTGAACCAGGTCGCGGATCCGACTCACGAACCCGAATTCATGGAGCTTAAAACAAAAATGGTATTTTTCAACAGAAACGGAGATTCTACCATTTTCACGTGATATCACGGTGATTCTAGTCGTGCCTACCAAAAATTGATTCCGATCATTCTCTGGCACGATGGGGAGTTGCACGATCATAAAATCGTACGATCCTACGAGTAGGATCGTGATTTTTGCTGAATTATAATTCCTTGTGTTGAAGCAGGTTGCTCAACAGAAGTAAGGAAGTGTCGAACCACCTAGTGTGTTGAGTTGTGTTAGTGTGTCGAAGTGTCGAAGCATGTTGCTTCACACAGGATTTTGACTTATGCCTATTTTTAATAGTGTTCACTATTTTGGACTTTTATAGTTTTGGTCTTTGGCTTAGGGTGCAAGTTAATCTAAATCTATAAATAGAGGGAGTAACTCTTATTCTTGTAATGAAGTGAATAGAGCATTCATAACATTGTATTCATACTATTTTGCAGTTGTAAAGTGAATAAGAAATTTTCCACAGTTTATGGGCAAAGAGAAACTCTGCAGAATATTCTTTTTCTCCTTTATCGTTCTTTTTTTCTTTCTCCAGTGTTCTTCTTTTTTTTATTGTTATTGTGTGAGTGATAACAATATTGTTCATCAACATTGATTGAAATTCTTCATAGGTTGTGGTATAATTCCAATATCTGGTATCAAGAACTCCAGTTTAAACGATTCGTGGGAAGAAAATCATGATGGCAATGAATAATCCAAATTGGAATTGATGCAATAAACTTTATATATTACATCATTTGTTTACTACTCTTTCAATTATCGACCTTTCTTTTTCACTTATACTTTTATCTTAATTAATTTATATTTCATATTTAATAATATTAATTTTTTATATAAATATTAATTTTAATATGAAATTTATTATATTTGAAATTTATTTATTATTTAATAAGATATAAAGAAACATTTACTTATAAGTAAATATTTAAAAATGAGATATAAATAATTTTTATGATTAATTATATTTAAGATTTACATTTTATTAGTTAGATTTATATTTGATTAATTACATTTGTCCATATTTGAAAAAAAATCAAATATAAATCCAATATATTATAAAATATTTTAATTTATTTACTATTTAATAAAATAGAATTATTATTTATTTTTTAAATTTTGAAATGGTTTTTTTATAATATAGGTTTCATTTTAATTAATATATTGAATTAATTTAAATTAAATCGTAATTCAATTCAATATTAATCGATTAAATCGTATTTTTAATTAGGGATAAAAATTTGACTCATCCCCAATGGATATCCTCAAAATTATCTATAACGAACAGGATAAAAATTCGCAAAAATGAATACGGACATGAACTCGGGTAATTACTCACTAAAATAAGCGGGTATGGGTGTCTTGGTACCCACCCAGCCTCATATCCGTACAATATATATTTTTGTATTTTCATTTATATTCATATATTTTGATTTATATTATAATATTAAAATATGAGTTTAATTGAAATGCACTGACAGTGTAAAGATATTTTACACTGTCAGTTAATCACAACCATTGATTTTTTTAGAGAAGTTTGACTTTTTCTATAATCACATGTAAAGTAACCCAAACGGATGATTGTGATGAATTGACATTGTAAATTTTTTTACACTGACAATGCATAACAATTAATCTCTTAAAATATATATCTATCAACTTTAAAAAAGTATATCAAGGTTAAATCATTATGTATTTGATATAAGTTATTGTTTATTTCAACAATAAATTGTTTGAAATTTTTTTAATGTTTTTGAAAACATAAAATGATATGATATTTTATAATTGATTTATTTATTTTTAATAGAAATGTGGGTAACGGATACGGATATATGTATTTATATACCCATAGGACACATGTATGAGTGTTAACTTTGGCGCCAAAGCGGGTATGAGCTCGAGTACCAAGATTTTTTTCAAATAACTGGTATGGGGATGAGTACACTCTGTCCAAACCATGCTTATTGTCATCCCTATTTTTAATTCAATTAAATATTAATAAATTAAATCATATTTAATTCAAATTAAATAGTAATCAAATTATATGTAACATATTTATTATATAAATTCCATATTTAATCATATTAATTAATTATATAATTTAGTAATATAAAACATATTAAATTTATTAAATATTAAATAAATATTTTTATAAATAATTACACTCTCTGGTCACTATTATAAGAAAAAAAATTAGATTAATTGAATAAATGATGTATCTGGTCATTATTATATATCAGATACATCAATTATTCAATGAACCTAAAAAAATATTGTTGCTTATAATAATGATCAGAGAGTGTAAGTATTAAATATCATGTACTAAAAGTGTAATAAATATTTTTAAAACAAAAGTGTAATAAAAAATATTTAAAATATATTTGTTTTAATCTAACAAATTAAATATACAATATGTATATTTAAGTGGGATAAAAATGCAAAGCAAGTGATATGGTCTAGTGGATAAGATATTGTATATGTGTTAAGGGGATTGAGTTCAAGTCTTACTAATTACTTATTATTTTTTTTAAGCATTTAAAAACCCTAGCTTAAATAAAGATTTAATGCAATATGTATATATAAGTGGGAAAAATATTCAAAGCGAGTAACATGGCCTCCTAGTGGTTGGGTTGTTGCATAAGAGGTTTGAGTTTCTTGAGAAGGGAATCCAAACTTTTTTTTAAATGGATTTTCAAAAATCGTCCATATGGCAGCGATAAAATATGTATTAACCCTTTAAGAAACAAATCAAGGTTTATTGCAAAATGATACAATTAACATGAAGTTATAGATGTTGATGATACATATGCTAAATTATAAGCCATAAGAATGCTTCTTATTTTTTCTTGCATCATGAATTTCAAACTCTTCCAAATGGATATAAATGGTATGTTTCTAAATGGTTACATCCAATGGGAAGTGTATGTTTATTCACCTCTTAGTTTTAAAAACGTCTTTTTTCCTAATCATGACTTCATGTCGAAAAAGGATTTTACAGTTTAAAACAAACCCTCACCCTTTGTATGATCATTCGAGCCACTTGAAAACAATTTTTAAAGAGGAAAGATTGATACAATTGTTTAACAAAAAATGATAGCATGATATTTTACTTGTTGAAAATTACATTGATGATATCATATTCGGTGCTATTGGTGAACCTTTGTGCAAATAATTTTCTAATATGATGTAAAATAAGTTTAAAATATCAATGATATGTGAACTTGGCTACTTTGGTGGTCTACAAATATATCAAACAAAAGAAAAAATATTTATAAATCAAGATAAGTATTGCAAAGAACTCTTAAAAATATTTGAAATGGAAAAATAAAAATCAATATAAACTCCCATGAGCATATCATGTGACTTAGATAAAGATGAGAGAGTTAAGTGAGTTGAAGAAAATAAATATTGAAGTATGATTGATTTTTTTCTCTATCTTAATGTATTTCATCATGATATTATGTTTGATGTATTTATGTGTGCATGTTTTCAATAAACCCCTAACTTCTCACACCTCACTGCTATCAAATGCATTACGAGATATTTCACTAGCATGCCACTTATGAGTTTATGGTATTTTAAAAGACTTATTGCATTTTGGTTAGGTACTCTGCTTTTGATTTCACTGGTTGTAAATTGGATCAAAAAGTTACTTGTGGTACGTGTCACTTGTTTGTGGTTTTTTTACAAAAATAACCCACTTTTTCAAGGAAATTCCCAAAATACCCCTGGTTTCAAAAAAAATCCCAAAATACCCCACTTTTAGGAGGAGTCTCCAATTGAATTGGCGACTCCTCTTAAAACTTGAATGGAGGCGCCAATTAGATTGGCTAGGGCAGGTGCCCTAGCCAATCCAATTGCGCCCCTGTGTAGGTTTTAAGAGGAGTCGCCAATTCAATTGGAGACTCCTCCTAAAATGCATTTTTTGTCTTATAAATAGATGCGTTATGTGACTAATTGTTCCATATCTCATATAATCATTTGGCTATCATGTTTGGTGTTTGTCGCTGATACGGAAAGGTGATTTATGCGAGAGACAAACCTCAAATGTTGATGCTGTTTTGGAACATCACCACGTTCGATCAACTGAAGAGGAAGTTGGTTCGTTGGTTAGATGGGAAAATACCAGAAGGGGAAAAAATCAGAAGTATTGAGAGACTTGACAATATCTTTGATTGGGTGCGAATGAAGACTGATAAGGATGCTAGGGAAATGATGTTCGGTCGAGACGACATCAATTTGATTGTTGTAATCAGTTAGAAATATATATGTTTTCAGATGTTTTGTACTGATGTTTGTTGTGAACCTCGTTGTAACAAGAACTTAATGATATATAATGATTGAATGTTATAGAAATACAATGTTACAAAAAGCTTAAGACCTAGATGATGCTCCTCGATTGGGACAGTTGTTCTTGTTGTGTCCTGGTTGACGACATATACTACATAATCTTATCATTTTATCTGTGGAATCCATCTCTGTTCTGATACGTGTGATGTTTGGCCTTCCTTTTTTCTTTCTACACATCTCGTCATTGTGCCAAACAATATCACCTTCATATGGAGGCCAATAATCCTCCATTGGTAGTACTGAGAAGCTTTGAGTATAAACATTCATGATGGTGTTGGCCTTGTACACATCAGATAAATGGCTGTAAGTGTCTTGACGAGTATAAGCGCATGCTGCTATGACATGGGAGCAAGGTATGCGGAAGGCCTGGAATTTTCCACAATCACACCAACTTCTGTTTAGTCTAACAGCGTAGGCTAAATTTGGTCTCCCCTCGTTGTGGTCCATTGTTTCCTGGACGCTGAAATTTTGTCTATGACGGTCAAAGACTGTTACAGCGTGTGTGCTAGCTTTGATGCTCTCCTCTTTCATGACCTTCATGCAACACTCACTGAATACTTGCCCGAACATTAACACCGCACTCCATCTTTCACCTCTAGTTGCGAACATAGAAGTCAACCTATAATAGGTTGATCTTACCAAGGCGGTTATCGGCAGATTTCGAATTCCTTTGAATACCCCGTTCATGCATTCCACAATGTTTGTTGTCATGTGGCCCCATTGACAACCTCTGTCAAATGCCTTTGTCCACTGCTTTACTGGTATGTTATTTAGCCATCTCCCTGCATCTTCATTAGACAGTCTAATTTCATCATGATAATATTGAAATGACGGCTGAGTTAAAGCATACCCATCATTCACCACCTTCTTGCGAAGATTCTTATCTTTTATAGCACGCATGAAGTTTTGTGCAATGTGTCTGATACAGTAGACATGTGTAGAAGGAGGATCATGTCATCCGTTGTCATGGTTGTTCTAGGCATTCTCAATGGCAGCATGTCTATCAGAAATCAAACAGAGATTGGCTTGTGGAGCCACATGCATTCTGAGATATCGAAGAAAGAAACCCCATACCCCAGCCGTTTCACCTTCAACGAGAGCAAAGGCAATGGGAAATACATTGTTGTTGCCGTCTTGTGCAACCGCCATGAGCAAAGTACCCTTATATTTTCCGTATAACCAAGTGCCATCAATTTGAATAATAGGTTTGCAGAATGCGAAACCTTTGATGCACGGGTCAAATGCCCAAAAGAGATGGTGAAATATTCTATTACATGTAGCACAGGTTCCATCTAGCATAATCACTGGCAATGTCTCCATAATTGCCACAACTCTTGGGACATATGTTTTTAGTCCCCATGAAAACTGTGGCAATTCCTTATATGAATCCTCCCAGTTGCCGAAAACTTGTTCAACAGCCTTTGTCCTCGCAATCCATGCTTTCTTGTAAGATGAAGTATAATTATATGTTGTTCTGATATGGGATATAATTATACTCACCTTCACTGATGGGTCTTTATTAACCAAAGACAGAATGTCTTGACATATCAAAGTTGCGTTTAGTTTACGGTGATCTTGTTCAACGTTAGTTGCAATGCAACTATGCAGTGGGTCTATTGAAGGGATCTCCCAAGAGTCGTTTTTCTTCTTGTAAGACGCAGCCAAATGAAACTTACAAAGCATGTTACGACATTTGATAACATACCTTCTAGAATTAGTGTGTTTCACTGTAAAGTCAACAGAGTTGTTCATGTGGAATTTTTTGATTGCCAGAACACATTCTTCTTTGGTACGGAACATGTCTCCCACCTTTAATTCGCCTTCTAATCTCGGATACGGATTATAGAAAAGACTGTTGGATGTTTCATCGTCGTGAAGATCCATATTTGTCATATGTTGAGGCGGATTGTAGACATGACTAGGAGGTATTGATGGTGGTTGATCATCATCTTCATCGTCGTTGTTCAGCATGTGATCAACCTGTATCTCAGTCTCCTCTTCTTCTTCATCAACGACGTCCACTTCTGCTTCTGCTTCTGGGTTGACGTTATCTGACCATTGTCGATCATCTTCACCAGATTCATCTTGACCGGTTAGTTGAGACCGTTGAGATGGTATACATTGGTGAAGAGTAATGTACAACTCAATACAGTTGCAGCCTGAATGTTCATGACTAACAAACATGTATTCAACATCTTCATCGTCTCGTACCTTAAGGGGGAAATACTTGCATTGACCATTCTAAAAAAATATTGGATTTTGATATGTTATCTTTGACACAATACCCGATCCTATAAAGGATTGTATTCTTTTTTTCAATTGCAAGAAGGTTACATTTCTCTTGATCGTGAGTCTAATGGTATCGGTGATTCGAAAACAAAAACCATGTAGCTCAGACTCGTATGTTTCACCGTTGCAGTGAACGTTGACACTGTATAATGATGAAGTTGACATTGTGCAGATGAAAACTATTTTCTTACTGCAAATGAATGTGAGTGAAGTGTCATGGATGTTGATAGTAAGATACTTAAATAGAGGAGTGAAGTGTCTCACATGCTAGCTAGTTCGGAGTGATGTGTCGCACATGCAAGCTACTCCGAAATAACGTGTCGCACATGCAAGATACTCCGAAATGATGTGTCAACCATGCAAGCTACCAAGAAGTGACATGTTCAGCATGCAAGAGACAAGACAGCCACGTGTCAGACATGCAGACACACACTCTAAATGGATTGGCGCCCCCACTCATTCCTTGCACATGGGCGCCAATTCAAGTGGAGACACCATGCATTCAGACCTCGAAACCAAGCAATCAGACCTAGGTCTTGCATGCATGTCCCTAGGGGTGGACAAGAACCGTTCACCCGGCCAAATCCGCCGGTAACCGAAAAAGAAAACCGAAATGGGCGGGTTCAAACGGTCTACCGGGTCAGTGATTAAAATATAGCAGTTTCAATTGGGTTTATATGGGCGGGTCGGGTTCAAAATTCTGAACCGCGGATACCCAAACCCGCCCAATTGAGATACCCTCCTAGGGTTTTCCAGCAGCCAAAGTTCATTCTGTTCTCTCAATCACATCCAATACCAGTAAGCATTTTTTGTTCTGTCACTCGCAGCCGCACCTCCATGAAAATATTC
The DNA here is from genome assembly GCF_024323335.1 of Lathyrus oleraceus. Lineage (NCBI taxonomy): Eukaryota > Viridiplantae > Streptophyta > Magnoliopsida > Fabales > Fabaceae > Lathyrus > Lathyrus oleraceus. The sequence continues at coordinate 486,745,281 of NC_066580.1, read as the reverse complement.
TAGCTTCAATTCTCAACATCGTTCCACCACCATCATTCACCACCCACCACCTTCAACTCTCACCACTCACCGTCCAATTTTCAACCCACGCGCCACTTTCGGTTTCCGCTGCTTCCACACCTCAGCTCATCTTCCAACGCTTCGTGGCTCGCCGCTCTTTTCCGCCAACACACTCACCGCTAATTCCGTTCCGGTATGTATTCAATCACCGTTCACCAGCCTAGGTTTTTATATACGGTGGAGTATGTATTCAATTTTTATGTATTCAATCACCGTTCCACTTTAGTTTCAATTGATCTTTCGGCAAATCAGTTGAATGGAACACTTCCACATGGTTTTGGTGATGCTTTTCCTAATCTTAGGACATTGAACCTTGCAGAGAATGATATCTTTGGTGGTGTCTCAGATTTTTTAGGGTTGAAATCTATTGTGAGTCTTAACATATCAGGAAATTCATTTCAGGGTTCTGTTACAGATGTTTTTGTGTTAAAGTTGGAGGTTTTGGACCTTAGCAGAAACCAATTTCAAGGTCACATTTCTCAGGTAAACTACTACAATTGGTATCATTTAGTTTATCTTGATTTGTCAGAGAATCGGCTTAGTGGTTAAATTTTCCAAAACTTTAATGGCACACCGAATTTAAAGCACCTTAACCAGCCTAGGTTTTTATATACGGTGGAGTATGAGGTTTTTCGGATGATGCTCGGAAACGCACCGTAACGTACCTATGAATTTTATGTGGTTGATGATTTTTGGAGTTTTATACGCATTATTTTGATTGGATTTAGTCTTCAACAGTTTTGATTGGTTTTTTGGAGTTTTATACGCATTATTCTGAATTGTCCTTTATTCTCTGCAGGTTGGTGTTGTTTCTGATTATGACTTGTCTAAAGCAGAAAACAGGTAAGAGCTTGCACCATTTATTGCTTTTTTTCATACTTTAAGTGCTTTTCTTAGGACCTTTCAAATTGTTTTTACAAATTATCTTGTTGAACTTATAATTAAAAGTAAATTATGTTGGTTAATAAGCTGAAGTAAGTTATCCAAACATTCTTAAGTCATTGTAGAAATTCAGTGCATTTCATTTTCAACTCAAATAGCTATCATCTATTTTCATGTTATTTTATCTGTTAATGACTTTTTTCAAATAGCCAATTTTTACTTGATTTCTATTTTAAATTTTACAACCTGCTTTTCCTTCAATTATGTTGATTATGGCTCCGTCATTTTTCAGTGATGGGTCAGCCTAATCAAACTATACCTACTGAATATGTCATGAATGAAGTTGGTTCAACAGCAACAACTGAAGTTGTTGGAGCAGAATTAGTTAATACCCAACCTACAAAGAAGAGGAAAGCTAGTGCAAGTGGTTCTAGGCAATCATCTGCTTGTTGGGAGCACTTTATTAGATTACCAGATGACTTAGTTGATACACCAACTGCAACTTGTAAACACTGCCACAAAAAATACCTATGTGACCCTAGGACTCATGGCACCACCAACATGAACCATCACATTCTAAAATGTGCAAAGAAGCCTAGAACCATTGATCCCACCCAAACTATTCTGACATACCCCTCTGCAGAAGGATCTAGTTTGGGTCATGTTAGCTCCAAATTTGACAAGCAAGCTTGTAGAAAAGCTTTGTCAATTTTTGTGGTTCTAGATGAACAACCATTTAGTGCAGTTGAGGGGGAAGGTTTTAAGTACTATTCTAAAGTAATGCAGCCCCAGTTTACTCTCCCATCTAGGCGTACAGTAGCTAGAGACTGTTTTCAGCTACACTTGGATGAGAAACAAAAACTAAAAGCCTTCTTTAAGTCTAACTGCAATAGAGTAGCACTTACTACTGATTGTTGGACTTCTATCCAAAATCAAAACTACTTAACCCTTACGGCACACTTTGTGGATAACGAATGGAACTATCAAAAGAGAATTATAAGCTTCACAGTTATTCCAAACCACAAGGGTGATACGGTAGGTAGGAAGATTGAAGAGGTGTTAAGGGATTGGGGAATTAGGAATGTGTCTACCATAACTGTTGATAATGCAACTTCAAATGATGTAGCTGTAGCATATTTGCATAGAAAAATATCAACTATGAATGGGATGATGGGAGATGGAAAATGTTTTCATATGAGGTGCGCTGCTCACATATTGAATTTGGTGGTAAATGAGGGTTTGAAAGATAAGCATTTGTCTATTACTAGTGTTAGGGATGCTGTTAGATTTGTCAAGTCCTCGCCTCATAGGGCAGCCAAGTTTAAAGAGTGCATTGAATTTGCTGGAATAACTTGTAAAAAACTAGTATGTCTCGATGTTTCAACTCGTTGGAACGCGACATATTTGATGCTTGAGGCTGCAGAGAAGTTTCAAGCTGCTTTTGATAAGCTTGGGTATGAAGAGTCGAGCTATAGGGAGTTCTTTGGAAAAGGTAGTCCTCCTAGTAGTGATGATTGGGACATTGTTAGAGCTTTCATCTCTTTTTTAAAGTTATTCTATGAAGCAACTAATGTTTTTTCCACCTCTCAAAGTGTGAGTTTGCATAGTGCTTTTCACCAAGTGTCTGCGATCTATTGTGAGCTGAAGCAGGCTACTATGAACTTGAATGGTGTTTTTGCAAGTGTGGGTGGGGACATGATGGAAAAGTATAATAGATATTGGGGGTGTGCTACTAAGATGAACAAGTTGATTTATTTTGGAATCATTTTGGATCCAAGATACAAGTTGAGTTATATTGAGTGGACTTTTAAGGATATGTATGGAGTCGGATCTGTGTTTGCTACCGGGTTGATCAAATCTATAAAAGAGAGCTTACAAAAATTGTATGATTGGTATAAGCAAGCTTATGACCAAAATCATAATAGACAACCTCTTGGTAATGGTGAAAACAATGTTTCCAAGGATGAAACAACAGTTGGTCGTCCTTCACTAATGGCTAGAGCCGATGCTTTTGAGCAACATTTAGAGGAACAAGACTCGATTGATCAACAAAATGAGCTTGAGGGTTTTTACTCTAGTAAGTGTGTCAAAAGGGATCCTAAATTTGACCTTCTTGTGTGGTGGAAACACAATTCAACACAATATCCTATTTTATCTACAATAGCTAAAGATATTTTTGCCACACCAGTGTCTACGGTTGCATCAGAAAGTGCCTTTAGTACGGGAGGGAGAGTCTTAGAAACTTATAGGAGCTCCCTAAAACCTGAAATGGCAGAGGCATTAATTTGCACCCAGAATTGGTTAAAGCCGTCTTTTACCTATTTCAAAGACTTGAACCTCATGGAAGATTTTGAGCTTTCTGAAGATATTATAGCAGGTAAAATTATTTTTAAAAATGTTATATCTTTATTTCATAATTGTTATATATTTCTAAAAAAATGTTTATTTCATTATTTTAGAATTTGAAGAAATTTCTTCTACAGCAAGAAGAGGATCTTTACCGTCTCAGCCACAACCTTCTGGTTGTGCTTGAAAAATATGGAGGTATATTTACTTTATTAATTTGATTTATTTATTACTTTATTCCTTTTAAAGCTTAATATTTTTCTTGTTTAATTTTTCAGTTCAACTATGTTTTTTGAAGTCATATGTGACTTATATTTTGTGACTACTCAATGGTCAAATAATATATATTTTGTCCCGTGGATTTTGAAGATATTCAAGCTAGCCAAATTTTGGTATGCATCAAACAATATATTATTGTATTAATTATCTATGTGGTTTTTTAGTTGGATTTACTACTAATTAATTATGAATTGAAGTTGGTAATGTCATGGTCGGTTGTCCATTAGTTATATGAAGTATTGCTAATTGTGTCAATAGAACATTTTGAGGCCATGCAGGAACAATTTGGAGCTAAGACATTTTTGATATATGTAGAACCTGTGTTTAGCAAAACAGGAGAAACAATTGGAGTAAACTATATGGGAATGGAAATAACAAATCAGGTAAAAAATTGTTGTTTTGGTTTTTGAAAGTACTTAATTAATATCTTATTCTTCTTGTGAAGAGAATATTCATAATATTGAAAAAAACGCAGGTGAGAAAAAGAGAAAGAATGGCTAAGCTAAGGGAAGAAATTGCAGTTCAGAAAGCTAAGGAAACAGAACTTAATAAAACCATTCACATTACAGGTTCGCTTAGTCATTCACGCCAAATCTATTTTTTTTTTGTTCTTAATGTTGTTGAAGGGTGCTTAATTCTCTTTTGGTTGCTGCACATTTGTTTTCTCAGATGGTGTTGTTTCTGTTATGAGTTCATTCTGCAAGCAACTTAGTTGATAATGTGCACACTGTCTCTGGCAGATGCACATCTTAGTTATTGCATCTTATGTGTTAAACTCCTAATTCATGAATGCACATCTGTCTTCTGATGCATCTTATGTGTTGAACTCCTAATGCATGAATGCACACATCTGTTCTGATGCATCTTATGTGTTAAACTCCTAATGCATGAATGCACACATATTTGTCTTCTGATGCAACTTATGTGTTAAGCTCCTAATTCATGAATGCACATATATCTGTCTTCTGATGCATCTTGCGTGTTAAACTCTTAATGCAGGAATGCACATATATCCCCCCATATATCGATCATGTACGGTACTTTTAAGAAAGCTACGACACTATTTTTGTTTAGAAGTCATTACTCTGATGAATCTTATTGAGTAAACACCAATACTTCACACAGCATCTAATTCTGTTTCTAGAATGAATAGTCATTAGTTTTCTTCTGATTGATAGGTTTTGCATCTGATACATACTTTTAAGAAAGCTAGACACAATTTGGTTTAGAAGTCTTACTAATGAATCTTATTGAGTACACATCAATACTTTACACAATTTATCTAATCCTGTTTCTAGAATGAATAGAGTCATTAGGTTTCTTCTATTGATATGTTTTACATCTGATTATATAATTGCATTATGACAGTGTCTTGTTTTGTATTTTGTCATTTCAAACGAGAACTTAAGTTCTGGGTTTTGGCTGCTGCTGTGCTGCTCTAACACATGACTAAGCAAACTGATCATTGAAAGTGGAAACATAATTCAACATAATCCATTATTTTTTCGAATTGATATTAACAATTAGTAAAACAGTTATCCAGACATATTAAATGTATATTAATTTTTACCATTAGAGATTGTGATTTGACACAAATCAAATACATGGTTTTAGTGCTGATTCCACATTAGTGCCACCACAATTTGCCTGCCAAATTTATGTCTAAAGAATTAATTTGTTAGTTATTACCCTATGCACAACTACAATTATTGATAAATTTAAGCAGGTTGTTTCAAAGATTATAAGCCTGCTTAATTCTCTTTTCTCGTATAGTTTTCTTTGGTATAAACATGCACCAAAGATTAACACATTCAGACCAGTCTATTGTATTGGCATAAAAAAAACTGGCATATTGAACGTAAACTTTACGGATACTGCTGTCATTCTGGAATCTTAGATGATTACAACATGTTTTGTTTTTCATCATGTGCATGAGTACTCTGAACATTCTATGAGTTACATGTTCTGGCTTATCTTTTTAGGGTATTTCTCCATTACAGGTTTGACTCGAATTGGATCAAGACTGTCCGAGACTGAAGTGAAGCAACTTATGGAAGCTGTAAGTCGTTACAAATCCGTTACAAAAGCATAACTAGTTGAACGCATGACTATTATCTTAAACTCAACAAGAATTGTCTTACTTGTGAGTGGAAATATGTTGCTTTCTAATGGAGAAGACCAGACTCAGTTGCTGCCTTCAGAAACTGAAACTCAGGTTTCAAACTCTGATTCAGTTGAAGGGTTATTACCGGTTTCAAAAGTTTACACTGATGTGGCTGTTGTTCCTGAGCAACAAAACAACGAGATTCAACACTTGATATCCAATTTACAAAGTATAGATAAATTAGAAATCTTTTTATTTCCTTTTTTGGTTTTTGTTGAATTAAATATGTGAAAGTGAAATAAATGTTGCTGATTTTGTTTTGTTTTATGCATGAGAGGTTGAGGAACTGAGGCTGAAGCAGAGAGTAGTGGATGGAAAGAGGAGACAAGCATTGAGTAAGATATTGGATATCAAAGGTAGAGTCTTAATTGGGGTTTCTATTATATGTTAATATGTTATTTTTATTAGAGGGTTGAAAATTTTCATTTTGTTATTCAGGGAGCATTAAGTGTTTTGTAGGATTCGACCGAATCTTTCGAAAGAGAAGAGAAGAAATTATGAACCTGTATCAGCTGAATCAGAGAGAGTTCGAGTTAAGTTTGGTGGGACAAGGAAAGAGTATGCGTTTGATAAGGTTTTTCATCAAGATACAACTCAAGGTTAGTACTCTATCAAACTCCATTTTGTTGTGTTACCTAATTTTAATTATTTGATATTTGTACCAAATTTTACTGTGTTTACCATTGTATGAACATCTGCAGAAAGTGTTTTTGTTGAAGTGGAGCCAATTCTAAGATCTGCAATGGACGGGCACAATGTGTGCATTTTCGCTTATGGTCAAACCGGCACTGGCAAGACATTCACCATGGTCAGTGATGTCAAAATTGTGTTCATCTGCTAATTAATGTTATCCAATGTATGTTGTGGTTTTTGATTGTATATGATTAATTTTAGGATGGTACAAATGAGCAGTTAGGGATTATTCCTCGAGCTATTGAAGAACTCTTTCGTCAAACGTCAATGGATGCTTCGTCCTCTTTTACTTTTTCAATGAGACATCTGAATGAACCAACCATGTGCAGATGTAATATGGACAGTCAACTGTTTGATATACTTTCAAAAGTTCTCTTGTTTCTCATGTATTTTGAGTTTTTGTATATGATACAGTGGTTGTAATTTATTAATTTCTTTTTAAGGTCTGTGTGGAAGTAGCATAACAGTTGTTATTTTGGATTGAAGTTTTTAATACTTTGAATTTATTTTGAATCTAAATTGTAGTAATTTGTAGCTCAAAATATTATCAAAATGTATTATTGGGCTCAAAATAATATCAACCCAATAAAACCGATTAAACCGATTGCATAACCCGCAACCCGTCCTAACCCAACCCGTCCAAACCGATTACAAAAATGGGCGAAAATGGGCTTATATGGCTTAACCGCGGGTTGGGATGGGTGAGGCTTTTGGGCCCGAAACCGCCCAACCCGGCCCGCTGTCCAGCCCTACATGTCCCTATGGAGGCGCCAATTTGAATGGCGACCCCTCTTAAAGGTTATACATGGTCGCCAATTCAAATTGAGACACCATGCAAGCACAACTTTTCATGCTCTCATCCATTTGCCTATAAATACATCCACTCCATCAACACTTCTCCCACACCATCACTCTCACTACTTCTTCTACAATACTTCTTCTACAATTTCATCTGCAACAACTTCTTGTAGTTTCATCTACACCAACCCCCCGATAAAATGTCTATCCTCACAATGGGCGAAGCACATAGAGGAACGGTTGCAAACATCGCAACATATGTAAGTTTTTTCTTTTGTCAACTTTTTATCTTTCATATTCACCAACCCCCTTTTATTTTGACATACCAACTTAGTCAAGTTTTTTATTCTTTCTTTTATAGGATGTATCAAGGTTCCGAACTCGGGTCCACGAATATGTCCATATGGACCCGATGATTCAACCTTATGTTGAACTCGCCGACTTTGGTCATATTAGCAAGATTTTGTCTTGGTCCATAGATAACAAATTCATTCTAGCTTTATGCGAAAGATGGAGACCAGAGACACACACATTTTGGTTCCCAACCGGTGAGTGTACCGTGACGTTAGAAGACGTCTACATGCTTTTAGGACTACCCATTGAAGGTAAGGCTGTTAATGGTAAGACCAACTATGCAAATTCAATTTGCATGGAGCTCTTAGAGACTGATTTGTTAGATGATAATGCAAGAGGTCAAGGTATACTACTCCCACGCCTTAAGTCATACTATAATAGTTTATACTTAGATGAGCATTCTACCAAAGATGCTCGAATAATAAAAACTAGGTGTTACATTATGCTGTTAATTGGCTCATTTTTATTTCCCGAAGGTAATGGTTCTAGCATGCATATTATGTACTTACCTCTACTTAGACATGTAGATAGAATATGAAGTTACAGTTGGGGATCTGCTTGTCTAGCCTATCTCTATAGCTCCTTGTGCAAAAACTCATACAAAGACATATCTACATTTTCTGGATGTGTTGTTTTGCTACAAGCATGGGGTTGGTCAAGACTACCGTCTTTAGCACCGGTCAATAACAACCCTTTCTTATTTCCGTATGCACAAAAGTAAGTTGTTTAAATTGCTATATCTTTACTTACTTCTTTAAAGTTTATTACCTCTAACTAAATTTTTTTGACTTTTTGGTGTAGATGGTCTGCACGTGGTATGAGTTACAACAGATGTCCAAGACACTGTATTACTCAGTATCGTAACCTGTTGGATCACCTTCGACCGACAGACGTAAGCAAAATAACTTAATTATTTCGTTATATTTTGTTAACTTTTTCTACATTGATTATAATCCTATCTTCTTTTACATTTCAATTCATTTGGCGTCCATACCTTAATTTGGATCATGACCATGAGGTCAACGCTGAAGACGCAACTGTATGGACTGCATGCACACCGATAATACGGTTCACAACTGTGGAGATGCACAACAGTGATCGTGTGAAGCTGCAGTTCGGTATGCTCCAGAATATCCCAGATCCCCCAGCTAGCCTAGGAGAATGGCATCTGCGTAAAGTTAACGACCAATGGAACTTCAATCCATGGCAAAGCTTCGCAAGATCGGAGTGTCGCAAATGGAAGCACCGTCATGACCATATGTTAACTGACGCAGTCATGCCAACTGAACAAAAACCAAGTCATACTTATATGACTTGGTACATATCGGTTGGTTTTCAATTCATCGCCGATGATATGTACCTATACGACCCACGCCAGGCAACTTACACACCAGAAGGATCAACATCTAACCCCCAACAACATTGTCAGCCCGGTTACTCACAACCCCATATCCGTCAAACTTTCCGTTCCACAAACATACAAACATACAACCAAAACATGTCATTCACCCAACCCCATACCAAGAGCATACCCCATACCACCACCAACAAATTGACCATCAACCTGAGACCCAACATCGCTTCGCACCCACCCCATCACCCTACCAAAGTCGCCTTAGCCAAAACACCAACCGACCCTCCTTCTACCGTAGCCAAGAAGCCCAAACATCACAAAACCAAAACATCCAACAACCCTATCTCTACCAAACACCCCAACAACCTTTCCAACCTTTGCTCGACGCATCGTTCACACCCATGTCTCCCTTCAACCGTCTCGGTCGCCCATCCATGAGTCAACCACATCTCAACTTCTCTGGCATGGGTTATGAGCTCAACTACGGCGATACACCATCGATGCATACTGAAGACTATGCCGACTTGTCTGAATACCTCAACGGACCTTCTCCTGTAGTTGCTAGTGACGCTCCTGGCCCCTCAGATGATCAAACACCGGTTCAGAATCGTCAACGTGGGTTAGGGCCAAGGGTTAGGGTAGCTAGAGGATGTGGGACCGGAAGTCGGTTAGGTGATCCCGGTCATCACCATTAGGTTTCTTTGTGTAAACGTTAAACTTTATTAATATTAAATGGTCTTATATCAAATTTATCTTTCACTTATACCATAAAACACAAAAAAATGCATTTTAGGAGGAGTCTCCAATTGAATTGGCGACTCCTCTTAAAACCTACATAGGGGCGTCAATTGGATTGGCTAGGGCACCTACCCTAGCCAATCCAATTGGCGCCTCCATTCAAGTTTTAAGAGGAGTCTCCAATTCAATTGGCGACTCCTCCTAAAAGTAGGGTATTTGGGGATTTTTTTGAAACTAGGGATATTTTGGGAATTTCCTTGAAAAAGTGGGTTATTTTTGTATAAAAAACCCTCGTTTGTCTCTTGGCAAAAGAAATAAGTAAGTGTCATATTATCCAGAGACATCATGAAAAAAGCATAGGGGATAGTTGTTGTGCAAAGGTAATTTGGATAAAACAACACTTAAGTTATTATGGTATTAATCTTGAAATTATCCCAACTAAGTGCGATGACACTAGTGTCATAGTTCTCACTAAAAATATGATACTTCACTCTTAGACGAAACACATTTATATTAGGAACCACTTTATTAATGATCAAGTTGAAAATAAAAAGTTGTGTAATGAGTTTCTCAAATCATCTTATCAACGGGAAGATACTTTTACTAAACCTCTTTTTAAAAAAAAATTAATTTTCATAAGGATTAAATTAGGAATATAAAATCAACTATGCATTGATTAAGTTTATATATGTGCTTCTTTTTCTACATGTTTATTCTTTTTTCTCTATGTGGTCTATGTGTTGATTATGCGATTATCTATTTCCATAAAAAAAATATAATACCAAAAGGAGAGAAATATACTCTTAGGGGTAGTATTCTCTCTCTCTCTCTCTCTCTCTCTCTCTCTATATATATATATATATATATATATATATATATATATATATATATATATATATATATATATATATATATATATATATATATATATATTTTATATATATAACAGAAAGTTAACGGCAAATTTACCGAGATAACCCAGTTTTTCGAAGAAATTCCCAAAATAACCCACTTTTCAAAAAATTTCCCAATCTACCCCACTTTTAGGAGGAGGCGCCAATTGGATTGGCGACCCCTCTTAAAAATTGCAAGGAGGCGCCAATTGGATTGGCTAGGGCACCTGCCCTAGCCAATCCAATTGGCGCCTGTGTGTAATTTGTAAGAGGGGGCGCCAATCCAATTGGCGCCTCCCTTAAAAAAGCCTCAAATGAAAAAACCTCCAACATGAAAGTTGTATATCTTTTCAAGACAATGAATTTGGATTTAAATTTTGCATTATTTGGATTTTTTATGAGAAAGTTATGGGCAGTTGAAGTTGGACTGCTGAGTTTTTGAACTGTTATCTGACCTATAATATCTTGCATTATTTCATGTGTTTCTTTTAGGAATATGAATTTTTGTCCAACATAACATTTGAAGTAGACATCTTAAATTTTCCATTGCACTTGATCCCACCTCAAAATAATTAAAAATGAGTGAGTTAGGTCTTTGCGAACTTGACCTAAAATTAGGGTTTATGTCAAAACAAGTGGATGTGAATTTTGCCAAAAGGGACCAACTTCAAGCCCTTTAGTTTGAATGATAAAAGCCTCAAATGACAAAACCTTCAACATAAAAGTTATAGATCTTTTCAAGATAATGAATTTGGACTAAAGTTTTGCATCATTTGCAATTTTTATGAGAAAGCTATGGGCACCTGAACTTGGACTCTTTGACATTTTATCTGTTATCTGACCTATAATGTTTTGTATTATTGCATGTGTTTGTGTTAGAGTTATGAATTTTTGTCCAACATAACAAGTGAAGTAGACATCTTAAATTTTCCAATGAACTTGGTCCCACCTCAAAATAATTAAAAATGAGTGAGGTAGGTCGTTGCGAACTTGACCCAAAATTAGGGTTTCTGTCAAAACATGTGTATGTGAATTTTGCCAAAAGGGACCAAATTCAAGCCCTTCAACATAACAATAACAAGTCCTTGAATTAGGGTTTCTGACCTATAAATTTTTGTATTATGATATGTGTTTATTTTAGAATTATGAAAGAAACCAAATGTTTGGAGTTTACACAAAGATAAATTTGACATAATACGAATTGATATTAATAAAATTTGGATTTTACACAAAGAATCCTAATGGTGATGACCGGGATCACCTAACCGACCTCCGGTCCCACATCCCCTAGCTACCCTAACCCTTGGCCCTAACCCATGTTGACGATTCTGCACCGGTGTTTGTTCATCTGATGGTCCAGGAGCGTCATTACCTCCTACAGGAGAAGATCCGTTGAGGTATTCAGCCAACTCAGCATAGTATTCAGTATTCAATGATTGTGTACCGGCGTAGCTGAGCTCATGACCCATGCCAGAGAAGTTGGGGTGTGGTTGACTCATGGATGGGCGACCGGGACGGTTGAAGGGAGACATGGGTGACAATTGTAACACCCTTCTACCCAAACGACATATTTAAATAAATTATCAGAGTACAACATGTAGAAGAGTTTACATTTCTTACAACATAACACTTATCGCATCACAACATAAAACATATTATTTATTTTATTAAAATTTCGCAGCGGACAACAACACAAATATTATCATTCATCATATAACAATTCATAATAATGTTTCGACATTATCTCAACAAAGCATCTCAACATATTAGTCATCATAAACAACGTAAATAATAACCAATTATCTATCGAATCCCATAACCCCGGTGTCACATGACCAGAGCATTTGACTCGACTCCGTAGAATAACTTTACACTTATTCTTCAAACCTCAACAATAGCTACTCCTCTTTATCTGCACATTGCTCATCATAGATGAACATAAACACATGCAGAAGGGGTGAGAATTACATTATTAAATAATAATATAACGACAGAAATATAAACATAAATATATTTCACATATGCCAACACAGCTCATCATAATCATCATAATCAACATACTCATGAACATCAACAAAACAACATATCAAATGCAATGCAGACACCCATGCATGACTCAACACGACTCGGTATACCCATTTTGTGACCAACTACAGGATCACCACTCCCAGATTCATCACCATAGAATCTGAGTTCCCCGCAAGGAACCAAGCCTCTCCACAAGCCCGGAGTCAACAACATCATTGGAACTCAGTCCGTTCATCACTAGGCATCGGCCTTTCATGAATGCATGCACACCAAACATGCATCATAATCAACATAGCAACAACAGCATCATATAGTCATGTTATCATCATCATTAATAGCATGACATACAACTCAACAAAACAACAACAACATTACAACGATATCACATCTGGGAGTTTAAAACGCGAAAGCTGTCCGTCAAACTGATATGGCGAACGCCATTAGGCTAATGGCGAACGCCATTAGCGTTAAACGCTCTTATTCTGGAAAAACTGTCCGTCAAACTGATATGGCGAACGTCATTAGGCTAATGGCGAACGCCATTAGCGTTAAACGCTCTTATTCTGGAAAAAAAAGCCCAAATGGCGAACGCCAAAGGCATAATGGCGAACGTCATTTGGCTGTTATGTGCATAAATAAGATTTTAAGTGCGGAAACAGTGGACGCGCGGCTTCTAAGCATATAACTCAACAAAACTCACAGATCGGAGAATTTCCATCAAAACCCCGAACTTTCCCAATCTCCCTAAAATCCCCAAAATCCATCAACAATCCAACATATATCATGAATTTGCTCGCATATTATCGTTTAATAAGGTTCGGACCCCTTACCTCTTTGGATTGAAGGAAGTTCTGAGCAATCTTTGGCCTTTTCCTCTTCCTTCTCTTTCTCTTCAGCGTTTCTCCCTTTCTCTGACTCTGAGGCAAAAATACGTGAAAACACTCTGAGTTCTCACCTTGGCCTCTTTTATCCATTTCCACTTTTACCCTTCCACTCTTCATATTCCATTTATTTTATTTATTTAATTATTATTAAAATAATTAACATCTATAATAATAATAATAATTCCCAATATTATTTAATAATTCATTTTACCTTCAAATAATCATATTAAAATAATATTTAAATTAATCTAACAATATTCTGGGTGTTACAACTCTCCCCCACTTTAGAAGTTTTTGTCCTCGAAAACATACCTCAAGCAAATAGAGCCGGATACGACTCCTTCATCTGATCTTCACGCTCCCAAGTCAAGCTCTCACCAGCTGGACCTCCCCAAACAACTTTCACTAGAGCAATCTTCTTACCTCTCAGGGTCTTCTCTTCTCGGTCATCTATCCGAATTGGCAACACCTCAACGGTCAAATTATCCCTCACCTGGATATCATCCAACTGAACAACATGCGAAGGATCCGCAATATATTTTCTCAACTGAGATACATGAAACACATCATGCAGATTAGAAAGCGATGGCGGTAAAGCTATCCGATACGCCACTTCCCCAACCCTCTTCAAAACCTGATACGGACCCACAAACCTCGGAGTAAGCTTTTTAGACTTTAAAGCTCTACCCACACCTGTCGTCGGAGTAACTCTCAAGAACACATGATCTCCCTCTTGGAACTCAAGTGCCTTCCTCCTCTTATCATGATAACTCTTCTGACGACTCTGAGAAATCTTCATTTTCTCCTGAATCATCTTAACCCTTTCAGTCGTCTGCTGCACAATCTCAGGTCCGAGTACAACACTCTCACCTGGTTCATACCAACACAATGGAGTTCTACACCTCCTACCATACAATGCTTCATATGGAGCCATACCGATACTAGCATGAAAACTATTATTATAAGTAAACTCCACCAACGGCAAATAACTATCCCAAGAACCACTCTGCTCCAACACACAAGCTCTCAACAAATCCTCTAAGGATTGGATAGTTCTTTCAGTCTGACCATCAGTCTGAGGATGATAAGCTGAACTCAACCTCAACTTAGTCCCCAACGCTTTCTGCAAACTTTCCCAAAATCTAGAAGTAAATCTGGGATCTCTATCAGACACAATACTGGATGGAATACCATGCAGCCTCACTATCTCCTCAATATACAACTCTGCCAACTTCTCTAAAGAGTGATTAATCTTCATCGGCAAGAAATGCGCCGACTTAGTCAATCGATCCACAATCACCCAAATAGAATCATTACCTTTCACCGTCCTCGGCAATCCCGTCACAAAATCCATGGAAATGCTATCCCACTTCCATTCAGGAATCTTCAAAGGTTGCATCATACCTGCCGGTTTCTGATGTTCAATCTTTGACTTCTGACAAGTCAAACAGGCATACACAAACTTAGCAACATCTCTTTTCATACCAGCCCACCAAAACAACTTCTTCAAATCTTGATACATTTTAGTTGCACCTGGATGGATACTCAATCCACTCCTATGGCCCTCTTCAAGAATACTCTTTTTCAATTCAGACACCTCAGGAACACAAACTCTACCTTTAAATCGCAGGATGCCATTCTCATCAATCTCAAAATTACCACCATTACCCTGGTTAACCATAGTAATATGATCAACTAGAGCGACATCAACTTGCTGACCATTCCGAATATCTTCCAGAATTTCACTAGTCAACTTCAGCATACCCAACTTTACACTATCAGCGGAAACTTCACAACCCAAACTCATATCACGGAACTGTTCAATTAACTCAAGCTCCCGAACCATCATCATAGACATATGTAGAGACTTTCTACTCAGCGCATCTGCAACTACATTAGCCTTACCGGGATGATAACTCAATTCAAAGTCAAAATCCTTCAGTAATTCTAACCACCTTCTCTGCCTCATATTTAACTCTTTCTGATCAAACAGATACTTCAGACTCTTGTGATCACTGAACACTTCGAATCTGGAACCATACAGATAATGCCTCCACATTTTCAACACAAATACAACAGCTGCAAGTTCTAGATCATGCGTAGGATAATTCCTCTCATGAACTTTCAACTGTCTAGAAGCATAAGCTACAACTTTACCATTCTGCATCAAAACACCACCAAGACCCATCAAAGAAGCATCACAATAAACAACGAAGGACTCACCAGGATTAGGCAAGATCAACACTGGAGCACTGGTCAACCGCTTCTTCAACTCAACAAAACTCGCTTCACAAGCTGCATCCCACACATACACTTGACCCTTCTTAGTCAACTGCGTCAACGGCAATGCCAACTTAGAGAAGCCCTCAATAAATCTGCGATAATAACCAGCTAACCCCAGAAAACTGCGTATCTCAGTAGCAGACTTCGGAGTCTCCCACTGTAATACAGTATCAACTTTAGCAGGATCAACAGAAATCCCACCACTCGAAATCACATGGCCAAGGAAACTCACTTCCTTCAACCAGAACTCACATTTAGATAACTTTGCATATAATTTCTTTTCTCTTAACACCTGCAAAACAATTCTCAGATGTCCTGCATGCTCTTCTTCCGTCTTAGAATATATCAATATATCATCTATGAACACCACAACAAAATTATCAAGGTATGGATGAAATATACGATTCATATATTCCATAAACACACCTGGAGCATTAGACACACCGAACGGCATCATAGTGTATTCATAATGACCATACCTCGTACGGAAAGCAGTCTTCGCAATATCATCTGACTTCACTCGGATCTGATGATAACCCGACCGCAAATCAATCTTACTGAAAACATGAGCTCCAACCAACTGGTCCATCAAATCATCAATCCTCGGCAATGGATACCGATTCTTGATAGTCACCTTATTCAACTGCCGATAATCGACACACAACCTCATCGTACCTTCTTTCTTCTTCACTAACAATACTGGTGCACCCCAAGGAGAAACACTTGGACGCACAAACTTCTTCTCAAGCAATTCTTCAAGTTGCTTCTTCAATTCAACTAATTCAGTTGCCGACATTCTATAAGGAGACATCGACACTGGACTCGTACCTGGTACTAAGTCAATGGCAAATTCGACTTCACGTTCTGGAGGTAAATCACTTACATCCTCCGGAAACACATCCTGAAATTCACAGACAACAGGCAAATCTACACTCACCACTTTCTTATCCGCTTGCAGAGACGCAAATAAAGCGAATATCTGAGCTTCATCTTTCACAAAATCCCCCACTTGGCTTCTTCTCATCTACTACTTTCTGCTTACCTTTACCATTCGGAGATGCATAAGGACTACCACGATCCTTATTCTTCTTCTCACTAAGACTCTTGTAATGAGCAGTCCTAGCCTTGCTATCTTCATCAAATATCCTGCACTTATTAACCAGTGTAGGAAACCTACGAATCTCCTGGTAACCAATGCCTTGTTTGATCTCGGGATGCAACCCGTTCTCAAACTTGACACACTTGGATTCCTCAGCATCAGCATCATTATAATGAGGACAATACTGCACCAGCTCCTCAAACTTCGAAGCGTAATCAGCAACAGACATGTTACCCTGCTTCAGTTCTAGAAATTCCATCTCCTTCTTACATCGCACATCAGCAGGAAAATATTTCTCCAGAAAGACCGTCTTGAACCTTTCCCAAGTCATCTCAGCACCTGGTACTTCAATTCTCTGGCGAGTGTTATCCCACCAGTTTTCAGCCTCTTCAGATAACATATGCGTACCAAACTGCACCTTCTGTGCTTCAGTACACGTCATCACCCGGAAAATCTTCTCAATTTCCCTCAGCCAAATCTGAGCACCATCTGGATCATAGCGCCCTTTGAATGTAGGAGGGTTATTCTTCAGAAACCTTCCCAAATTCTTAAACTCGTCGACCGGCGGATTCTGCTGCGCCTGCATAGCCTGCGCCATAGCAGCCAAAGCCTCAGCAATCGCACGGTCATTTTCTCCAGCCATACTCTGCACAACACAACCACCACCGTTAAATATCGACAGTGTCATTTACACTAATCGACCAACAGGGAAAACATCACATTATGACTCGACTGGACTGAAAATGCTCTGATACCACTAATGTAACACCCTTCTACCCAAACGACATATTTAAATAAATTATCAGAGTACAACATGTAGAAGAGTTTACATTTCTTACAACATAACACTTATCGCATCACAACATAAAACATATTATTTATTTTATTAAAATTTCGCAGCGGACAACAACACAAATATTATCATTCATCATATAACAATTCATAATAATGTTTCGACATTATCTCAACAAAGCATCTCAACATATTAGTCATCATAAACAACGTAAATAATAACCAATTATCTATCGAATCCCATAACCCCGGTGTCACATGACCAGAGCATTTGACTCGACTCCGTAGAATAACTTTACACTTATTCTTCAAACCTCAACAATAGCTACTCCTCTTTATCTGCACATTGCTCATCATAGATGAACATAAACACATGCAGAAGGGGTGAGAATTACATTATTAAATAATAATATAACGACAGAAATATAAACATAAATATATTTCACATATGCCAACACAGCTCATCATAATCATCATAATCAACATACTCATGAACATCAACAAAACAACATATCAAATGCAATGCACACACCCATGCATGACTCAACACGACTCGGTATACCCATTTTGTGACCAACTACAGGATCACCACTCCCAGATTCATCACCATAGAATCCGAGTTCCCCGCAAGGAACCAAGCCTCTCCACAAGCCCGAAGTCAACAACATCATTGGAACTCAGTCCGTTCATCACTAGGCATCGGCCTTTCATGAATGCATGCACACCAAACATGCATCATAATCAACATAGCAACAACAGCATCATATAGTCATGTTATCATCATCATTAATAGCATGACATACAACTCAACAAAACAACAACAACATTACAACGATATCACATCTGGGAGTTTAAAACGCGAAAGCTGTCCGTCAAACTGATATGGCGAACGCCATTAGGCTAATGGCGAACGCCATTAGCGTTAAACGCTCTTATTCTGGAAAAACTGTTCGTCAAACTGATATGGCGAACGTCATTAGGCTAATGGCGAACGCCATTAGCGTTAAACGCTCTTATTCTGGAAAAAAAAGCCCAAATGGCGAACGCCAAAGGCATAATGGCGAACGTCATTTGGCTGTTATGTGCATAAATAAGATTTTAAGTGCGGAAACAGTGGACGCGCGGCTTCTAAGCATATAACTCAACAAAACTCACAGATCGGAGAATTTCCATCAAAACCCCGAACTTTCCCAATCTCCCTAAAATCCCCAAAATCCATCAACAATCCAACATATATCATGAATTTGCTCGCATATTATCGTTTAATAAGGTTCAGACCCCTTACCTCTTTGGATTGAAGGAAGTTCTGAGCAATCTTTGGCCTTTTCCTCTTCCTTCTCTTTCTCTTCAGCGTTTCTCCCTTTCTCTGACTCTGAGGCAAAAATACGTGAAAACACTCTGAGTTCTCACCTTGGCCTCTTTTATCCATTTCCACTTTTACCCTTCCACTCTTCATATTCCATTTATTTTATTTATTTAATTATTATTAAAATAATTAACATCTATAATAATAATAATAATTCCCAATATTATTTAATAATTCATTTTACCTTCAAATAATCATATTAAAATAATATTTAAATTAATCTAACAATATTCTGGGTGTTACAACAATGATGGGTCTAGGAAAGGTTGGAAAGGTTGTTGGGGTGTTTGGAAGAGATATGGTTGTGGGATGTTATGGTATTGTGATGTTTGGGGTTCTTGGCTACGGTAGGTGATGGGGCGGTTAGTGTTTTGGGTAAGGCGACTTTGGTAGGGTGATGGTGTGGGTGCGAAGCGATGTTCGGTCGAAGGTTGATGGTCCATTTGTTGGTGGTGGTATGGGGGATGTTCTTGGTTTTGGGGTTGGGTGAATGGCATGTTTTGGTTGTATGTTTGTGTGTTTGTGGAACGGAAAGTTTGTCGGATAGGTGGTTGTGAGTAACCGGGCTGAGAATGTTGTTGGGGGTTAGATGTTGATCCTTCTTGTGTGTAACTTGTCTGGCGTGGGTCGTAGAGGTACATATCATCGGCAATGAATTGAAATCCAACTGATCTATACCAAGCCATATAAGTACGACTTGGTTTTACCTCATTTGGCATGACTGCGTCAGTTAAGACATGGTCATGACGGTGCTTCCACTTGCGACACTCTGATCTTGCGAAGGTTTGCCAAGGGTTGTAGTTCCATTGGTCGTTCACTTTACGCATATGCCATTCTCCTAGGCTAGCTGGGGGATCTGGGATATTCTGGACCATACCAAACTGCAGCTTCACACGATCGGTGTTGTGCAGCTCCACTGTTGTGAACCGTATAATCGGTGTGCATGTTGTCCATACGGCTGCGTCTTCAGGGTTGATCTGATGCTCATGATCCATATTAAGGTATGGACGCCAGATGAACTGAAATGTTAAAGACGATAGGATTTAAATGAATGTAGAAAAAGTCAACATAATATGAAGAAATAATGAAATTATTTTGCTTACATCTGCCGGTCGAAGGTGATCCAACAGGTTGCGATATTGAGTAATACAGTGTCTCGGACATCTGCTGTAATTCATACCGCGTGCCGACCATCTACACCAAAAAGTTAAAATAAATTAGTTATGGGTAATAAACTGTAAGGAAGGAAGTAAAGATATAGCAATTTAAACAACTTACTTTTTTGCATATGGAAAAGTGAAGGGGTTGTTATTGACCGGTGCTAGAGACGGTAGTCTTGACCATCCCCATGCTTGTAGCAAAACATCACATCCAGAAAATGTAGAAGTATCTTTGTGGGAGTTTTTGCACAACGAACTATAGAGATAGGCTAGACATGCGGATCCCCAACTATAACTATCTATTCTATCTATATGTCTAAGTAAAGGTAAGTACATAATATGCATGCTAGAACCACTACCTTCGGGAAATAAAAAGGATCCTAGTAACAACATTATGTAACACCTAGTTTTGATGATTCGAGCATCTTCGGTAGAATGCTCATCTAAATAAAAACTATTATAATACGACTTTAGGCGTGAAAGTAGTATACCTTGTCCCCTAGCATTATCATCTAACAAATCAGTGTTTAAAAGCTCCATGCAAATTGAATTTGCATAGTTGGTCTTACCATTAACAGCTTTGCCTTCAATTCGTAGTCCTAAAAGCATGTAGACGTCTTCTAACGTCACGGTACACTCACCGGTTGGAAACCAAAATGTGTGTGTCTCTGGCCTCCATCTTTCGCATAAGGCTAGAATGAACTTGTTATCTATAGACCAAGACATAATTTTGCTAAGGTGACCAAAACCGGCGAGTTCAACATATGGTTGAATCATCGGGTCCATTGGGACAAATTCGTGGACTCGAGTTCGAAACCTTGAGACATCCTATAATAGAAATAATGTAACATAAGTCGGTATTTCAAAATAAAATGGGGTTGGTGGAGATGAAACATAAAAAAGAAGTATAAGAAAAAACTTACGTATGTCGCGATGTTTGCAACTGTTCCTCTGTGTGCTTCGCCCATTGTGAGTAAAGACATATTGTTGGGGAGTTGGTGTAGATGAAAATGGAAGATTTTGTTGAAGATGAAATTGTAAAAGAAGTAATGTAGATGAAGTAGTGAGAATTGTAGATGAAGTAGTGAGAATGTTGGTGTGGAAGAATTGTTGAATGAGTGGATCAATTTATAGGCAAATGGAGGAGTGCATGAAAAATTGTGTTTGCATGGTGTCTCCACCTCATTTGGCGACCATGTACAATATTCAAGAGGGGGCGCCATTCAAATTGGCGACACCATAGGGTACATGCATGCAAGGCTAGTTCTGAATGCTTGGTTTCGAGGACTGACTCCATGGGGGCGCCCTTCAAATTGGCGACCATGTACAAGCCCTAAAGGTAGGCGCCAAACCAATTGGCGCCACCTTCTGCATGTCTGACACTTGGCATTTTTGTCTCCTGCATGCTGAACAACTCACTTATGGATGGCTTGCATGATTGCCACATCATCTCTGACCATCTTAGGTGTCCGACACGTGTCTGTCTTGTCTCCTGCATGCTGATGACTACCTTCTTGATAGCTTGCCTGCTTGACACATCAACTCACACTGTCTTGCAGGATTGACACATCATCTCAGACACGTGGCTCTCTAGTATCCTGCATGCTGAATACTCACTTCTGTCTTGACTAGCTAGCATGCTTGACACATCATCTCTGACCATCTTAGGTGTCCGACACGTGTCTGTCTTGTCTCCTGCATGCTGATGACTACCTTCTTGATAGCTTGCCTGCTTGACACATCAAGTCACACTGTCTTGCAGGATATGCAAGTAATCTCAGACACGTGGCTCTCTAGTATCCTGCATGCTAAATACTCACTTCTGTCTTGACTAGCTAGCATGCTTGACAAACACATCAACTCATGACTACCTAGCATGCTTGACACATCAACTCACACTGTATTGCATGACAGACACCTCATCTCTGAAATTACTTGCATGCTTAACACAGTATCTCAGAGTAGCTTCAATGTGAGACACTGATACCATGTATTTAAGTGTCTTACTATCACATTCATCTGCACTTGCAAAATACTTTTCATCTCCAAAATACTTTTCATCTTCAGTCACATTCATCTGCACTTGCAAAATACTTTTCATCTCCAAAATACTTTTCATCTTCACTCACATTCATCTGCACTTGCAAAATACTTTTTATCACCAAAATGTCATCTTCATCATTATACAGTATCAACGTTCACTGCAACGGTGAAACTTTTGAGTCTGAGCTTCATGGTTTTTGTTTTAAAAACACTGATACCATTAGAGTGACAATGAAGAGAAATGCAACCTTTTTGCATTTCAAAAAAAGAATACAATCCTTTATAGCATCAGGTATTGTGTCAAAGATGACATATCAGAATCCTATATTTTTTGAGAATGGTCAATGCAAGTTTTTCCCCCTAAAGATACGAGACGATGAAGATGTTGAAAGCATGTTTCTTAGTCATGAACATTCAGGCATGGATTATATCGAGTTGTACATTACTATACAACCATGTATACCGTCTCAACAGTCTCAACTAACCGATCAGGATCCAGCTGGTGAAGATGCTGCAGATGATGCACAATGGTCAGATGAACTCAACCCAGAAGCCGAAGTAGAGGTCGACGTTGTTGATGAAGAAGAAGAGGAGACTGAGGTACAGGTTGATCACATCCTGAACAACGACGATGAAGATGAGGCTCAACCACCACCAATACCTCCTACTCATGCCTACAATCCTCCTCAACATATGACAAACATGGATCTTCACGACGATGAAACATCCGACAGTGTCTTCTATAATCCGTATCCGAGACCAGTAGGCGAATTAAAGGTGGGAGACATGTTTCGTACCAAAGAGGAATGTGTCTTGGCAATAAAAAAATACCATATGAACAACTTTGCTGACTTTACAGTGAAACGCACTGACTCTAGAAGGTATGTTATCGAATGTCGTAACATGCTTTGTAAGTTTCGTTTGGCTGCATCTTACAAGAAGAAAAATGACTCTTGGGAGATCGCCTCAATAGACCCACCACACAGTTGCGTTGCAACTAACGTTGAACAAGATCACCGTAAACTGAGCACAACTTTGATATGTCAAGACATTCTGCCATTGGTAAATAAAGACCCATCAGTGAAGGTGAGTATAATTATATCCCATATCCGAACAACATATAATTATACTCCATCTTACAAGAAAGCATGGATTGCGAGGACAAAGGCTGTTGAGCAGGTTTTCGGCAACTGGGAGGACTCATTCAAGGAATTACCACGGTTTTTATGGGCACTAAAAACTTATGTCCCAAGAACTGTGGCAATTCTGGAGACAATGCCAGCAATGATGCCAGACGGAACCTGTGCTACAGGTAATAGAATATTTCACCGTCTTTTTTGGGCATTTGACCCGTGCATCAAAGGTTTCGCTTTCTGTAAACCTCTCCTGCAAATTGATGGCACTTGGTTATACGGAAAATACAAGGGTACTTTGCTCATGGCAGTTGCACAAGATGGTAACAACAATGTATTTCCCATTGCCTTTACTCTTGTTGAAGGTGAAACGGCTGGTGGATGGGGTTTCTTTCTTCGACATCTCAGAACGCATGTCGCTCCACAAGCCAATCTATGTTTAATTTCTGATAGACATGCTGCCATCGAAAGTGCCTACAACAACCATGACAACGAATGGCATGATCCTCCTTCTACACATGTCTACTGTATCAGACACATTGCACAAAACTTCATGCGTGCTATAAAAGATAAGAATCTTCGCAAGAAGGTGGTGAATGCTGGGTATGCTTTAACTCAACCGTCTTTTCAATATTATCGTGATGAGATTCTTCTGTCTAATGAAGACGCGGGGAGATGGATAAATAACATCCCAGTAGAGCAGTGGACAAGAGCATTTGACGGTGGTTGTCGATGGGGCCACATGACAACAAACATTGTGGAATGCATGAACGGGGTTTTCAAAGGAATTCGAAACCTGCCGATAACCGCCTTGGTAAGATCAACCTATTATAGGTTGGCTTCTATGTTCGCAACCAGAGGTGAAAGATGGAGTGCAGTGTTAATGTCTGGACAAGTATTCAGTGAGTGTTGCATGAAGGTCATGAAAGAGGAGAGCATCAAAGCTACGACACACGCTGTAACAGTGTTTGACCGTCAAAGACAAAATTTCAGCGTCCAGGAAACAATGGGCAACAGCGAGGGGAGACCAAATTTAGCCTACGAGGTTAAACTACACATGAGTTGGTGCGATTGTGGAAAATTTCAGGCCTTCCGCATACCTTGCTCCCATGTCATTGCAGCATGCGCTTATACTCGTCAAGACGCTTACACCCATTTATCTGATGTGTACAAGGCCAACACCATCATGAATGTATATAGTCAAAGCTTTTCAGTACTACCAATGGAGGATTACTGGCCTCCATATGAAGGAGATATTGTTTGGCACAATGAAGAGATGCGTAGAAAGAAGAAAGGAAGGCCAAACAGCACACGTATCAGAACAGAGATGAATTCCACAGATAAAATGATAAGATTATGTAGTATCTGTCATCAACCAGGACACAACAAAAACAACTGTCCCAATCAAGGAGCATCATCTAGATCTTAAGATTTTTGTAACATTTTATTTAGATCTTAAGCTTTTTTTTAACATTTTTTCTAGATCTTAAGCTTTTCCTAACATTGTATTTCTGTAACAATCAATCATTATATATCATTAAGTTCTTGTTACAACGAGTTTCATAACCAACATCAGTACAAAACATCTGAAAACATAAATAATTCTAACTGATTACAACAATCAAATTAATGTCGTCTCGACCGAACATCATTTCCCTAGCATCCTTATCAGTCTTCATTCGCACCCAACCAAAGATACTGTCAAGTCTCTCAATACTTCTGATTTTTTCCCCTTCTGGTATTTTCCCGTCTAACCATCGAACCAGCTCCCTCTTCAGTTGATCTAACGTGGTGATGTTCCAAAACAGCATCACCAATTGAGGTTTGTCTCTCGCATAAATCACCTTACCGTATCGACGACGAACACCAAACATGATAACCAAATGATTATATGAGTTATGGAACAATAGGTCACACAACGCATCTATTTATAAGACAAAAAAGGCATTTTATGAGGGACTCGTCAATTGAGTTGGCGACTCCTCTTAAAACCTACACATAGGCGCCAATTGGATTGGCTAGGGCATCTGCCCAAGCCAATCCAATTGGCGCCTCCATTCAAGTTTTAAGAAGAGTCGCCATATGAACAACTTTCATGTTCATCAAAAATCCATTTGAAACTTGGGAGCTCATCATTCATTTCAAAACATTATAGGTCATTTTGACAGAAACCCTAATTTTGGGTCAAGTTCGCAGGGACCTAACTCACTCATTTTTAATTATTTTGAGGTGGGACCAAGTGCATTGCAAAATTTAAGATATCTACTTCAGTTGTTATGTTGGACAAAATTTCATAACTCTAAAAGAAACACATGAAATAATGCAAGACATTATAGGTCATTTTGACAGAAACCCTAATTTTGGGTCAAGTTCGCAGGGACCTAACTCACTCATTTTTAATTATTTTGAGGTGGGACCAAGTGCATTGCAAAATTTAAGATGTCTACTTCAAATGTTATGTTGGACAAAATTTCATAACTCTAAAAGAAACACATGAAATAATGTAAGACATTATAGGTCAGATAACAGTTCAAAAACTCAGCAGTCCAACTTCAACTGCCCATAAATTTCTCATAAAAAATCCAAATGATGCAAAATTTATATCCAAATTCATTGTCTTGAAAAGATATACAACTTTCATGTTGGAGGTTTTTTCATTTGAGGCTTTTTTAAGGGAGTCGCCAATTGAATTGGCGCCTCCTCTTAAAAATAACACATAGGCGCCAATTGGATTGGCTAGGGCAGGTGCCCTAGCCAATCCAATTGGCACCTCCTTGCAATTTTTAAGAGGGGTCGCCAATCCAATTGGCGCCTCCTCCTAAAAGTGGGGTATTTTGGGAATTTTCCTGAAAAGTGGGGTATTTTGGGAATTTTTTCGAAAATGTGGATTATCTCGGTAAAAAAACCAAAGTTAACACTCTAAACTTTCTCTTCATTTAAACCTCTTTTAAATCCCATTTCTAAAAGATGTGTTGTCACAATGAAAAATGGTAATGTTGGTATTGGTTTGATGAAGATGTGACTGACTTATGTTGTAGAATAGGATAGGGAAATTTTGGTTCATTGAAAACAACATCCTTATAAAAAACCTGCCACTCTTGTCCAAAATCTGGTTGGATTGCCTTGATTTGAGCAAATTGTGTTTTGACATAGCTTTGAAAGAGCTTGAAGGCATTGAATGCATCACTTTTCTGCTTTAACATATATATCAAAGTGTACCTTGTATAAACATCAAAAAAGGAGACATGATAAGAGTAGTTTCCTCTAGATGGAACAGGTGATACCCCATAGGTCATTATGGATTAACTCAAAGACATTGTTATATTTTGTGTGAGTTAGAGGAGCGTGAATTCTATGAAACTTGCATATGCAACAAGCATTGCAAAAGCTATCAGATTTCTTATTACTCTAAAGAATACTACACAAAGCAAGAACAAGATGAATTCCATTACATTCTCCTTCCCTTTTTTCGTCTTTTTAATTTCCATTCTTTCAATAAAACTTTGACTCCTTCTCTCAAAGTTGCTTTCTTTCCCTCTGCATAATTCCATAACTCCGAGGTTACATACCGCCCACTCGGATTATATTCATTTATCTCTTTCAATGCTGCCACCACAGCTCCGTGGACTTCCTCCCCCATCTCGTTCTTAAGTTCTTTCAGCTTTTCATCTTCATTATCAATAACTTCCTGAAATTAAATGACTTAAACTTAAAAAGGATATCATGTACGCCGATTCGAGGAAATCTATAAGCTCGAGAAAGGCGCACACCTGATGTTTCCCTTGAATTATAACAATTTTAAATGGATGCCAGTCAGGGTCCTTCAGATGCTCTTCCCATAACGAACACAGTTTCGAAGCTCTATCTTCTGCATCATTCGTGTTAAATTTCTTCCTCATAACTTCCAGAAATGGTCTGTTATCAATCTCCCCCATTCTCTTCACCCCAATATTGCCACGGCTCGGCATCTCTTGAATGGTCTGCAATAGATGAGTTTAAAAAATGAGAGAAAATTTCAAGGCATAAAAACTATGCACTAGTACACAAGATATCATTAGAGAAATTACAGTAATCAATTCCTTTCGAGCTTCCTGCAATTCATCATTGCTCTTTCGCTCTTTAACGATCAGTGTTTGGTTCAATGCGTTCATGGCTCGGAGCAACCGTTCCTTCTCTGTTAAATCTCTGTGTAAAGCATACATCTTATCTGGAACATCAAAGTCTACATCATTTTTCATGTGCTTCATGACATTTAACTTTCCTTTTAGTTGTTGAATCTCCAATTCCAGTTTTTGTTTCACATTTAGTTGTTTTTCAAGCTCGATGATTTTTGCATGGAGTTGTTCTTTTTGCCGCTAGATAAATCGATAACGAAGCACCATTAAATCAATCCATACATTAACAAAGTATAAAACAAGTTACACAAACCTTTTGATCTGCGGCGAGTTTTAAAACATTTTCACTAGCTTTCTGTTGCTCCATTGCAGCCATTTCAAGAAAGCGATTTTTCGTTGAAGTCTAAAAAAGCAACAAAAATAAGCATGGATGGAGCTAAACAAAACATTCAACAAGATTTCAACCACAGTATGATAAAAGAGATTAAGCAAAAAAATTAGAAAAGCACTGCACCTCGTTAATCTCTTCTTCCAACTTTTTTCTTTCACTTCCATTATTCGCCTCACAATTTTGCAGTTCAATTCTTCGCAACTCAATTTCTCTTTTCTGAGATTCCAGTTGCAACTTTAGTAGTTCATGACCATTCAAAACACTCTGAAAGTGTTGAGTTGCACTTGACTCTATTTTGTTCATCTCTACATTCAAGCAAAACAATGACAACATAGAGCAATGCCATTCGAGTAATTCAACGTTATTTAAAAACTAGAGAAAAGTTTATCATAGGTTCGATAATAAAAGATACCTTCGCAATGAGATTGAGAGAGTCTGTCTATTTCGCCTGTTACAACGTCCATGCGAAGTGTAATTTCATCGCATTCTACTTCCATTTCTTGTATCTTGTTTTTCTTTACCTCAAGAGTGTCATTCAAACTAGACACAAGTTTATTGAACATTCTATCATCATGTTCCATGATTTCAGGTATTGTCTTAACATCCATCTTCTGTAGTTGTTCCCCGATTGTATCGTTCATTTGATAGTCATCTGCTCGGGCAAGCCACGCGTAGAGACCAGATTTCTGTTCTGTATGAGAAAGCCAGTCCTTTTTCCCATGATGATCTAATTCATAAGCCCTTTCAAATGCCAATGCATTATATAACCCGAGCCAACTTTTATCGAATTCCACGACTGCAGCTCCGGTGTGATCCGAGGAATTCCAGAGTGGGCGGACTCTAGTCGGATTAAAGCCCCGGATTCGATATTCATCCCTTAACTTGGAACTACTTTCACCAACACATCGTCCATCTTCTGTCAGTCTCGTCGGAATGTTAACCACAATCCCAGTCCACGGCCACACAAACTTCTTTTCGGAATCGACAAGAATGCCTCCATTTGCTGATTCTGTTGGATGTTCCACATTCATAGTCATAATTGCTTCATTCACAGGTTTTGATGGAGCAGTCACATTCAGAATTATATCATTTTTCAAATATTTCATTAAAGCCAGATGAGTTGCCTTCTTTTTGACACTTATCTTTTGCGAACTAATCTGACTGACTCCGGAAGCATGTTGAAAGAGTTCCCTGTACAGATAGCCCGGTCTTTTCATTTTCGGGCAGTATGG
This sequence comes from Lathyrus oleraceus, assembly GCF_024323335.1. Classification (NCBI taxonomy): domain Eukaryota; kingdom Viridiplantae; phylum Streptophyta; class Magnoliopsida; order Fabales; family Fabaceae; genus Lathyrus; species Lathyrus oleraceus. Next base: position 486,716,194 of record NC_066580.1, on the reverse strand, counting down.
ACAAGCGAAAGTCTCGTCTGAGATTCTCACTTTGAAACTTCCCCTCTTGAGCTCTTCATAAAATTTATCTACATACAACCAACTTATTTCAGATTCGCTTGAATTAGTATCTTTTTCGACGGGTTTTGACGATCCAGGCATGCTAACATTAACAATATCCTTTTCCAAATATTTCAACAAAGCAAGATGATTAGCCCTCTCTCTGGCACTTATCTTTTCGGAACTAGTCCTATCCACCATAAAAGCATGTTCTAGGAGTTCCCTGTATGAATTATCCTGTTTTCTGTGAGGGCAGTATGGACAGATGAAGGTATCCTCAGAGGTTTTCACATTGTGAGTTCCATTTTTGAGGTCTTCATAAGCTGTATCTACATACAACCAACTTATATCGGTATCGTTGATAGAACAGTGAGACATTATTGTGTTGGATCCTTGGAGGAAGGAATGGTTAACCTTGAAGAGATTGTGCATGAGAGGAAGAATGAAAGGGAAATTTTAGGATAGTAGCTATGGAATTTGGTAAGAAACAATAAGTTTGGAAGACACACACGTTGGACGTGTTGCCTCACATGTTCCAACACTTGTGTTTCACTTTGACTGACAAACCAACTAAACTAGTACACACTTCATTGTACGTAATTCTGAATAACAAACTTGTGCCTTTTAGAGAAGTTATTTTAAGCATGTGAAATTAATTTTGATTTGTTTCTTTTATCAAAAGTAGAATTGATTATGATATTTATAATTCACTATTTTTGAAGATTAATTCATTTTAATCCTTACGCAATTTAATATGGTTCTAATCTATGAAAAGCTACTCATTTTTACTTAAGTAATTGTTGAATTTTATATTTGTCTATTCTAGAATCAAATTAGTAGAGTAAAACTTTTGCATTGGAAATGATACACAGAATAAATAGGTAAGAAAAATAGTAATATCTGCAGATAGAGGATTGAGAAAGTTAACAGATCACACGCCATGCAGAATGAACACTGATTTTCTTTTCTATTAAGAAAGATTGGCTGTACCTTAAACTGAGGGTTGTAACACAATTGTGCATCCCATGAAAATGAATACAAACTTAAATTCACTGACAACTTCATGCTAGATGCCTTTTGTGATGTGCAAAATGAAAATAACTCGCCTGGAAAAGTTTCTAATATAATATTCTTAGAAGATCAAAATGAAAATAATACTTTGAGCCAAGTTAATAGGAAAAGGAAATGGCTTAAAAACTACATGAATTGAAAAAGGAAAGCATGTCCAAACCATAACTCTGCGTGGAGTTATAAATACTTAACTGTCAGGAAAATAGGTTTGAACCCTCTCTCATTATTATTTCTGGTATATATAGAGATTACAAGGTTATACAAGTAATTACACTAATTAATTACATTTAATGAGAACAAATCAATTTCTGATTTGTTTCCCTTATTCTAGGAACAAATTCTATGAATAAACTAATTCCTATTCACACTGATTTGTTTCCCTTATTCTAGGAACAAACCCTTAATCTATGAATAAACTAATTCCTATTCACATCCCCCTCAAATTGATGTTATTGGTCAATGAGCATCAATTTGCTAACAGGAAACTGATGACGTGGATGCGGAACGGCCTTGGTAAGAATATCTGCAACCTGCAACTGAGTACTGACATGAGGAAGTGATATTAGTCTGTCATCATATGCGTCACGGATCGAATGACAATCAACTTCGATATGTTTGGTGCGTTCATGAAAAACAGGATTCACAACGATTTGGATGGCACTTGTATTGTCCGCATAAAGTGAAGTTGGCTCTATTTGAGGAAATCCAAGTTCAGCCAAAAGACCACGAAGCCTAATTATTTCAGAACAGGCAGCAGACATGGCACGATACTCAGATTCAGTAGAAGATTTAGAGACTCTTGCTTGTTTCTTACTTTTCCATGATATCAATGAAGAGCCAAGAAACATGCACCAACCAGTGACAGATCGTCGAGTATCAGGACATCCTGCCCAATCAGCATCACTATAAGCACTCAGTTTAGGAGCAATTCCAGCGGGAAAGAACAAACCACGATGAGAGCTTCCCTTCAGGTAGCGAATTATGCGACGAACTGCTGCCAAGTGAAGATGACGAGGAGAGTGCATGAATTGACTTACTTGTTGAACAGCAAAAGATATGTCAGGGCGAGTAATAGTCAGGTAATTAAGGCTACCCACGAGTTGACGATACAATAAGGGATCAGGCAAGAGATCACGATCATCACGATGATATTTAACATTAACCTCAAGAGGAGTATCCACTGGATTAGCCGATTGTAGACCAGCCATAGAAATTAAATTTGTGGCGTACTTGTGTTGATGGAGGAATAGGCCCTTGGATGTAGAATGAACCTCAAGACCAAGAAAGTAATGCAAATTACCAAGAGCTTTCATATGAAACGATGCTTGTAACTGTTGTTTAAGGCTTTGAATCGAAGCATGATCAGAACCAGTAATAATCATATCATCAACATACAGAAGAAGTAGGACAATTCCAGTAGAAGTTCTATGAATAAATAGAGAAGAATCATATTGACTCTGAGTAAAGGAGAACCCAAGTAAAGTTGAGCGGAATTTTTCATACCATGCTCTAGGCGCTTGTTTCAAACCATATAAGGAGCGTTTGAGCTTGCACACACCCTTAGATGACAAGAATAAACCTTGAGGAGGAGTCATATAAATATCTTTCGTCAGGTCACCATGAAGAAAAACATTTTTTACATCCATTTGATGAAGAGACCACCCGTTAGAAGCAGTTATGGAGAGTATTGTACGAACAGATGTCATTTTGGAAACCGGTGCAAATGTCTCATCATAATCAATTTCATATTCCTACTTATTTCCTAAGGCAACCAATCGAGCCTTGAAACGATTGAGAGGCCCATCAGAATTCAGTTTCACAAAATACACCCATTTGCAACCTATGGGTTTGATATCAGGGGGACAAGAGACAATATCCCATGTAAAATTCTCTTGAAGAGCCTGAAGTTCCTCATTCATTGCTTTTATCCAGCGCACGTCTTTAACAGCCTGTGCATAACAAGTAGGAATAGATATGCTAGACAGTGAGGCGGTCAGAGAAGTATGTGAGGAATCATACATGTCTGGTGAATATCTATCCGGTGCTTTAGATATTCGACTAGAACGTCGTTGTTTGACCGGTTCAGGATCAGGTGGTGGATCTGTGTCGGGAGGGGCAGTGGAAACCTGTTTTCTGCGTTGTCTGACATATGTGATTCCTGGTTTGTAACGTTCTATAGGTCGAGGCATAACAGAAAAATTAGGAAGAATAGCAATTTCATTTGTGACAGGAGAAAGAGAATGAAACATAAATTGATTATCAAAAAATGTAACATTCCTAAAAACTCGAAAGCGGTGATTAGACACATCATAACACACAAAACCCTTATGAGAGTTGTTATATCCCATAAATGCACATTGAATAGACTGTGCTCCAAGCTTATTTCGTTCAAACTGAGGTAAGTGAACAAAACACACACATCAAAAAGTATGTAAATAACTATAATCAGGCTAAGTTTTAAAAAGAAGAAAGAAAGGAGAATCAAAATCAATAACCATAGAAGGAAGACGATTGATCAAGAATACGGCTGTGGAAAGAGCCTCTACCCAAAATCGGGATGGCACAAAAGCTTGAAGAAGTAAAGTGCGTGTTACATCAAGCAAATGACGATTCCTTCGCTCTGCCATCCCGTTTTGTTGGGGGGTATTGGCACAAGATCATTGAGATAAGATCCCTTTTTGTTGAAGGTACTCCTGAAACTCATGAGACATATACTCACCTCCAGAGTCAGATCGAAAAAATTTCACACTTGCTCAAAATTGAGTTTCAACATATGTCAAAAACTTCTGAAACATAGAAAACACTTCAGACTTAGATCGAAGAAAATATATCCAAGTAAAACGACTGTAGTCATCAATAAATGTGACAAAATATTTATAGTGAGCATGAGATGCTGCAGGAGACATTCCCCACACATCACTATGAATCATCTCAAAACAAGTGGAGGCACGATGAGCACCTGATGGAAAAGGAAGTGTTTTACTTTTAGCCAATTTGCAAATAGAACATGAAATAGAAGCAGTACAAACATGTTTATTTCCCAACAAACCAGTTTTAAATAAATGAGACAAAACAACAGAATTTGGATGGCCCAATTTTCTATGCCAATCCTCATAAGAGTTCAAAACACTATTACTAGCAAAAGATAAATGACTAGAGCTAAACTGGAGCGGAAACAATCTTCCCACTGATTTGTTTCCCTTATTCTAGGAACAATGAGAGAGGGATCAAACCTTTAATCTATGAATAAACTAATTCCTATTCACACTGATTTGTTTCCCTTATTCTAGGAACAAACCCTTAATCTATGAATAAACTAATTCCTATTCACATTAACATCTTTGGAAGAATTGGCCTAGATAACAGGTTGTTGAAGATTACAAAGTGAGGAGCTTTAGAATGTCCACACTCAAATTATACACATAAGGAAGCCTCCAAAAGTCATAGCTAATAAAAATTGAGAGAGAGAATATGTTGAGGAAAATTAATATTGACCTTCTTTAGTTAATTCATTTGCAACCTCGAGACTCAGTAGTCTCTCTTCAACTGTTTGGTTTTCAAATGTGTTCGATAAGTTTGAAACCAAATCAAAACCTGTAACTTTTCTCTCTGGCTCTAACTTGTCCAATTCAAAGTTCTTCTATAAAGCTTCTACTTTATCATAACTAAGTCTTCTTTTCTTCTCCATCATTAAATTGCCATCTTCATAACCATCTTCTTGCTCCAATCTACCTAACATTCTTTGAAATCTTCAAAGTAACCTTTTGTTTCATTCCTCCAATCCACCCTTGCATTTGTAAATAGTAAAATACAATTGGAACAAAAAAAGACACATAGGTAGATTTGTGTTATATGTATATTGTTACATTAGGCTTCAAGTGATTGAATTGAGAATTGTGTGAAAGGGGTATCTAAAGAAAGAAATCAACTAGTATTTTAATTATGTTTGGGTTGGTACAAGGTGTTGTTAGTTAATCCATTTAAAGTAGTTAGAAGGTGGTTAGTTAGTAGTTATTTGGATCGGTTACTTGGATTACAAGTCACACAACATTTGTATATAAGTGATGTGTTTTGACTTTCACTTTGAGAGCTTCTCCAATAATAATACAAACTCTTCACACATGTCTTAGACATCTTCTCTTACATCTTGCATATTCTCTCTTTCTCTTAACTAAGTGCAGTTACACTAACAACTTGATATCCATGGCTCCTAGTTTCGAAGAAGAGTTTACACCTCTAGGGCAATGATTCTTGGCTGATTTATCAATGATGAATGGAAGCAATGGCATTCCAGATTCCCTTCATGTTCTTTATGGCAAGAGCTGAGATCGTTGGAGCAAATAAATGAAGTCTTTGTTTGACTTTCAAGAAACCCTTGAGGTAGTCACTAATGGCGTGGCAGAGCTTGGAGTGAATGAAACTAAAGCTCGCGCACCTCTCACAAAGACGCCAAGAAGAAAGATTGTTGGACGTCTTATTGCACCCAAGCTGCAGTTGATGGTGTAAATTTTGACTGAATCGCTCATGTTGAATGTGCAAAATAAGCATAGAATGTTCTTGTCAAGTATTAAGAAGGAGGTGAGAAAGTTAAAACTATGAAACTACAATCGTTGTGCATGCAGTGTGAATTACTGCATATGGGAGACACAAAGAAAGTTTCAGCATATGTGTCCAATGTACAAAATCTTGTGCACTTGATGAAAGGGTGCAGTGAAACCATGGCATATAGAATGATCATTGAAAAGGTAATGATAACTTTAACTTCTCATTTTGATCATGTTATCGTGATAATTCAATAGGCTAGTGATTTGTCCATCATGAAGTTGGAGGATCTCGTTGGTTCCTTAGAAGCACGTGAGACGAAAATTGTAGAAAGAAAAGGAGTTCAAGAAGCCATTCAGGCTCTACAAGCTCGGACGTGGAAAGGGTGTGGTGGAAGTGACAAATTCAAAGGGCGGTTTGACAAAAATAATACCAAGAAGGGTTCATGGTCTCACAGTCAAAAATAATAAAATGATGATAAAACTGAATCTTCTAAAAGATGAGGTGTTTCTCATCATAAAGGAAAGGTTGATAAGAAGACAATTCAATGTTTTAATTGTGAGAAATGGAGTCACATGGCTAAAGATTATTGGTACAACAAAGAAAAAGGAGCTTTCAAAAGTAAAGATGGCAATGAGGCAAATATAGCCCATGAAGATTCAGATGGTTCTGAAACTATGGTGTTGATGGTTGCAGATTCTGATGAAGGTTCAGATTCCAAGACCTAGTTCTTAGACACAGGTTGCTCAAATCACATGACAGGTCATAGTTCGTTGTTGATCAAGTTTGATGACTCGAGAAGGAGCAAGATCCGACTTGCAAATAATAAATCACTACAGGCTGAAAGAGCAGGTGACATGGTGATCACAAGGAGCAATGGTAAGCCACCCATAATTGAAGATATGTTATATGTGTCAGGCATGAAGTGTAACTTGTTGTGTGTTAGCCAACTTATTGAGAAAGGATTCTCAGTAACTATGAAAAATGAAGCATTTGAACTTTTTGATCCAATCAACAAGTTGGTTTTGAGGTCTTCTTTGTTAAAGAAAATGACCTTTAAGACTTTGATCAGTTCAACATGAGTTCAATGTTTACTGGTTGTGATTGAAAACAAACAAAGTTGGTTGTGGCATCTGAGATTTGGGCATTTAAATTTTAAATCTCCTAATCAGCTTGTGACACAAGAGATGCTACTTGGTATTCTAAAATTGTCAATGCCTGAGAAATTGTGTGAAGGTTGCTTGGTAGGAAAGAAATCCAGAAATTTATTCAAGTATTATTTTCCTTTGATATCAAGAAGCATTCTTGAGGTTGTACACTCAGATGTTTGTGGCTTTTTTGAAGACCATACAATTGGTGGAAATACATATGTCGCAACCGTAATGGATGGATGATCACGAAACCGTACAGACTTTAACTAAAGAATGCTCATACCCTCAAAGAAAGGGGGAGAGAGAGAAAGGGCAAATCAGAAGAGTCGCCATCGAATTTTATTTGGATTGCCTCTATGGGATAGGCGAGGGGAAAAAGTCGACAAAAAACTCGAAGAAGAAAAGGTGCACACGGGCAGTGCAAAGACAAGGAATCGGTCTCACGACCGAGATTTAGGTTCATAAGTCGATTACACAAGACGAATGTATTAGAACCCCTCACGTCCATGGAAACCATTTAGATTGTTCACGTATGTGGGTATTTATCACGTTTATTATTTTATTTTCAAAAGCGTGTAAAAATTATTGGATTCTAGGGTTTTTGTTCATTGTGCTCGCCAAGGATTATGGCCCTTGTGCCTACGTATCATTCATTGGATGATGAGGAATCAGAACTCCATAGTTCAGAGTAAAAAATGTTTGTGTGTTGGTTGATTTTACCTTTGAGAAAAGGGTTTTCAGGATGGTGCCCTAAGGCAAAAAATGAGGTTTGATGGGTTATGTTGATTTTACCTTGAATAAGGGTTTATGAAAAAAGAGTTTGTGATTAGATTATACTAAAGTCTATGGGCGGAGGTGAACATTCTAGACAATAAGTCAAGCGTCTTGTGTCTAAAATAATCAGAGTAAGGGTAGGAAAAGCCCATTCTTACTTATTCTCCACCACTTAAGGCTCGCGACGCACAATACTAATCATAGTTTTATTGCATTTTGAATTTGATTAAGAAAAATGTCACTTGACGTTGGATCAAGGATTTGTTTATTTGATTATGAAATTGGGTAGTGCAACAGGTATGCAAAGTAACCGAAAAGAAAGTAAAGGGTCTCATTATAAGGTATCCCAAGAGAAAGCCTTGTGTGTGCAAAAATGACCTAAGCTAACAAAGGATAATGGTGTTACAAACATGTCCCCCTAGGGTGGTGCCATGATGTCATTCTTACAATCGGTATGTAAGTTACAGATGAAACCCAAAGCTAACAGAGTATCACAAAGGTATGGAAAAGGCCTCCAAGAAAAGCTCCTAAACGAGATCCTCTAAGTCCAAGTTGATTAAGAGGAAGTGGATTTTTTTTGGTCTTATCATTTTATCATGTTTTTGTTAATAAACATGCATGATGAGTTTATACAATGAGTATGATGATGATGATGAGTACTTGAATGTAAATTACAAAGTAACAACATAAAAGTAAATAACAAACTAACAATGGTAATAACACAATAACAATGGTTAGTGGTGATTAAAGTTAGTAAAGTTTAAGTGTGGTTAGTATTATTAAAAAGTCCAACACTTAAGGATTATCTATCCTTAGGTCAAAAGATTCAAAATATGGCGCATCAGGGGATAACTTATCACTTATGAAAAGTATTTAAGATGACCAAATGATCAACTTACAATAGGTTTGAAACAATGAAAGTTATGCAAAGCTCAAGTCCATTTATCAATAGCTTGATAAAAGGAAGACTTTACTAACTCAAGGGTTAAAGGTTAATATTTTGATTAAATGATTAAGTTAGACAAGTTATAAAAATCAATATACAATATAATCAAGTTAAAAATAAGGGTTAGATGGTTAGCGTACACAATGGAAGCAAAATGAATCAAATAGAAACATAAGTTAGTATGTACATAAACAAGACTTCATCTATATGTCAAATGACCCAAGTTAGTTTATGTAGGGGAAACATATTTATGCTTCAAAGTACCATGAATGAACTTTTGATCATTCATTAGTAGGTTTGAAACATGGAGGATTCAAGCAACCCTAAACAATCCAATATCGTGACACCTATAGACTTCATTAGCCACTAAATTCAAGACCTCATAAGTCAATGAAAAATTGTTCAAATGACATGAAACAACATATAAATAAATAGTAAAGGCAAAAATAACAAGGGTCTATGTTGGGAATATTTTAAGAATAATAAATATGAGTGATATAAAAAATAAAATTAAATGGGTAATAAATATGGTGGAAAATAAATAAAATAAAAGGGAGAGAAAAAAATAAAACAAAATGCATATGTTGGGGGTTGAACCCTTGACCTTGGGGTTATGGGGGATTAACCCCCCATACAGTGGGACAAGCGTCCTTTGGTGATTTAGAAACGTGCTAATTAAATAAAATAATAAATCAAATACTAAAAATAAACACGCGCGAGAATCAATCAATCAGAGTGGGACACTGGATTATTTTGAATTCAAATTTGCGCGAAGAACACCGCCTTCTACCTCAAAACATCAAAAATCAAATCCTCATAATTGATGTTTTTCACTCGATTTGGTCATGGAAATAACTTGCACACACATATTCGAATCAACCTCCACATTCATGAGTCATTGATTGACTCTGAGTGTGGAGTATTTTCCAAAAACTCAGATGAACAAGTTGACCTAATTTAAAAATTAAATGATGGATAATGGTTAATTAGAACTCAAAGCATATAGTTAATGATCAGTGAATAATTTAGAGTTGAATGGTAACTTGTTTGAGTGAAGGGGGTGAGTGGAACTACCTGATCGAAATCAGTTTCAGAGTGGTGCTCCAATGACAATGGACAACTCAGGGGAGGTGTTTGCAGGGTGAGTTAGTGTTTGGGAAAGCTTTAGTGATGTTCAGGGATGGCTTCTAGGTGGTTGGTTTGAAATGATATGCTTTGAAACTTAAAAATGGCAACTTTGTTCTTGGGTGAGAAACTCGATTTCGCAACAATGGTTTTCTGGCTTTCTAAGCTTGTCCAATGAATGGAACACATTCCCCTATTTATAGGGAAGGTGATGGAGTGGTTTGGAGGGAAAGTGAAGGTGGTTTACTTCATAAAGGTGTGAAGCTCGAAACATGCTCAAGGTGGAACTTGGGGAGACATGGAATGGTACAATCTGACTTGGTTTGCTTCACCAACCACTTAGTTTTGGTTCTTAGCATCAATTAGGAACAAACAAAGGCAATGAAATGACCTGCTATGCATTTGAACTTTGGCCATTTTGGGACATTTTTCACTTTTCACATGGCATTAGGTTTGGAAATTTGAGAGGTTTTCCCATCTAAGTTGACTTCCATTCTTGTCCCGATGTGTTTTTCAATGTGCTTGGGGTCAAATGGGATTAGAACAAGTGATTTGAGGGCCTGGTGAATCAAATTGAAAAATCCGACTGACCTGGTCTTGTTTGTGCATCAGGATGATTTTCAATCTTTGAACCAAGGCCAAATGAAATTGGCTCGTGCATTTTGCATGAAACTTGTGCCAAATGTTCCTTGTCATATCCTTGATTAGATTAGCAAAGAACCAAGTCAAAAGGAGTTATGGTTTGGAAATGGAAATATGGTAAAGTAGTGATCTTGGTCATGTTTTAGGGCATGGTAGGTATGTTGGAGCAGCTTGGCCAATGGAAAAAATGAGGTCCTTGCTAAATGAATTATTTCTTGGACCTTGAAACAAAGTTGGAGAAGAACTTTATTATGACATTTGGCTCAAAGAAGATATTTAAAAGCTTGTAAGATGAGAACGTTATTGACTTTGAAACTTCCCATAGGGCATTCTTACCAAAATGTGACCAACCAACATGACCTAAAAATGTGACTTTTAGATTTCTTGATTTTCAAGGCACAATGGTGGATGTTTGAAACTGATATGATCATATCATAATGTAAAATGAGGCTTGGAGCTTTGTTGAGTGATTTTAGGTCATGTCCATGGGTGAACCAAAGCATTGAAAATGACGAATCAAGACCAAAACAAAGGCATTGTCCCATGATGAAATGGTTGTTTGTTTGATGGTAAAATGGTTGCAAATGACTTGAATTGAAGGTCAATGATGTGTTGAATGATAGGATGGTCAAATGGGGCCAAGCAAAGAATCAAGAAATTTCACAAACTAGAGTTTTTTGGACTACACATTTCATCAAGAGCCATAGCCAGTCAAATTAGGTTTTTGAGGTGTAAGAGATGTATTGAGGTGATTCAAAGAGTTGGGGCATGAACAATGTTTGGATATTATGGGTCCTCAAGGGTGTGGTCTAGGCACAAAGTGAATCATGACTTGTACAAGCCACTGAGGGTCAAGAACCATGGTTGAGGTCCCTGGGTGACCAGATGAATCTTGAGGTGTCTTCAATGGGGACTAAACATCTAATTAGGGTTTTGGAGAGTGAGTGAGATGTCTTGAATGATCCTTCAAGCTTGTTGGATGCCTGAGGATAGAGATTAGGGTTGAGGTGGCTTGGGCACACCTTAACATGGTCAGAGGGTCTTGAGACTTCACATATGAATCTCATGCCTTGGGTTTATGGATTATTGAGGGTCATTAAGTACAAATGCACATGAGATGATATGTATAAGATGTATGCTCGTAGATTAGGGTTCAAGAGGATGACATGGAGGTAGGGTAAATTTGAGGGTATGACAACATACTTTGTTTCTTTTGTGGATGAGCATATTCGAAAGATCTTAGTGTATTTGATCAAGCACAAAGATGAAGACTTTGAAGTCTTTAAAAGATTCATTTTGAGTGTAGAAAATCAAAGTGAGAAGAAGATCAAAATACCCAGAACAAATGGTGGAGGGAAGTATACTTCCAAGACATTTGAAGAGTTTTATACTCATAATGGAATTAATCATGAAGTGATATCTCCATATACCCATCTACATAATGATATAGCTGAGAGGAGAAATATAAGCTTCCTGGATATGGGTAGGTGTATGCTAAAGAAAAAAAGCATGCCTAACTCATTGTGGGGTGAAACAATTATTACTGTTACATATGTGTTAAACAAATGTCCAACAAGGAGACTAAAGAATAAGGTTCCAAAAGAGGTATGGAGTGGAAAGAAACCACTTGTGAATAACTCTAAAGTGTTTGTCTCAATTTTTTACAAACATGTGCCTGATGTTAGAAGGAAAAGGCTGGATGAAAAAAGTGAAGCCATGATTCTAGTTGGCTATCACAAAACTAGTGCTTATAGATTGTTTAACCCAATAAGTGAGAAGATCATAATCAGTAGATACATTATTACTGATGAAAATGAAACATGGAATTAGACATCAAATAACACAGGTAGTAAACCTTTTCTAAACTCAGGGTTGGAGGAAGAGTCAGAAGAAGATGATGATATACTAGTTGAGTTGCATGAAGATGTACTTGTGGTCATTCAGAGGCCTCAGAGAACAAGGATACTCCCATCAAGATTAGAAGATTGTGAGGTAATTGCTGATAATGAGGTTACAAAGGATGGAGATCTTGTTTATTTTTCCTTACTAGATGATCCCGAACCTATAAACCATAATGAATCCTTGAAGATTGAAGCATGGAATAATGCTATGGTTGAAGAGTTGGCAGCAATAAAATGGAATCATATATGGAAACTTGTTAAGTTACCAACCAACATAAAAGAAATTGAGGTAAAATTAATATATAAGTGCACAACCCTGGTGGCTCAATAGTTAAGCATAAGGCCAAGCTAGCAGCAAGAGGATTTATGCGGAGAACATGTATTGATTACTCGGAAGTGTACGCTTCAGTTGCTAGATTTGAAACAATTAGGTTGGTAGTTGCCTTGGCCTGCGAGAAAAGTTGGTTGGCATACCATCTTGATGTGAAAACTGCATATCTCAATAGACCATTAGATGAAGAGGTCTATGTCACACAACCTCCAGGATTTTGTAAAAGAAGGGAAAGAAAAGATGGTATATAGATTACACAAAGCCCACTATGGCCTCAAATAGGCACCAATGGCATGGAACAAGAAAATTGACTCATACTTGGTGGAATTGGGTTTTACCAAATGTAGATTTAAATATGGTGTATATATGTAGTCCAAAGGAGGTGACATAACAATCATTTATCTGTATGTTGATGATTTGTTGGTCACAAGATACAATATCAAAGATTTGAACAAGTTCAAGCAGCTGATGATGAATGAATTAGAAATGTCAGATTTAAGAAACCTATCATATTTCTTAAGTATGGAGTTTTTAAGAATTGGAAGAGTTATGATTCTGTATCAAAGGAAGTATGTTAAAGAAATTCTTAAGAGATTCAACATGCTTGAATCTAGCCTTGCAGCTTCAGTTATTCAAACAAACTTGAAACTTGAGAAGAATAGAGATAAGGACAATGTCATTGCAATCTTGTTTAAGCAAATAGTAGGCTCTTTGAGATACATATGCAATAGCAGATCTGACATAGATTTTGTAATTGACTTGATAAGTAAATACATGAATGATACTAAGGTATCACATATGAAAGGAACAAGGAGAATTCTAAGGTACCTAAATAAAACTATGAATTATGGTATGATGTTTCCTAACAACACATGTGGTGATAATGTTGAAATCACATGTTGCCCAAATTCAAATTATGTGGAGATAACATTGACCGTAGGAGTACAACATGTTATTTTCATGGTTTTTGGAGCACCAATCTCATGGTGCTTAAGGAAGAAACCAGTTGTGGCATTGTCTTCATGTAAAGCTGAATACATAGCAGGATTATATGCAGCATGCGAAGCAATATGGATTGAATCAGTGTTTAAGGAATTAAAGGTTATAGTTAGAAAACCACTTGTTCTTCAATTGGATGACAAGCCAACTATCAACTTGGCAAGGGATCATGTTCTTCATCGCATGAGCAAACATATGGAAGCGATGTTTCATTTCTTGAGGGAGCAAGTGACTTAAGTAAAGTTTGAAGTAAGACATTGTTCAAGTGAATCTCAGTTGGCTGATATCTTCACAAAATAATTGAAAGTTGATAGATTTTTGGCTCTTAAGCAAAAGTTAAGAGTGACTCAATTCAATAGTTAGATTATTTTGATGTTTTGTTATAATACTTAAAATGAATTATAAGGGGGTATGTGTCGCATCCGCGAAAAAACAACTGGCGGGCTGAAACAAAAAACACAACACAGAGCCGCCACTGCGCGTTATTTATCCCAAGATAGGGAAAGGAAACGCTCAGAGAAACCTGGAAAGGAAATGGTCTCGCGACCAAAGAGAAAGGGTAAGGGAGTCGGTTACGCAAGGGGAAGGTATTAGCACCCCTCACGTCCGTCGTACTCGACGGGATCCACGTTCTAAGAAAAGAAAAGGTTGCTAAAACATCATACACACACACACCGAAGACAACACAGGTGGGGTTAAGGGGAAGAAAGCTCGATAGGACGTCGCATCCTATGCCTACGTATCTCGTCTGGAACGAGAATCAGAGCTGCCGTAGTTCGGCTCACGCACGCCAAACAAACAAACATAAACACAAACAAACATGGAGCCTGAAGGCCAATCACTGGACTTACATCAGCATCCGAACCAAACATGCACAAAACGGCAAACGTGGAGCCCGACCGCCAATCACTGGACTTACGTCAGCATCCGAACCAAACATACACAAGAAGATAACATGCAAACACACACAAAAAGAAAAAAAAGTGCCCGGAGAGACCTCGCACGGTCTCCTGCCTACATACCTCGTCTGGAACGAGGATCAGGGCGATGTAGTTCCCCTACGCAGGGAAAAAAATCTAACCAGAAACCAAGGGAAGACACACTACCAGGGAGCTGTACTCGAGCCTAGTGTTGTCATGCATCATTGCCCTACGTTGAGGTTTCTACCTAATTGCACAACTGCAAGCTAATCCTATCCAGGAAGAAAGCAAGCATACAAGCATTCAAGCAAACAGAGCAAACAAGTATTCACAAAGCACACACTATAACCAGTCAAGTGGGCTCAAACAATGGGTTTGACTGCCGAAGCAAGTCATCTGTACATGGGTAGTGTTCGCTCTTAACCTTGCCATTGCGAGGCTAAGGTGAAGCAGATGAAAGGTGAGTGAAGATTAGACTTCACAGCTCTTATCCCTGACCAGGGAGAGCTTCAGACAAAGGAACGTGGGTGTCATACGGTGAACTGACTTGGGGGGTGTTTTGCTTTTTATCGCAATGTCGCGGATAGCAAGAGTCGCCACCGACTTTTCTTTTATCCAATAAGGAAAGGTGGAAAAGAACAGGAAAGACCTCAATAGATTTTGGGTTCGGGAGGTACATTATACAAAGGGAAGGTGTTAGCACCCTTTGTATCCATGGTTATCCATGGGCTCTTAATTGCTGGATCACTTATATTTTTGTCTGAAAAGTGTTCGTGAATTGTTTGAGAAATGTTTCGGAAAGAGAGTTAACTTTGTAATGATTCTCGTATGAATGTATACAAAGTATTTATCTCGTTTGATTTTGAAAACGGTTTAGAAAAATGTAACTTGGTAATGATTCTAGTATGAATGTATACCAAGTGGTGATTTTCTAGGATTTGTAAAGTGTAAAGTGTGAGGGGTGGAAAATGTTTTAGGTTATGATCCAGTAATTGAGAGTTATACCTTCCTGAGGTCGTTATGGGCATTTCCTATCCTTATGAGGGTAAAACTGTCCTTACTATTGAGAAGTAAGTAATCTTACCCTTTGGATGTTTAAGGGTCACCGTAGGGTCATCGATAGGTCATTGAAGGCAACAGTTGTAAGGATACCTTAGCATTCGAAGGGACGATCATCATTTAACCGTAGGCTACACCGAAGGGTCATCGAGGGACAAAATCGTATTTTCGAAGGCAACATCCGAGGGACCATGATTTATTTTATGATGATTTAATCGAAGGGTCTTTGCTAAGTGTATCCCTACATTCGCGGGACATGACCGTTATACCGTAATATCGTAAGGCAAAAGAGAGGTCCAAGATCACATATTTAAAGGTCATATTTTAAAGTCAATTAGGTGATTAGGATGAATCTCCACATTAAAATCAATACATTAAAATTAATACATTAAAATTAATTAAGCAATTTAGGGTGGATCTTCATAAGGGTATCCCACAAATAAAGTGGAAGACCTAAACAGCAATCTTTTCCTGGGATATGTGAGCCTTTACAAAATTCAGCAAACGGGTTAGAATACCAATCAGGATGCAATCAAGAGTTGCACCAAAGCAGTAATAGTATCAGGTAAACAGAGCATGGTTATGATAAAACAGGTCAGTTGGGCAAAGATCAAAACAGAGCGAAAAAACAACGACATCCATTACAACAATTCAAGGTATCCAGGCATACTTAAGTCCACATGCAAAACCTCAAATATATTTATGCATTCAATTATGGTATCACATGTGAATTCGGAACATAAAGCGGCGATAGTAACGCAAACCTGTTTGCAATTGAATTGCAATCTTGAATTGGCCGATCGGATCGAATTGAGCGGTGCCGCCGGCTTTTCCTTCAGGGTTTCCTTTAGGGTTACTTGGAATAAGTTAAACAGTAGTCCTGAACACTCCACCACAAGCCGGTAGGGTTTGTTCCTGGATTCTTCAACTAAACAACAAATTAAAACGAAGGAAATAAACTAGATCCTAACGTAAGGTTAGATCCGGTAAAAAGGTACACAATAGTTTCCGTTGTAGAAACTATTGTGCGAAAAGGAATTAACTAAATGCTAAAAGGAAATAGGAAATTGCAAGGGAAATAGTGTAGAACTCGTAGGAAAAACGATGCCTAAGCTGCTGGAAAGGAAAATATGCAAAAGTGAAAACGGCAAAGAAAAAAAAATGTGGAAAAGCCTCCCCCGCTTTAGGTTTTCAAAGTGGCTATTTATATTGGTGTCATTAAGTAACTGCCTGCTGCCAAAAGGTCTCCAACGTGGCTAATTGCATGGCGTGGATATAGGGCCCAACACTCCTCAACGTCTCTTCAAGTCTCTGAGGCGTTACTTGCGCCCAAAAAGTGGGGGGATGGTGTGACGTTCGTCACACCATGTGTGACGTTCGTCACAAGGCTGTTTTGCGTGACGCTCGTCACGCCCTCTGTGACGTCCGTCACAGGCACAACATTTGTGTCTTGCGCTTTGGGCTGGGCTTTGGCATTTGGTTCTTTTTCTCTTCTTTTTGCACCTCTTTTCCTCCATTTTTACTTGTGCTTCCAAATAAGCCACCTGAGACAAATAGGAAGAAAATACCGCGTAATATCTAACAACATAAAGTGAACTGAAATAAATAATGATAAAATTTAATTGAATTAAGTCCTAAAATATAATTTCATGTTATCACTAGGCGAGCGTGTAGCGAACAGGCCAGTTTGGGTCATTCGTGAGCTGGGCCTTTGTCCCTTTAAGATCAGTGTCATAAAAATGAGTCGGAGTGCCCTGAAAAATGTCTTGAAATATTAAATGGGCAAATTTTGGGGTATGACAGCTGCCCCTGTTCAATATTCTTGAACCGAGAGAGTCAGAATGGTATGTACGCCATTCGTGGTCTGGAGGTGGAAGATTATTGAACACTTAGAACGCCCCAAAAATTTGCACTTGTCAATTAGTTAGTCTTGATGGAGATGGGCTTAAAGATGCCATCTAGGAAGTTTGATGATGAGAGCTTCAGAGTGCGTCGTACGTTAGAAGATATCTGAGGTCACGGGTGTCACTGGGTCATACGCTAGACCGTATAGTGGTCATTCATTAGGCCGTCGACTTCCCTGGGGATTTAGAATGGGTCATACACCGCTGGGGATAACAGATCAGAATGGATCATACGCTAGATCGTATCTGAGTTGCAGAATGGGCCGTCTGTTAGGCTGTATCTGACGAAAGGTAGTCGTACGCTGGACTACACCTCAGGATATACCGTCCGCTAGGTAGTATCTGAGGAATGAAGATCCGAATGGGTCGTACGCTAGACCGTGTCGGACTTGTTAGGGGAGTAATATGTTGTGCCGAATCAAAATGAGATAAGAATCTGAATGAGTCATACACTGCTGGGGATAAAGGATCAGAATGGATCGTACGCTAGATCGTATCTGAGTTGCAGAACGAGCCGTCCGTTAGGCTGTATCTGATTATAAAAGGGGTAGTCGTACACTAGACTACAATTCAGAAATGTACCTGTCACTAGGTAGCATCTGAGCAGATGAAGGTCTAACTTGGTCGTACATTAAACCGTATCTGAGCGGTTGAAGGTCTAACTTGGTCGTACATTAGACTGTATCTGAGCGGTTGAAGGTCTAACTTGGTCGTACATTAGACTGTATCTGAGCGGTTGAAGGTCTAACTTGGTCGTACATTAGACTGTATTTGAGCAGCATCTGGTCTAACTTGGTCGTACATTAGACTGTATTTGAGCCGCATCTAGTCTAACTTGGTCGTACATTAGACTGTATTTTAGCAGCATCTGGTCTAACTTGATCGTACATTAGACTGTATTTGAGCAGCATCTGGTCTAACTTGGTCGTACATTAGACTGTATTTGCAGAATCTGACTTGAAGGTCTAACTTGGTCGTACATTAGACTGTATTTGCAGAATCTGACTTGAAGGTCTAACTTGGTCGTACATTAGACTGTCACTGAGCAGAATCTGAGGATTTGAAGGTCTAACTTGGTCGTACATTAGACTGTCACTGAGCAGAATCTGAGGATTTGAAGGTCTAACTTGGTCGTACATTAGATATATCTGGGCAGAATCCGACTTGAAGGTCTAACTTGGTCGTACATTAGACTGTATTTGATGACTAGAAGGTCTAACTTGGTCGTACATTAGACTGTATTTGATGACTGGAAGGTCTAACTTGGTCGTACATTAGACTGTATTTGATGACTGGAAGGTCTAACTTGGTCGTACATTAGACTGTATTTGCAGAATCTGACTTGAAGGTCTAACTTGGTCGTACATTAGACTGTATTTGCAGAATCTGACTTGAAGGTCTAACTTGGTCGTACATTAGACTGTCACTGCAGAATCTGACTTGAAGGTCTAACTTGGTCGTACATTAGACTATCTCTAAGCAGAATCTGAGGATTTGAAGGTCTAACTTGGTCGTACATTAGACTGTCTTTGAGTGGTATTTGAAGATTTGAAGGTCTAACTTGGTCGTACATTAGACTGTCTTTGAGTTATTTGAAGATCAGAATGGATCGTCCGTTAGATCGTATCTGAGGGGAAGGAGTTATATGTTGAGCTGAATCAGAATGAACCGTACGTTAGGCTGACTCTGATAGTATTTGTGTATGCTGTATTTGCAATAAATGTCTGGGATGGGCTCACAGATGCCATCGTTAGGAGGATGTCAGAATGAATGTTGACATGGAGTATATCTGAAAGATGTATCTGAAGAAGAAAGTAGTCGTATGCTAGACTACACCTCGGAATATACCGTACGCTAGGCAGTATCTGAGGGATATAGTTAAATCTTGAATGTAATTGATAAAGATGTCCGTCTGAATGGACCTTTGTTTTGATTGTATCAAGAGGATAATTAACCTGGAAGAATAAAGTTAGCTTCATGCCATGTCATGATGCATGAGATGCAAATGTTGTATGCATGTGTGTGCTGTGAAGTGATGAAATGAGTGAATTATGCGTCTAGAATAAATGAGAGCATTGTATACATGTGCATGTTATGAAATGATGTAATGTATATGATGCGGAATGAAAATTGTATGTAGGTATGCGATGTGAAATGATGTAATGAATGCACTATGTGTCTGAAACGTTCTTCCAGGGGACTCTATTGGGGAAATAAATCTCAGTCTTCTGGTCGGAGATATTTGTATTGATGATCCTTTCTTAGCTGGGGGGATACTCGATTTCTGTCTGATGGCAGAAAGGTTCAACAGAAGCCTGGCTGGGGGTGGAAGAGATGACCCATTTGTCTAGTAATGCCACTCTCTTCTGGGAATGACTGGCTTTGCTGGGGGATAGGATTAGCAACAGATTCATTGGAAAGCATGATTAGACCTTCTCCTCGATCCTGAAGCCTGATAGTAATCGCTATTTCTATTTTATGCCCGCATTTTTTTTGTAAACCTTGATCATATTCAAATGCATAAATCAATTCAAATTAAATCAATGGACGCTTATGCAAACAAAACAGAAAAGTAAAAATGAAATCATCTTTTTGGAAACAAAATTATATTGATTTGAAAGAGGGCCTATAAACAGGCAATTTGTATACAAGGAGACAGAAATCCTAGTAAGAGGAAATCGTCAGGCAAACAAAGAGAAAGCTATGCAGAAAAAGTCCTATCGATTCTAATTCCACTACTGTCATTATGTCTTCAAGCATCTCATCTCCTGCTGTCGGATAGAAGTGATTGGCTTGTTCAGCCCCTTGAACTTGGATGAAGCTGTCTGAGAACGGGACATAGTCATACGCTTTAATCCCTAATTTTTGCCTGGACCGCCTTTTCAGGTTTTCGGTCCACCAGGATACCCTTTTTTGCCCAAGCCGCCTTTTCAGGTTTTCGACTTGTCGGGTGTATGTCTTTATATGTTTATCCCTAATTGTTTTGCCCGAACCCTTTTGGTTCGCCGGGATGCCCTTACTTTTGCCTAGGTACGTCGACCTAGCGGGTCTCTTTTATGCGTAGTATTTTTTTAACTATGTCAGCGTTCACAGGATGCGGGAACTCTTCGCCATCCATTGTAGCAAGCATCATGGCTCCACCAGAGAATACCTTCTTAACTACAAATGGCCCTTCGTCTGTGGGAGTCCATTTGCCTCTGGGATCACCTTGTGGTAGAATGATACGCTTGACCACCAAGGCGCCAAGTTGGTACACCTGTCTCTTGACCTTTTTGTTAAATGCTTGGGTCATGCGCTTCTGATATATCTGCCTATGACAAACAGCCGCAAGTCTCTTTTCATCAATCAGATTTATCTGATCGAGTCGAGTTTGAATCCATTCATCCTCATCTAAGCCTGCATCTTTCGCAATTCTTAGAGAGGGAATCTGAACTTCCACTGGTAAAACGGCTTCCATTCCATAGACTAAAGAGAAAGGGGTTGCCCCTGTCGAAGTGCGTACTGAAGTGCGATCACCATGAAGAGCAAACGGTAACATCTCATGCCAGTCTTTGTACGTTACTGTCATCTTTTGTATGATCTTCTTGATATTCTTATTAGCAGCCTCCACGGCATCGTTCATCTTTGGCCGGTACGGAGAAGAGTTATGGTGTTTTATTTTGAACTGCGTGTAGAGTTCGGTAATCATCTTGTTGTTCAGTGATAACTCTTTCAGGAGACAGCAGGTTTCTCAAATAGATATTTGATAGAATCCATCTTAGAAGTCAATAAAGTGGTATGATTCAACATATACTGTCTTAGTCGGCGAGCAGCCCAAGCCAAAGCGCAGCAAGCTTTCTCGAGCTGTGAGTATCTTGTTTCACAGTCGGTACCTTTTGCTAAGGCAGTGTATGACATGCTCTTTTCGACCAGACTCGTCATGTTGCCCCAGCACACCCTATTGAATTTTCTAACACGGTCAAATACGTGATTAAAGGTCTTCCTTCAACTGGTGGCATCGGAACCGGAGGTTCTTGGGGATACTTCTTGATTTTGTCATTCATCATTCCATACCATCTCTTGATTTTTCTTTTTTAGTAATTTGAAGATGGGTTTGCAGGTAGCAGTCAAGTGTGGAATGAATCGGGCAATGTAATTCGAGTGCCCCAAGAAACTTCTGACTTCTCTCTTGTTTATTTCAGTACCCAGATTTACAATTTCAATTGATTCCTCATGCGGCTGTATGGTCTTTTCTTCTTGTAGTAACAGTCTGACAAGTTCACCAGGGACTTCACAATCTTCCTCGCTTCCATCCTCGGCTTGGTAGATCGGATTTTCAAAGTCATAATGAACAGTAGCAGAACTATTATCAACAGGATCCAGAGTGGATATGGATCGGAAAACTGTTACGTGCGTGTGTGCAAGAAAACATAGCTTGTTTTGAAAAAAAAATGACAGGAAAGATAAAGAGCGCAATATTTGAATGCAAAAAGTCCATTGATTTATTGAATATGAATATGCTTATGAAATGACAAAACCCTTGAAAAATTAGCTATTATGCCCCGGGTATAGACACAATGCTTTGAAACACAAAAATAGCAATAACAATTACTCCTGACTAAAGGAAATCGGGATAGTGTCTTCAGCCTTCCAATTATTGGGTCCGTCACCAATTGTTGGGAAAATCCAGCTATCCAAGTCATAATCGTTATCAGTATCTTCCACAGCATTGACAGTCTCGTCATGATTAGGCAGAGGGGCAGTGATGCCATTAGGAGTCTCCGGAGGATCAAAGATAGTCGCCTGTATCTTCCCACTTCGAATGCCACTTTCAACATGTTCACCTGTTAATATAAGTTCAGTGAAACCCAATGAGGAACTCCTCAATAGATGGCTGTAGAATGGGCCAGTCAGTGTGCTCATGAACATGTCCACTAATTCTCGATCAGTCATAGGGGGTTTGACTCTGCCAGCCAAATCTCTCCACTTTTGAGCATATTCTTTGAAACTTTCTTTAGATCCCATAGTCATATTCTGCAACTGTAGCCGAGTAGGCGCTAGTTCAGAATTATACTGGTACTGTTTATAGAAAGCAGTTGCTAAATCAGTCCATGTGTGGATGTCAGAGCTCTCGAGCTGATAATACCACTCCAATTGTGTGCCAGACAGACTCTCTTGGAAGAAATGGATCCAGAGCTTCTTATTAGTGGTATACGGCTGAATCTTTCTCACGTAAGCTCTCAGATGCATCTGAGGACAAGATGCCCCATCATACTGAGTGAAAGCGGGGACCTTGAATTTGCGAGGAATGATCACATCGGAGACTAGACCCAAACTTTCAAAATCCAGACCGGGCGCCTTCTGACCTTCCATAGCTAGCATGCGTTCTTCCAGCAACTTGTACTTGCCATCTTTTGGAGAGTACTGTTCATTCTCGTAATCTTCATCGTCATCCTCAGGGTTGAAAGGATCAGCATTCTCATCTTTTGAATCTGTCTCTGTTTCCTCTTCTTGATCCTTCGGAATTCTGATTTTGATTCCCGCAGCCTGTCCTTTAAGCCTTCTTCCCGGGTTAATGTAACTCACAGCTTTCTTGTCTTTCTTTTTCTCGAGCAAGAGAGCTTTCAGTTCCTCCTGCCCCCTGGATAAGTTCAAGATCATCTCCTGGAGTTGAGCATTCTGAGCATGGAGATCCTTGACAGTTTGTTCGAGGTCCATTTTTCTGTGTGGAGGAAAACCGTGAGAACACTGATCCCTTTAGAGTACCTGTTATGCTATGTTATGCTATGCAATGCATGAAATGTTTTCAAGGCCTTTTGGAATTTAACTTTGCATAAACTACCGAAAAGGGAAACTTTTTTTTTTTTTTTTTTTTTGTTTTTTTTTTGTTTTTTTTTCATACAAAACAGAGCAAAGTTAAATCCCTAAGTCCTTGAAATGAATGTTATGATGTCATGATGTTATGATGTTATGATGTTATGAGGTTAAATAAATAACAAGCACAAGCAAGTCACACAACCATCATTCCTAGGTTTTAAGGCTTGCATGAGTTCCATAGGTAAGTACCCTCCCCACTGAAGTTTAGTTGGTTCAACCTGTCCTAGAATAGTAACCGGGTTCTAAAAGGATCTCCAATCATTGACTTTCCTTTAAGTCCACTTCAGTGCAACGCCAAGTGGTTGACCGAAGC